>NC_066537.1:7232997-7237997 GCF_024679095.1 Eriocheir sinensis
AGCTTCAAGTCTATCTCGTTTATGGTTTTGAAATGACACTTAAACGACTATTATTTTGCAATTTTTAAAAGCTTCAAGTCTATCTCGTTTATGGTTTTGAAATGACACTTAAAACGACTATTATTTTGCAATTTTTAAAAGCTTCATGTCTTATTTCATTTATATATTTTTGGGATGACACAAAACACGACTATTATTTTGCATTTTTAAAAGCTTCATGTCTTATTACGCTTATATTTCTTTCAATGACACAAAACACGACTATTATTTTGCATTTTTAAAACCTTCAAGTCTATTCAATTTATGGTTTCGGAACGGCAGAGAAAACGGCTATTATATTTTTGCATTTTCCAAAACCGCAAGTCTATCTATTTTATGCTTTTCCAACGGCACGCTAAACAACTCTATTATCGCATTCATTTCTAAAAGCGAAGGTTGTCTGTTCGTGTGTCTGTTACTTCACCATCACCAAGACAAAAAAACAAACCAAAACAAACCAATAACACAGAAAGTGGAAAAACGGAGGGAAATGAAACACACAACCAAAACAAACCAATAACAACTAAAAGGAAAAAGGAAGGAAAGGAAGGAAAAGGAGGAGGGAAGGGAACATAACTAAACCAAGCCATCCACATACACACACAAACGCACGCACTATCTCACCCTTCCCGTCACTGTTACCAATACCTCTGCCACCTTACCTGTCCGACCCACGTGGCCAAGAACACACACACGTCACTGTAATTACACACCTGCCCGCCCGTCCCGTCCACCTTCCCCCCATGGGAGTGAGAGTGAAAGGGAGAGTGAGTGATGGAAGGGAATGAAAGGGAAAGGAATATTAGAGAAAAAGGGAGATATAAGGAAGATAAAGAGAAATGGGAAAGTAATGAAAATGAGAGTGAAAGTAAAGGAAGGAAAGGGAAAGGAATATGTGAGAAAAGAGGGGAGAGAAAGAAGGGAAGAGAGGAGGAGAAAAATATGATGATGAGGAAAAAGAGAAAAGAGAAGGGGAGAGAGAAAAGGGAAGAGATGATAAGAGGGGAGAGAGGAAGAAAAAGAAGAAATAAAGAAAAAACAACAGCAAGAACGACAACAACATCTACTTTCCAATCCCCCTTAAAGAAAAAAAAACCCATCTCGAAGCGAAAACAGAAACAAAACAAAAAAACAAAAATCAAACAGTAACAAACCATAAAATTAAAAACGATTACCACAAAAAAAAAAAAATCGAGTCACGCTTTTTCTTCTTCATTTTTTCTTCTTCCTCATTAAATGTTTCGCAAGACTTAGTGAATGTGAAACAAGGCAAAGCCAATCAAGAGCAGGTGTGAAAGTGACGTAATGGAAGGGAAAGGAAGGAGAAAGAAAATAAATGGAAAAAACGATGACAAAGAAAAAAAAGAAAGGGAAGGAGATAAAAAAAAGGAAAAATGAGAGGGAGGAAAATGGAAATGTGGAAAGGAAGGAAGGAAAATGAGGAAAAGTGGAAGGAAGTGGAGAAAATGGATTAGTGGAAAAAGGGAGGAAAAGAAAAGTAGAAAAGAGAGAAAAGGAAAAATATTAGAGCAAAAAATAAGGGAGAAATTGAAGGATGGGAGGGAGGGAGGGAGAAAAGGGAGAGAGACATGGAAGGTGGGAATGGAGGAAGGAAGAAGGGAAGGAGGGAGAGAGAGAGAGAGGGTAGGAAGGTAAGGTTGGAGGGAGAAAGGAATGGAGAGAAAAAGGGAAAAAAATGAAGGAAAGGGAGAAAGTAAATGAAAAATGAAACGATGGAGAAAAAAAGAAAAAAAAAGAAAATGTAAAAATAGAATATGATGATAACAGTCCAAGGTTTGTATATAGTGATAGATAAATAGATAAATAGATAGATAGATAGATAAATAGATAGATAGATAGATAGATAGATAGATAGATAGATAGAGAGAGAGAGAGAGAGAGAGAGAGAGAGAGAGAGAGAGAGAGAGAGAGAGAGAGAGAGAGAGAGAGAGAGAGAGAGAGAGAGAGAGAGAGAGAGAGAGAGAGAGAGAGAGAGAGAGAGAGAGAGAGAGAGAGAGAGAGAGAGAGAGAGAGAGAGAGAGAGAGAGAGAGAGAGAGAGAGAGAGAGAGAGATTTACTTACGGTCATCCTCTTCCACTTAAACAACAACAACAAAAAAAATATTGGCATGTGTCCATCATCTCCTCCTCCTCCTCCTCCTCCTCCTTCTCCTCCTCCTCCTTAACCTCCAGAAGCCTTGGGTGTCAATTTCTCTCACACCCACACCCCGCCCACAGGAGGAGGAGGAGGAGGAGGAGGAGGTAACATTGACCTTAATCTGGGTAGGGGCGTGGGAGGGGCAGCGATGAGAGAAGATGGAGAGAAAGGAATTTAAGGAAAGGGAGGGAGGGAGAGAAATGTAGGGAAGGAGGGAGAGTTACATAGAGTTACATAGAAGATCAGACCACACAGACCCCATGGTCCAGACTAGGTGGTCTGTCCTTAAATCTAAGTGATTCTACATTAATCAGATGGCTCCAAAACGATGCATTTCAACTCTAGTTAATATTAAGTTTTAAGTGAGTAGGAAGGTAGGGATGGAGGGAAGAAGGGAAGAAGAGAGGAAGGAGAGGTAAGAAGAAGGGAGGAAGGAAAGGAAGGGAGAAGAGAGAGAAGGAAGGAAGGAAGGAAGAAGGGAGGAAGGAAGAGAGGGAGGGAGGGAAGGAGAGGTAAGGAAGAAAGAAGGAAGGAAAGGAAGGAAGAAAGGAATTAAAGGAAGGAAGAAGAGAGAAGAAATGAAGGAAGGTAAAAGGGAGAGAAGGAAGGAAGGGAGAGAGGGAGAGAGGGAGGGAGAGAAATGTAGGGAGATAACTTAGGGTGACAACCAGAAAGGGAGAAAAAAAAAGACCGTAGGAGGAAGAGACAGACAAACAGACAAACACACACACACACACACACACACACACACACACACACACACACACACACACACACACACACACACACATACAGACAGACAGACAAAATGCATGAGGAAATTAGAGTAAATGGGGAGAGAGGCGTGACCAGGAGGGAGAGAAGGAGGGAGAGGGAGAGGGAGAGAAGGGAGAGAGAGACGTGACTGAAAGGGAGGGAAAAAAGATGCTGGAGATTAAAAAAAAAATAAACGAGAAAATCAAATAAAAGACAATAAGAGAGAGAGAGAGAGAGAGAGAGAAAACCCTAGCTCACGACAAATCATCCATTTTCAAGAGGAGGGCAAGAGAACGTTCCAACAATGCGTCTTGGAAGGCTTTTAAAAGATCCTGATTTATCGCTGCGAGGAATGGGTGACAAAGGAGGAGGAGGAGGAGGAGGAGGAGGAGGAGGAGGAGGAGAAAGTAAAAAACAAAATCAATTACAGAAGATCCAACCTGACCTCGTGACCTTTGACCCATGCGAGAGAGAGAGAGAGAGTGTAACCATATAGATTATCGAATTAGTAAGTCTAGTTTACTGCTCTCTCTCTCTCTCTCTCTCTCTCTCTCTCTCTCTCTCTCTCTCTGTAGTAGTAGTAGTAGTAGTAGTAGTAGAAGTAGTAGTAGTAGTAGTAGTAGTAGAAGTAGTAGTAGTAGTAGTAGTAGTAGTAGTAGTAGTAGTAGTAGTAGTAGTATCACATTCACCTTGACCTCTTACGTGCATATTTCTCCTCCTCCTCCTCCTCCTCCTCCTCTTCTTCTTCCTCCTCCTCCTCCTCCTCCTCCTTTCACAGCTGGAGGTAACGTAATGGAAGGGTTGGAGGAAAGATATGGCAAGCTTTTAATTTCCTCCTCCCATTTTCTCTCTCTCTCTCTCTCTCTCTCTCTCCACTATTTTCTCCCTCTCTTTCACCCTTTCTTCCTTTTTTTCATTGTCTCTCTATCCCTTTCCCTCTTCCTTCCTTCCTTTCTTTTTCCTTCCCCCTCTTTCCTCTCTACTCTTTTCTCTTTTTATTCTCCGTTTTCCATCCTCTTAATTTTTCCTTCCCTTTTTGCATCCTCCTCCTATACCTCTTTTTCTCTCTCCATTCTCTCTTTCTTCTTTCTCCTATGTTCCTTCCTCTCCCTTCCTTCTCCCTCTGATTCTTCCCCTTCCTTACTTTCCTCTCTTCCTGCTCTCATTCTTCATTGCCTCCCTCTTTTCCTGTCTCTCCTATTCCTCTTATTCTCCCTTTCCACCCTCTTTCCCTCCCTTCCTCCCTTTCTCCCTCTTCTCCAACCACGCCCACATTTTAAAACTACTCCTCTCCTCTCTCCTCCCTCATCATTTCCTTCCTCCCTTTCACCTCCTCTCCCTTCCTATTATTTCCCCCCTTCCCCTCCCTCCCTCCCCACTCCGCCCCCTTCTGGCAACAATGGACCACTTGTATCAGAAATTTAGGTGACGACGACAAATCATTTCCTTGGTAATTGTGTCAGGCAAAAGTGTGATTAATTATTTCCTTTAGATTGGTTAAGTTAGGTCACACACACACACACACACACACACACACACACACACACACACACACACACACACACACACACAAACACACTTATTCATTTATTTTTTTTCTTTTCTTTTGTTTTTCTCTCTCCTTGACTTTTCTCTTTCTCTCTCTTTCTCTCCTCTTTCATTTTTTCTTTTCTTTTTCTTTCTTTCTCTTTCTCTTCTTCGTTTATCAAGTTTATTAGTTCATTATTTTGTTTGCTTGTTTATTTTGCTACACACACACACACACACACACACACACACACACACACACACACACACACACACATATACATATACCTGTGGCCTGATTTCACATACAGACAGACAGACAGACAGACAGACAGACACATATAAACATAAGAAATTGTGATACTAAAGATTGCAATCACATTTTTTGCCTTATCTCAAATTGACTGAATGACGTGTGCGTGTGTGTGTGTGTGTGTGTGTGTGTGTGTGTGTGTGTGTGTGTGTGTGTGTGTGTGTGTGTGTGTGTTTGTCTAAGTTACAAGAAAGTTGATATTAAAGAC
>NC_066537.1:7240497-7320418 GCF_024679095.1 Eriocheir sinensis
AAAAGGAGGAAAAAGAGAAGAAGAAGGAAGAAAAGGAGGTATTGAAAGAGAAAGAGGAGTAGAAGATGGTGAGAAAAATAAGAGAATAGATTTTTGAGTGAGAAAGAAAAGAAAAGTTAAAGAAAAAGACAGATAATGGAAGTAGGAAAAAGGAGGAAAAAGAGGAGAAGAAGAAGGAAGAGAATGAGGTATTGAAGGAGAAAGAGGAGGAGGAGGAGGGGGTATTGAAGAAGAATATAAGAATGAGGAAGAGGAAGATTAGGATAAGGAAAAGGAGGGAGGAGGAGGAGGAGGAGGAGGAAGAGGAAGATTAGGAGAAGGAAAAGGAGGGAGGAGGAGGAAGAGGAAGATTAGGAGAAGGAAAAGGAGGAGGAAATGGTGGAAAAATAGAAAGAATATTAGATTTTGAATAGAGAAGGAAAAGAGGGAATCAAAGAGAGATAACAGAAGGAGAGAGAGAGAGAGAAGGAGCATAAGGAGAAGGAGAAGAAGAAAAGGCAACCTAATATATGGAAAAAAAAAGATATTGATAGGAGAAAGGAAAAAAAGAAATAAAGGAGAGATACCAAAAGGAAGGAGGAGGAAGAAAAAGAGGAATAGGAGGAGGAGGAGGGAAAAAGGCAAGTCCAGCATATGGACAAAAGAAAAAAGAACTGGAATGAAAGAGGAAATAGAAATACGAGAAGAAGTAAAAGGAAGAGGAAGAGGAGGAGGAGGAGGAGGAGGAATAGGAGGAGAAAGAGGAAAAGAAAAGGAGGAAGGAAAAAGGCAAGTTCAGCATATGGAAAAAAGAAAAAAAGAACTGGAATGAAAGAGGAAATAGAAATACGAAGAGAAATAAAAAGAGGAGGAGGAGGAGGAGGAGGAGGAATAGGAGGAGGAAGAGGAAAATAAAAGGATGAGTGAAAAAGACAAGTTCAGTATATGGAAAAAAGAAAAAAAGAACTGGAATGAAAGAGGAAATGGAAATAAGAGAAGAAGTAAAAGGAGGAGGAAGAGGAGGAGGAGGAGAAGGAGGAATAGGAGGAGAAAGAAGAAAAGAAAAGGAGGAAGGAAAAAGGCAAGTTCAGCATATGGAAAAAATAAAAAAAGAACTGGAATGAAAGAGGAAATGGAAATAAGAGAAGAAGTAAAAGGAGGAGGAGGAGGAGGAGGAGGAGGAGGAGGAGGAGGAAAAAAGGCAATTCAATAAACGAAGAAAAAAATAAAAAGAAAAATCTGTGTTGCTTTCTCAACCATCGACTTGGCTCCAAAAATTCCGACATTGACTTTTCACGAATGGGAGTGTGGAAATGCGCTCTCTCTCTCTCTCTCTCTCTCTCTCTCTCTCTCTCTCTCTCTCATTATCTCCGAGTCATGTTTTAATTTTGGTTTTAAAGATACGAACAAGAAGTGAAAGGGAAAGGAAATAAAGGGAAAAATGAATAAAAATAAAGAAATGGGAAAATAGGAAGAAATGGAATGAATAAAGGAAAGAAATAGAAAAAATGGAGGAAAAAAAGGAGGAATAGAAGACAAAGAAAAAGGGAAGTAAGAATGAGTAAGAGTTAAAAGAAGAAAAAAAATGAAGAAAACGAAAGAAATAATAAACTTGTGAATGTAAAAGAAAGAAAAGAGTAAAAAGAAAAAGTAGAAAAAGAAATAAAAAATGGAAAAAGAGGAAACAGAAAAAAAACAAAAAAAAAAAGAAAAAAATAAGGAAAAAGAAAAAAATGAATAAAGAAAATTAACTTGACAATATAAAAGAAAAAAGAAAACAAAAAATGAAGTTAAAGAAATGAAAAGAGAGAAATAAAAGGTGAAATTGAAGAAACAAAATAATAATAAGAAGAAAAAAAGAAGAAAAATAAACAGAAAAAAACTTGATAATATGATAAAGTATTAAAACCCACTTAATAAAAATTCACGAGGGAAACATTTTTTTCACCAACATTACTTTTTTTTGTTTTAAGTATTTTCTCTCAAAAAAAAAAGAAAGAAATACAAAACAATAAAAAATAAAACCTTGACAGAAAATTGAAATCGAAAGAAAAAAGAAATAAAAGAAAAGTTCAAATCATTCCGTCTCTTCTTCATAAAATTATTACTGAAGTGGCTGTTTTTACACTTTATTTATTCTCTCTCTCTCTCTCTCTCTCTCTCTCTCTCTCTCTCTCTCTCTTAAATCCATCGTCACGCTCCATTTGAGGTGAAGAGAAGAGAGTGGAAAGAAGAGGAAGAAGAAGAAGAAAAAGAAGAAAAAGAAGAAAGAGAGAGAGAGAGAGAGAGAGAGAGAGAGAGAGAGAGAGAGAGAGAGAGAGAGAGAGAGAGAGAGAGAGAGAAAGTAAACAACAACAACAACAACAACAACAACAGCGGCCGCCACAAACACAAACCATAAACAATAAACAAAAGAGAATCGGCTAAAAGGAAATGATCGTCCGCGCGCACTCAGTCACCGGGGAAGCTTATTTATGACTCTATTATTTACCTGTTTAAATTTACTTATTAATTTTATCTCCTCGTATATCTGTTCCCTCATTCGTCTGTCTGTCTCCCGCTACTTATTCACTTATTCCTTTCTTTTTCTTTGTTTTGTTTTCTCTCTCTCTCTCTCTCTCTCTCTCTCTCTCTCTCTCTCTTTTCTTTCCTTTCTTTTTTTCTTTTTCTTGGTTGGCTTTCCTCTGCGTGTCTTTCTCTCTCTTCTCTTCCTCTTTCTTTCTTTCTTTCTTTTTCTTCCTTCATCGTTAATCAAGTTTCCCAGCTTCCTTTTTCTCTCTCTTTCCCTTTTCTTCTTCTTCGTATTTGATCGACTGATTGATATTTTCTTTCATTTCCATTTTTATTATTTCTTGTTTCTTCATTCTCAAGTTTATTCGCTTATTTTGCTACTTATTCTTGTTTCTTGCTATCTCTTCCTTGTTTCGTTTCTTCTTTCTCTATATTTTCTCCTTTCTCTTGCGTCGTATTTTCTTTCATTATTCCTATTTTCCTTTCCCTTCCTTATTTCCTATTTAATATTCTTTCAATTTTCCTATTTTTTTCCTCCCTCTCTTTTTCACTTTTGTTTCTTCCTTCCCATTTTCTCTCCTCTACCTTCCTTTCCTTTTATCATTTCTTCCTTTTAATTGATTTTCTGTTTATTTTTCCTTCCTTTTATTCTATTTTTTCCTTTTCATACTTCTTCCCTTTTAATCATTCTTTCATTTCTATTTCATTTTCTTTCCTTTTTCTTTCACTTTTCTGACCTTTATCACATCTTCGTCATCTTCCTTTCCCTTCCCTTCCTTCCTCCGTCCACTCCCTCCTTCCCTCCCTTCCTCCATATTTCCGAGTCGTGTTCCGGCGGCGCCCGACTCGCCACTACCCAACACGGCTTTAGGGACACGGCGGGGGAGCGGGTCAAGTTCGTCTGGCTGGCTCGGTGACCTTTGACCTCTGCCCCGCCCCCTTCCTTTGTTCAAACGAAGAGGCTTTCTCATAAGGCCTCCTGACCCCCCCCCCCCCACTCTCTCTCTCTCTCTCTCTCTCTCTCTCTCTCTCTCTCTCTCTCTCTCTCTCTCTCTCTCTCTCTCTCTCTCTCTCTCTCTCTCTCTCTCTCTCTCTCTCTCTCTCTCTCTCTCTCTCTGACCTTCCTTTTGCTCTCCTTTCTCATCCTCCTTCTCTTTCTCGTTCTTTAAATCCTTTCTCTTATCTCCGTCTCTCTTTTTCTCTCTTCTTTTCTCTCTCTCTCTCTCTCTCTCTCTCTCTCTCTCTCTGATCTTCCTTTTGCTCTCCTTTCTCCTCCTTCTCTTTCTCGTTCTTTAAATCCTTTCTCTTATCTCTGTTTCTCTGTCTCTCTTTTTCTCTCTCCTCCTCTCTCTGACCTTCCTCTCCTTCCTCTCTCTCTCTCCCTCAGCCTCCCGTTTTTTTTCGTCCTTTCCGCCTCCTCATTCTCCTCCATCTGTCTCCTCCTCCTACCTCTTCCTCCTCCTCCTCCTCCTCCTCCTATCTTATCTCTTGCTCTTTCTCTCATATTTATTTTCTTGTTTCTCTTCTCCCTTTCCTTCGCTTCTCTTTTTCTCTTCCTTATTCATCCCCTTCCTTCTGTCTGTATATTTCCTTCTCTTTTATTCTTTCCTGTTTTATTTTCTCTATCTCACATTCATCTTTCTCTTCCTCTCCCTTCTCTTCTTCTGACCCTTCTCTTTTATCCTCCTTTCTCCCTTCCCGTCTCTTGCCCTTTACATTTCTCTCTCTCTCTCTCTCTCTCTCTCTCTCTCTCTCTCTCTCTCTCTCACTTTTGTCATCTCTTTCTTTCTTCCTCTCCCTCTTCCTTCTGTCTTCCCTTTCATTTTTCTCTCTCTCTCTCTCTCTCTCTCTCTCTCTCTCTCTCTCTCTCTCTCTCTCTCTCTCTCTCATCATACCTGACTCACACCTGTCCATTTGGCTTTAATTAGTGTGTGTGTGTGTGTGTGTGTGTGTGTGTGTGTGTGTGTGTGTGTGTGTGTGTGTGTGTGTGTGTGTGTGTGTGTGTGTGTGTGTGTGTGTGTGTGTGTGTGTGTGTGTGTGTGTGTGTGTGTGTGTGTGTGTGTGTGTGTGTGTGTGTGTGTGTGTGTGTGTGTGTGTGTGTGTGTGCATGCCCTCTGACACACCTACACCTTGGCATATATCTGTCTTACAAACCAGAGGGCATTATTACTCTCTCTCTCTCTCTCTCTCTCTCTCTCTCTCTCTCTCTCTCTCTCTCTCTCTCTCTCTCTCTCTCTCTCTCTCTCTCTCTCTCTCTCTCTCTCGGCCTCACCCAACGTTGGTATGCTGCTGGTCAATGAGAGAGAGAGAGAGAGAGATCTAACATCCTTTCTTTTTTTCTTTTTTTTTTCTTTTTTTTTCTTCCTTTTCTTTTTCTTCTTCTTTTTCTTCTTCTTCTTCTTCTTCTTCTTCTTATTATTATTATTATTATTATTATTATTATTATTATTATTATTATTATTATTATTATTATTATTATTATTATTATTATTATTATTATTATTATTATTATTATTATTATTATTATTATTATTATTATCATCATCATCATAGGAGCCAATCTATTCTGACCTCCAGTGACCTTCTGACCTTTTCTGGTTTAATGACGTGTAATGTTATTCTGTTACGCCTGACCTGACACGACCTCTCTATCACGGTGACTTCATGACCTTTGGATAACTATTTGGGTGGCGTTCAAATCCCTTATCATAGGCTTGGATACTATTTTGACACTCCCTTCGTGACCTTTGACCTCGTGTTGTGGGGTTGTCCAGTTTGTCCTTCCTCGTTACCCTGACCTTCCTCCTCCTCCTCTTCTATTCTTCCTCCTCCTCCTCCTCCTCCTCCTCCTCCTGCCTCGCCTAGATGACCTCCACGGCTCACCTTGCTTGGGGTTACTCAGTGATTTTTTTTTGTTTTGCTTGCTTGTTGTTGTGTTGTCCTTCCTGGTCACACATCTGGACACACGCACGCACGTACACACAAACACACGAATTCCCAGGTGTTTTTTCCTTGCCTAACTTAACCTAGCAATAGAAGACTTCAATCCTGTCCTAATGTATTCTAACTCAACTTTAATATACTTCGAATCTATCTTCATAATACCCATGTTAATCTTGAAAGACTTCGATCCTATTCTAACACGGTCTAACAACTTTAAGACTTGAATCCTATCTTAATATTACCTAACTATTTTAAGACCAGTGCAAAACTAACATAAACTAACTTATCTTCAGTATACTTCAATTCTATGTTAATATTACCTAACTTAATTTCAAACGACTTTAATTCCATTCCAACACGACCTTAAGGCTTCAATAGACTCAAATTCTATCTTAAAATCATATCTCTTAACTTAATAATATCCTATACTATCCTATGGTCTTAAATCCTATGCTATCCTATGTTGTGGTGTTCAATCCTATCTTAACACTCTACCTTCACTATAGCATAAGCATACGGGGGATATTAATAAGTTCTGATGGTAAGCGAGCCTGGTAGGGTAGGACACGTAGTAATGGGTTTAAACTGGATACATTCTGGGTCAGGTTCACAGGAGTTGCCTTGCATAGACCTACCGACCTCTCGCAGACTCCTTACGTTCTTATGTTCTTATTTTCTCTCCTCAGCCTCCTCACTTTCATCCCTTGCTTTATCTTATCCTGAGCTCCCCACCCTTCTCAGTCATCTTCTCCCTCTCGTCACCACCATATCCACCTTTCTCTTCCTCCTCTCCTCCCCATCTTCACCCCTTCTTCCCCATACCTTGTCCTATTCTAAATTATCTAACCTCCTCCCTCCCTAACCCCTCAACCTTCTTCCTCTTCTCTTTGCCTTTCCAACACCCCTTCTTCCCCTTCCTCCAATCCCCTTCAACCCTTCTCTTACCACTTTTCCATCTCTTATCCTACCCTTCTCTTCCCCAATCTCCTCATCCCCTCTTCCCCATGTCCTCCCCATCCCATATCCTACCCTCTTCTTCCCTATTCTCTTCCCCAACCCTTCTCAGCTCCTCTTCCTTTCCTTTCCTCCCATTCCTTACCCTGTCCTAATCAACATTCCCCATTCCCTCAACTCCCTTCTTCCCATCCTTCCCATCTCTAATCTTACCCTTTCCTTCCCTTCCCTCCCATTACCTTACCCTAACCTAACCAACCTCACCTCACCTGACAGCCAAGCCAAACCAATTACATCTCACACCTGTTAAACCTCAGCTGATTGGAGGCGCCAGGTAACCGGTGTTTCTTAATGAGCAGGACGCCGTGACCCCTGACCTCTAACCTCGTGACCTCCCCCCATCCTTAATGAATCATCGGCTTGGAGGCATCAGGGTGGTTTCCTCCGCGCCACCGCCAAGGAGAAGTGGAGGGAACTAGTTTTTGTCGCAATCCACCTGCCTTAGCTATCGTCAGGGGTAATATATTGTGGAGAAGGAGGTGGAGGAGGAGGAGGTAGAGGAGAGGAATGGTCGTAGAGGAGCAAGAGGAGGAAGGGAGAGTAGAAGGAGAAAGGAAGCAACTGGAGGAGGAGGAGGAGGAGGAGGAAAGGTGGAAGAGAGAGAGAGAGAGAGAGAGAGAGAGAGAGAGAGAGAGAGAGAGAGAGAGAGAGAGAGAGCGAGAGAGAGAGAGAGAGAGAGGAGAGAGAGAGAGAGAGAGAGAGAGAGAGAGAGAGAGAG
The DNA here is from genome assembly GCF_024679095.1 of Eriocheir sinensis. NCBI lineage: Eukaryota > Metazoa > Arthropoda > Malacostraca > Decapoda > Varunidae > Eriocheir > Eriocheir sinensis. The sequence continues at coordinate 7,247,663 of NC_066537.1, forward strand.
AGAGAGAGAGAGAGAGAGAGAGAGAGAGAGAGTGAGAGGAGAGAGAGAGAGAGAGAGAGAGAGAGAGAGAGAGAGAGAGAGAGAGAGAGAGAGAGAGAGAAGGAATAAAGGATAGCAGAAGAAAAAAAGTACTTAGAAGAGAAGAAGAAGAAGAAGGAGGAGGAGGAGGAGGAGGAGGAGAAAGAAAGAGAAAGAGAAGTGATGCTGGAGAAGGCGAAGCAGTAAGAGTAGAAGGAGGAGGAAGAAGGGGAGGTCAAGGAAGGATACAGGAGGGGGGAAGGTGCAGGGGGTGGGGTGGGGTGGGGGGATGACCTTGCATGGGCGTGGTCACCAGAGTCGCCAGGTCAGCGTGGAGGTGGGGAAACTCACAAGGAAGTGACCCCTGGCATCTCCTCCTCCTCCTCCTCCTTCTCCTCCTCCTCCTCCTCCTCCTCCTCCTTCTCCTCCTCCTCCTAGTGCCATATGTTCCTCCCCCGCCTCTCGCTTCCCCTCCTCCTCCTCCTCCTCCTCCTCCTCCTCCTCCTCCTCCTCCTTCTCCCCTCCTCCTCCTTCTTTCTCTCCTTTCAAACTCCTTCTCCTCCTTCTCCTCCTCTGATATACAAGGTCCCATTATCTTCTCTTTCTCTTCTCTCTTTTCTTTTCTTTCATCCCCCTTTCTTTCGACGATTCTCCTCCTCTTTCCTCCCTTTTTCTTTCTTTCTTTCTTTCGTTTTCTTCTATCTCCCTTTTTCTTCTCTGGTTTTCTTCTTCTATTTTTCTTCATTTCTCCTCTTATCTCCCTTTTTTTTCTTTCCATCATTTTCTCTTAGCTATTCTCTTCTCCCACCTCTCTTCTCTTTCCCACTTTTTCTCTCTTCTCTCCTTTCCTTTCTCTATTCCTCATTCTCTTTTCTCTTCTTTGCTTCCCTCTTCTCTTACCTCCCTTTTTTTCTCTCCCTCATTTTCTTTCAGCTATTCTCTTCTCCCATCTCCCTTCTCTCTCCCACTTCTCCTCTCCTCTTCTCTATACCTCATTCTCTTTTCTCTTCTCCTTTGTTTTCTCTTCTCTTCATCCTTCCCTTCTACTCACACACAAAAAAAGAAGGAAAGGATAAATGATGATAGGTTTACAGGAGCTGTGTTGTGTAGAAGGGAGAGATAAGCCTCCTTCTCCTCCTCCTCCTCCTCCTCCTCCTCTTCCTCCTCCTCCTCCTAATCCCTCCATTCCTCTCTTATCCTTTATCGCTTGTCTCTCCACCTTGTCTCTTTTTTTCGGTAATATGATTTGAAGGAGAGATTAGATTCCTCTCTCTCTCTCTCTCTCTCTCTCTCTCTCTCTCTCTCTCTCTCTCTCTCTCTCTCTCTCTCTCTCTCTCTCTCTCTCTCTTCATATTTTTTTTTTCCTTTCTCTCTATTCCTTTTTTTTCCACCTCCTTCTCTTCTTTCCTTCTCCTTTTCTCGCCTATGTCTCCAACTTCTTTTCCTCTCCTTCTAAGTGTTTCTCCTCCTCTCCATCTCTCTACCATCTCCTCTTTCTCTCCCTTCCTACTCCTCTTCCTCTTCTTTCTTTCTCCTTTTCTCATCTATGTCTCCTACTCCTTTTCCTCTCCTATGTGTTTCTCCTTCTGTCCTTCTCTTTACCATCTCCTCTTTCTCTCTCTCCCTACTCCTCCTCCACTTCTTTCCTTCTCCTTTTCTCTCCTTTTCCTCTTCTTCTACGTCTTTCTCATCCTCTCCTTCTCTCCACCATCTCCTCTCTCTCTCCCTCTTCTTAAACCTTCCTCCTCCTCTGCCTTTTCCTTCTCTCCATTCCGTTTCCTTCTCCTTCTTCTCCTCCTCCTCCTCTTAAGGTAACTTCAGGAGCACATAAACAAATCATTGACGGGGTTCGAAGTGGGACTCAGCGGGTTCGGGTAGAAATATTGTACGCTTATTAACTCTTACCTGCGAGTGTTGGTCTTTAATTGGTCCGCAGGTAAAGGTGTGGAGGGCTAATTGGCTCCTGCATGAACTCACTGGCAGGCTGGAGGTTGGTTTCAGGTTTCCGAAGAGGAGGAGAGGAGGGGATTGAAGATAGGAAGATGAGGAAAAAGAGAGAAAGAGGGTGAGGAAAGAGAAAGAGGGTGAGGAAAAAGAGAGAAAGAGGGTGAGGAAAAAGATAGGAAAAGGGTGAGGAAAGAGAAAGAGGGTGAGGAAAAAGAGAGGAAGAGGGTGAGGAAAAAGAGAAGGAGGAAGTAACAGAAAAAGGGAGAGGAGGAGGAAGATGGAGGGAAACGAGGAGAAGAAGAAGAACGAAGAATGAGGAGAGAAAGGAAAAAAAGAGAATGAGGAGGAAGAAGGGAGACGGAAAAAAAAGAGGAAAAGGAGAAGGAAGGGATGGAATAAAGAAAGGTGAGAAAGAAGGGAGAGAAACGAAAAGGGGAAGACAGGAGAAGAAAGAAGGGAGAGAAGAAAAAAAAGATGGAGGAAGAAGATAAAGAAACAAAAAGAGGAAGACAGGAGAAGAAAGAAGGGAGAGAAGAAGAAAAAAAAGATGAGGTAGAAGGTAGACAAACGAAAAGGGGAAGACAGGAGAAGAAAGAAGGGAGAAAAGAAGAAAAAAAGATGAGGTAGAAGGTAGACAAACAAAAAGAGGAAGACAGGAGAAGAAAGAAGGGAGAGAAGAAGAAAAAAAAGATGAGGTAGAAGGTAGACAAACGAAAAGGGGAAGACAGGAGAAGAAAGAAGGGAGAGAAGAAGAAAAAAAAAGACGAGGAAAAAGGTAGACAAACGAAAAGGGGAAGACAGGAGAAGAAAGAAGGGAGAAAAGAAGAAGAAAAGATGAGGAGGAAGGTAGAGAAACGAAAAGAGGAAGACAGGAGAAGAAAGAAGGGAGAGAAGAAGAAGAAAAAAGATGAGGAAAAAGGTAGACAAACGAAAAGAGGAAGACAGGAGAAGAAAGAAGGGAGAAAAGAAGAAAAAAAAGACGAGGAAGAAGGTAGACAAACGAAAAGAGGAAGACAGGAGAAGAAAGAAGGGAGAGAAGAAGAAAAAAAAGACGAGGAGGAAGGTAGACAAACGAAAAGGGGAAGACAGGAGAAGAAAGAAGGGAGAGAAGAAGAAAAAAAGACGAGGAAGAAGATAGAGAAACGAAAAGAGGAAGACAGGAGAAGAAAGAAGGGAGAAAAGAAGAAAAAAAAAGATGAGGTAGAAGGTAGACAAACGAAAAGGGGAAGACAGGAGAAGAAAGAAGGGAGAAAAGAAGAAAAAAAAGACGAGGAAGAAGGTAGACAAACGAAAAGGGGAAGACAGGAGAAGAAAGAAGGGAGAAAAGAAGAAAAAAAAGATGAGGTAGAAGGTAGACAAACGAAAAGAGGAAGACAGGAGAAGAAAGAAGGGAGAAAAGAAGAAAAAAAGACGAGGAAGAAGATAGAGAAACGAAAAGAGGAAGACAGGAGAAGAAAGAAGGGAGAAAAGAAGAAAAAAAAGACGAGGAAGAAGGTAGAGAAACGAAAAGGGGAAGACAGAAAAAGAGAGAAAGGAGACAAGAAGATAAAAAAAAGAAGAGGAGGAGGAGGAGTAGAAAGGATAAAGCGAATGAAGGGACAGAAGAGGGAAGGGAAAGTTGAATTCGGTTTCCGGTTTCAAGGCGCAGCAAGAATTCTTAAGAAGGTGGTTTCGATTGGTCTCGGTCTCAGAATAACTTGTGGTTTCTTACGCAAACTGTATCTAACATTAGGGATAAGAGGCAGGTTTCAATTGGTAAGAACATAAGGAGTCTGCAAGAAGCTAGAGTCTGTTGACGGAACCTGTTTATCTGGCGCCTAGGCAGCGTTTGTTACGGCTCCTGTGATTGGCTGCACCCCTCCCTCACTCACATGTCCGCCGTGACGCTACACACTTGTATTTTCTTCGTCATAGCTCGTCTCTTATTCACGACAGACCACTTTAGTTGATACCGTTGGACTCAACAGTAATTGCGCAACTCAGTCATGTTTATCTAAACTCGATAAAATAAAACATAAAGGAAATGTGATGAGTTGAAGTCACAAGACAGCTCCGAAATGTTTATAACACGGTTTACTTATCATCGCTTTTCTCAGCAGTCTTTGAACCAGGGTTGATATAAATAATTTCAACTCATAGAGCAAAGTCTCCTGAACGCTATGGTGCGATCAGATTATAGATAAAACGTGACATGAGCATAACACAGAACGATTTCTAAGGATGTGTACAGCGACAACGCATGACTGCCCGCTGCCTGGCCACCTGCCGGCCGCCGCTTGAGGTGAATTAGGCTATTTTTCGTCTCCTTATTTCTTTCGCTGCATTCATCGTCAACAAACGAAAACCCTTATGCATTATCCCAACTACAATAAAAAAAATTACTGATGAGTGCCCGAAACACACACACACACACACACACACACACACACATATATATATATATATATATATATATATATATATATATACTTACATATATATAGATATATATATATATATATATATATATATATATATATATATATATATATATATATATATATATATATATATAAAGAGGCCTGAAAGTTGGCCTTTTCATTAACTTCTATGCTCGTCTTTTCAGTACTTTTCTTATTCCAATCTATAACTAACTAATCTATCCTTCGTTCCTTTTATTTTCTAGTTATTTTTTATTAACTTGTATGCCCGTCTTTTTGGTGCTATTCTTATTCCAATCTATAACTAACTAATCTATTCTTCGTTCCTTATTCTCGAAGTATTTCTTTTATTAACTTCTATGCTCGTCTTTTTGGTGCTTCTCTTATTCCAATCTATGACTAACTAATCTATTTTTCTTCCCTTATATTTTTCTAGTTATTACTTTTTATTAACTTCTATGCTCGTCTTTTTGATGCTTCTCTTATTCCAATCTATAACTAACTAATCTATTATTTCCTTATTTTTCCAGATATTTCTTTTTATTAATTCGTATGCTCGTCTTTTTGGGTACTTTTCTTATTCCAATCAATAACGAACTAATCTATTCTTTCCTTATACTTTCTAGTTGTTTTTTTCATTAACTTGCATGCTCGTCTTTTTGGGTTCTTTTATTATTCCAATTTATAACTAATTAATCTATTCCTCGTTCTTTATTTTCTAGTTATTTCTTTTCATTAACTTCTATGCTAGTCTTTTTTGGTACTTTTCTTATTCCAATTTATAACTAACTAATTTATTTTTCTTTCTCTATATTTTCTAGTTATTTATTTTCATTAACTTCTATGCTTGTCTTTTTTGGTTCTTTTCTTATTCCAGTCTATAACTAACTAATGTATCCTTCGTTCCTTGTTTTTCTAGTTATTTCTTTTCATTAGCTTGTATGTTTGTCTTTTTTAGTGCTTTTCTTATTTCAATTTATAAGTAACTAATCTATTCTTCGTTCCATATTTTCGAGGTACTTCTTTTATTAACTTCTATGCCTCTCTTTTTTGGTGCTTTTCTTATTCCAATTTATAACTAACTTATCTATTCTTCTCTCCTATTTTTTCTACTTATTTCTTTTTATTAACTTCTATGCTCATCTTTTTTGGTACTTTTCTTATTCCAATCTATAACTAACTAATCTATTTTTCTTTCCTTATATTTTCTAGTTATTTCTTTTTATTAACTTCTATGCTTGTCTTTTTGGTGCTTCTCTTATTCCAATCAATAAATAACTAATCTATTCTTTCCTTATTTTTCCAGATATTTCTTTTTATTAATTCGTATGCTTGTCTTTTTGGGTACTTTTCCTATTCCAATCAATAACTAACTAATCTATTCTTTTCTTATATTTTCTAGTTATTTCTTTTCATTAACTTATATGCTCGTCTTTTTGTGTTCTTTTCTTATTCCAATTTATATCTAATCTATTCCTTGTTCCTTATATTTTCTAGCTATTTCTTTTTATTAACTTGTATGCCTGTCTTTTTTTGGTGTTTTTCTTATTCCAATTTATAACCTATATTTCTATCCATATTTTTCTATTTACTTCTTTTCATTAACTTCTATGCTCGTTTTTTAGTACTTTCCTCATTCCAATCTAAAGTAACTAATCTATTCTTCGTTCCTTATTTTTCGAGTTATTTTTTTATTAACCTCTATGTTCATCTTTTTGGTTCTTTTCTTATTCCAAATTATAACTAACTAATTTATTTTTCTTTCCTTATTTTTCCAGGTATTTCTTTTTATTAGCTTGTATGCTTGTCTTTTTGGTACTTTTCTTATTCCAATTTATAACTAACTAATCTATTCTTCTTTCCATATCTTTCTAGTTATTTCTTTTCATTAACTTCTATGCTCGTCTTTTTGGTACTTTTCTTGTTCCATTTTATAACTTAAGTAATTTATTCCTCGTTCCTTTTATTTTTTAGTCATTTCTTTTTATTAACTTGTATGCTGTATTTTTTGTGCTGTTCTTATTGCAATCTATAACTAACTAATCTATACTGCGTTCCTTATTTTTCCAGGTATTTCATTTTATAAACTTCTATGCCTGTCTTTTGGTACTTTTCTTATTCCAATTTATAACAAACTAATCTATTTTGCTTTCCTTATTTTTCCAGGTATTTCTTTTTATTAACTTGTATGCTCGTCTTTTTGGTACTTTTCTTATTTCAATCTATAACAAACTATTCTATTTTTCTTTCCTTATATTTTCTAGTTATTTCTTTTCATTAACTTCTATGCTCGTCTTATTAGTACTTTTCTTATTTCAATCTATTACTAACTAATCTATTCTTTTTTCTTTATATTTTTCTAGTTATTTCTTTTTATTAACTTCAATGCTTGTCTTTTTGGTGCTTTTCTTATTCCAATCTATAATTAACTAATCTATTCTTCGTTCCTTATTTTTCTAGTTATTTCTTTTTATTAAGTTCTATGCTTGTCTTTTTGGTGCTGTTCTTATTCCAATCTATAACTAACTAATGATTTTTTTCCCCTATTTTTCTAGTTATTTCTTTCATTAACTTCTATGCTCGTCTTTTGGTACTTTTCTTATTCTAATCTATAACTAACTAATCTGTTCATTGTTCATTATATTTCTAGTTATTTCTTTTATTAACCTCTGTGCTCGTCTTTTTAGTGCTTTTCTTATTCCAATTTATAACTAACTAATCTTTTATTCGTTCCTTATATTTTCTAGTTATTTCTTTTCATTAACTTTTATGCCTGTCTTTTTTAGTGCTTTTCTTATTCCAGTCTATAACTAACTGATCCGTTTTTCTTTCCTTATATTTTCTATTTATTTCTTTTTATTAACTTGTGTGCTCGTCTTTTTGGTACTTTTCTTATTCCAATTTATAACTAACTAATCTATTTTTCCCTTGTTTTTCCAGTTATTTCTTTTTATTAACCTGTATGCTTGTTTTTTTGGTGCTTTTCTTATTCCAATATATAACTAACTAAACTACTTTCCTTATTTTTCCAGGTATTTCTTTTTATTATTTCTATGCTCGTCTTTTTTGGTGCTTTTCTTATTCTAATCTATAACTACTTCTAATTCATCTATTCTTCTCTTATTTTTCCAGGTATTTCTTTTCATTAACTTCTATTCCTGTCTTTTTGGTACTTTTCTTATTCCAATTTATAACTAAGTAATCTATTCTTCGTTCCTTATATTTTCTAGTCATTTCTTTTTATTAACTTGTATGCCTGTCTTTTTGGTGCTGTTCTTATTGCAATCTATAACTAACTAATCTATTCTTCGTTCATTATATTTTCCAGGTATTTCTTTTCTATAAACTTGTATGCTGTCTTTTTTGTGCTTTTCTTATTCCAATCTATAACTAACTAATCTATTCTGCGTTCCTTATTTTTCTAGTTTTTTTTTTTAATGAACTTCTATGCTTGTCTCTTCTGGTTCTTTGCTTATTCCATTCTATAAATAATTAATCTATTTTTTGCTCCTTACTTTTTTTCTATTTACTTCTTTTTATTATTTTGTATGTTTGTCTTTTTTGGTGCTTTTCTTATTGCAATCTATAACTAACTAATCTATTCTTCTTTCCTTATTTTTCTAGTTATTTCTTTTATTAACTTCTATGCTCGTCTTTTTGGTACTTTTCGTATTCCAATTTATAACTAAATAATCTATTCTTCGTTCCTTATTTTTTTAGTTATTTCATTTCATTAACTTCTACGCTTGTCTTTTTTGTGCTTTTCTTATTCCAATTTATAACTAACTTATCTATTCTGCGTTCCTTTTTTTCTTCTTATTTCTTTCCATTAACTTCTATCCCTGTCTTTTTTAGTGCTTTTCTAATTCCAATTTGTAACTAACTAATCTATTCTTCTTTACTTATTTTTCCAGGTATTTCTTTTCATTAACTTCTATGCTCCGTTTTTTTTTGGTACTTTTCTTATTACAATCTATAAGTAACTAATCTATTTTTCTTTCCTTATATTTTTCTAGTTATTTCTTTTTATTAACTTGTATGCTTGTCTTTTCTGGTTCTCTTCTTATTCCATCTACTTTTCTTTATTCCAGTCTATAATTAATTAATCTATTCTTCGTTCCTTATTTTTCTAGTTATTTCTTTTCATTATCTTGTATGCTTGTCTTTTTTGGTGCTTTTCTTATTCCATTTATATGTAACTAATCTATTCGTCTTTCCATTTTTTCTATTTACTTCTTTCCATTAACTTCTATGCTCGTCTTTTTAGTTTTCTTTATTCCAATCTATAACTAACTAATCTATTCTTCGTTCCTTATTTTTCTAGTTATTTCTTTTATTAACCTCTGTGCTCGTCTTTTCAGTGCTTTTCTTATTCCAATCTATAACTAACTAATCTGTCCTTTCCATATTTTTCGAGGTATTTCTTTTCAATAACCTCTATGCTTCTCTTTTTGGTACTTTTGTTATTCCAATCTATAACTAACTAATCTATCCATCGTTCCTAATATTTTCTAGTCATTTCTTTTTATTAATTTGTATGCTTGTCTTTTTAGTGCTTTTCTTATTCCAATCTATAACTAACTAATCTATTCTTCGTTCCTTATATTTTCTAGTTATTTCTTGTCATTAACTTCTATGCTCGTCTTTTTGGTACTTTTCTTATTTTATTCTATAACTAACTAATCTATTCTTACCTTATTTTTCCAGGTTTTTCTTTTCATTAACTTCTATGCTTGACTTTTTGGTACTTTTCTTATTTCAATTTATAACTAACTCATCTATTCTTCGTTCCCTATATTTTCTAGTCATATCTTTTTATTAACTTCTATGCTTGTCTTTTTTAGTACTTCTCTTATTCCAATTCAGACTGGAATAAGAACAGCACCAAAAATAAAGGCATAGAAGTTAATGAAAATAAATACGTGGAAAAAGAAGGGAAGAATAGATTAGTTAGTTATAAATTGGAATAAGAAATGGACCAAAAGACGAAATAAAAAGAAATACGTGGAAAAAGAAGGGAAGAATAGATTAGTTAGTTATAAATTGGAATAAGAAATGCACCAAAAAGACGAGCATAGAAATAATAAAAAGAAATACCTGGAAAAATAAGGAAGGAATAGATTAGTTAGTTATAAATTTGAATAAGAAAACAAACAAAAAAGACAAGCGTACAAGTGAATAAAAACAAATAAATAGAAATATATAAATAGCAAAAAATATATTAGTTAGTTATAGATTGGGATAAGAAAAGTACTAAAAGACAAGTTAATGAAAAGAAATACCTAGAAAAAGGTATCGAATAGATTAGTTAGTTATAGATTGGGATAAGAAAAGTACCAAAAAGACGAGCATACAAGTTAATAAAAGAAATACCTCGAAAATAAGGAACAAAGAATATATTAGTTAGTTATAAATTGGAATAAGAAAAGTACCAAAAAGATAAGCGTAGAAGTTAATGAAAAGAAATAACTAAAAAAATAAGGAACGAAGAATACATTAGTTAGTTATAGATTGGAATAAGAAAAGTACCAAAAAGACGAGCATACAAGTTAATAAAAAGAAATACCTGGAAGAATAAGAAACGAAGGATAGATTAGTTAGTTATAAATTGGAATAAAAAATGCACCAAAAATAAGGAATAGATTAGTTAGTTATAAATTGGAATAAAAAATGCACCAAAAGACGAGCACAGAAATAATAAAAAGAAATACCTGGAAAAATAAGGAAGGAATAGATTAGTTAGTTATAAATTTGAATAAGAAAAGAATCAAAAATAGAGACAGGCATACACGTAAATAAAAACAAATAAATAGAAATATAAGGAGCAAAAAATTGATTAGTTGGTTATAGTTTGGAATAAGAACAGCACCAAAAAGACAAGCATAAAGTTAATAAAAAGAAATAAAAAGAAAAATAAGAAACGAAGAAGGGATTAGTTAGTTACAAATTGGAATAAGAAAAGTACCAAAAAGACGAGCATAGAAATAATAAAAAGAAATACCTGGAAAAATAAAGAAGGAATAGATTAGTTAGTTATAAATTGGAATAAGAAAAGCACTAAAAAAGACAAGCATAAAAGTTAATGAAAATAAATAACTAGAATATATAAAGAAAGAAAAATAGATTCGTTAATATAGATTGGAATAAGAAAAGCACCAAAAATGACAAGCATTCACGTTAATAAAAAAGAAATAGCTAGAAAATATAAGGAACGAAGAATAGATTAGTTAGGTATGAATTGGAATAAAAAAGAACAAAAAACTGAGCAGAGAAGTTAATAAAAAGAACTTGAAAAAAAAAGAAAAGAATAGATTAGTTAGTTAGTTATTGATTGAATAAAAAAAGTAAGGAAAGGACGAGCAATATAATTAAAAAAAAAGAAATAAGGAAAGAATAGATTAGTTAGTTATAGATTGGAATAAGAGAAGCACCAAAACGACAAGCAAAGAAGTTAATTAAAAGAAATAACTTGAAAAATATAAGGAAAGAAAAATAGATTAGTTAGTTATAGATTGGAATAAGAAAAGTACCAAAAAAAGACGAGCATAGAAGTCAATAAAAATAAATAACTATAAAAATAAGGAAAGAATAATAGATTAGTTAGTTATAAATTGGAATAAGAAAAGCACTAAAAAAGAAAGGCATAGAAGTTAATAAAAGAAATACCTCGAAAATAAGGAGCGAAGAATAAATTAGTTACTTATCAATTGAAATAAGAAAAGCACTAAAAAAGACAAGCATACAAGTTAATGAAAAGAAATAACTAGAAAAATAAGGAACGAAGGAAACATTAGTTAGTTATAGATTGGAATAAGAAAAGAACCAAAAAAGACAAGCATAGAAGTTAATGAAAAGAAATAACCAGAAAATATAGAGAAAGAAAAATAGATTAGTTAGTTATAAATTGGAGTAAGAAAAGTACCAAAAAAAGACAGGCATAGAAGTTAATGAAAAGAAATAACTAGGAAATAAATAACGAGGAATAGATTAGTTAGTTATAAATTGGAATAAGAAAAGCACCAAAAAAGACAAGCATAAAAGTTAATGAAAAGAAATAACTAAAAAAATATAAAGAAGGAAGAATAGATTAGTTAGTTATATATTGGAATAAGAAAAGCACAAAAAAGACAGCATACAAGTTAAAAAAAAAAAATAAGAAGAAAAATAAGGAACGCAGAACAGATTAGTTAGTTATAGATTGGAATAAGAAAAGCACAAAAAAACAGCATACAAGTTAATAAAAAGAAATACCTGGAAAATATAAGGAACGAAGAATAGATTAGTTAGCTATAGATTGGAATAAGGAAATTACAAAAAAACGAGCATACAAGTTAATACAAGAAATAACTAGAAAATAAAAGGAACGAAGGATAGATTAGTTAGTTATAGATTGGAATAAAAACAGCACCAAAAGACAAGCATATAAGTTAATAAAAATAAATAACTGGAAAAATATAAGGAAAGAGAAATAGATTAGTTAGTTATAGATTGGAGTAAGAAAAGTACCAAAAAAGACGAGCATAGAAGTTAATAAAAAGAAATACCTGGAAAAATAATGAAAGAAGAATAGATTAGTTAGATATAAATTGGAGTAAGAAAAGCATTAAAAAACACAGGCATAGAAGTTAATAAAAGAAATACCTCGAAAGTAAGGAACGAAGAATAGATTAGTTATTCTAGTTATTTCTTTTTATTAATTTATATGCTCGTATTTTTGGTTCTGTTCTTATTCCAATTTATAACTAACTAATCTATTCTTTGTTCCTTATTTTTCTTCTTATTTCTTTTTATTAACTTGTATGCTCGTCTTTTTGGTACTTTTCTTATTCCAATCTATAACTAACTAATCTATTCTTCGTTCCTTATATTTTCTAGTTATTTCTTTCATTAACTTCTATGCTTGTCTTTTTTGGTACTTTTCTTATTCCAATCTATAACTAACTAATCTATTCTTCGTCCCTTATTTTTCTAGTTATTTCTTTTTATTAACTTCTATGCTTGTCTTTTTGGTACTTTTCTTATTGCAATGTATAACTAACTAATTTATTCATTCCATATTTTTCTAGGTATATCTTTTCATTACCTTCCATGCTTGTTTTTATTTTTGGTACTTTTCTTTATTTTCAATCTATAACTAACTGACCTATTCTTTCCTTATATTTTCTAGTTATTTCTTTTCATTAACTTCTATGCTTGTCTTTTTGGGTTCTTTTCTTATTCCAATTTATAACTAACTAATCTATTACTTGTTCCTTATTTTTCTAGTTATTTCTTTTTATTAACTTCTATGCTTGTCTTTTTGGGTTCTTTTCTTATTCCAATTTATATCTAACTAATCTATTACTTGTTTCTTATTTTTTCTAGCTATTTCTTTTTATAGTTAATAAAATCATGTTGATAAAAAGAGATGACTAGAAAATATAAGGAACGATGAATAGATTAGTTTATTATAAATTGGAATAAGAGAAGTACCAAAAAGACAAGCACAGAAGTTAATGAAAAGAAATAACTGGATAAATAAAGGAACAATAGATTAGTTAGTTATAGATTGCAAGAAGAACAGCACCAAAAAGACAAGCATTCAAGTTAATGAAAAGAGATGACTAGAAAACATAAGGAACGATGAATAGATTAGTTAATTATAAATGGAATAAGAAAAGTACAAAAGAAAACAGGCACAGAAATAATAAAAAGAAATAACTGGAAAAATAATGAGGGGATAGATTAGTTAGTTATAAAGTGGAATAAGAAATGAATCAAAAAAGACAAGCACACAAAATAATGAAAAGAAGTAAATAGATAAAAATGAGGAGCAAAAAATAGATTAATTATTTATAGATTTGAATAAGCAAAGAACAAAAAAGACAAACATAAAAGTTAATAAAAGAAATGCTTCGAAAATAAGGAACGAAGAATAGATTAGTTACTTATAAATTGGAATAAAAAAGCATTAAAAAAGACAAGCATATAAGCTAATGGAAAGAAACAACTACAAAAAAAAGGAACGAAGAATAGATTAGTTAGTTATAAATTGGAATAAAAAAAGCACTAAAAAAGACGAGCATACAAGTTAATTAAAAGAAATAACCAAAAAAATAAGGAACGAAGAAAAAAATTAGTTAGTTATTGATTGGAATAAAGAAAAGTACCAAAAAAGAAGTTAACATAAAGAAGTAAATAAAAAAAATATGGAAATAAGAATAGATTAGTTACTTATAAATTGGAATAAGAAAAGCACCTAAAAAAGAACAGCATTGAAGTTAATTAAAAGAAATAACTAGAAAATATAAGGAAAGAAAAATTGATTAGTTAGTTATAAATTGGAATAAGAAAAGCACAAAAAAAAGACAGGCATAGAAGTTAATGAAAAAAACTAGAAAAATAAGGAACGCAGAATAGATTAGCTAGTTATAGATTGGAATAAGAAAAGCACAAAAAAGACAGCAAACAAGTTAATAAAAAGAAATACCTGGAAAATATAAGGAACGAAGAATAGATTAGTTAGTTATAGATTGCAATAAGAACAGCACCAAAAAGACAGGGATACAAGATAATAAAAAGAAATGACTAGAAAATATAAGGAACGAAGAATAGAATACTTAGTTATAAATTGGAATAAGAAAAGTACCAAAAAGACAGGAATAGAAGTTAATGAAAAGAAATACCTGGAAAAATAAGGGAAGAATAGATGAGTTAGTTATAAATTGGAATAAGAAAAGCACGAAAAAGACGAGCATAGAAATAATAAAAAGAAATACCTGGAAAAATAAGAAAAGGATAGTTTAGTTAGTTATAAATTGGAATAATAATTTCTTTTTATTAACTTGTATGCTTGTCTTTTCTGGTTCTTTTCTTATTCCAGTCTATAACTAACTAATTTATCCTTTGTTCCTTATTTTTTGTTATTTCTTTTCCATTAGCTTATATGCTTGTCTTTTAGTGCTTTTATTCAATTATATAACTAATCTATTCTTCGTTCCTTATTTTTCTAGTTATTTCTCTTATTATGTTTTTTGGTACTTTCTTTATTCCAGTCTATAATTAATCTATTCTTCGTTCTTATTTATCTAGTTATTTTTTCATTATCTTGTATGCTTGTCTTTTTTGCTTCTTATTCCATTTATATGTAACCAATTCATTCGTTCTTCCATTTTTTCTATTTACTTTTCCTTCTTCTATGCTCGTCTTTTAGTTTTTATTCAATCTATAACTAACTAATCTATTCTTCGTTCCTTATTTTTCTAGTTATTTATTTTATTAACCTCTGTGCTCGTCTTTTCAGTGCTTTTCTTATTCCAATCTGTAACTAACTAATCTATTCTTTCCATATTTTTCGAGGTATTTCTTTTCAATAACCTCTATGCTTGTCTTTTTGGTACTTTTGTTATTCCAATCTATAACTAACTAATCTATTCTTCATTCCTTATATTTTCTGGTCATTTCTTTTTATTAATTTGAATGCTTGTCTTTTCAGTTCTTTTCTTATTCCAATCTATAACTAACTAATCTATTCTTCGTTCCTTATATTTTCTAGTTATTTCTTTTCATTAACTTCTATGCTCGTTTTTTTGGTACTTTTCTTATTTCAGTCTATAACTAACTAATATATTCTTACCTTATTTTTCCAGGTTTTTCTTTTCATTAACTTCTATGCTTCTCTTTTTGGTACTTTTCTTATTCCAATTTATAACTAACTCATCTATTCTTCGTTCCCTATATTTTCTAGTCATTTCTTTTTATTAACTTCTATGCTTGTCTTTTTTAGTGCTTCTCTTATTCCAATTCAGATTGGAATAAGAACAGCACCAAAAATAAAGGCATAGAAGTTAATGAAAATAAATACGTGGAAAAAGAAGGGAAGAATAGATTAGTTAGTTATAAATTGGAATAAGAAATGGACCAAAAAGACGAGCATAGAAATAATAAAAAGAAATACCTGGAAAAATAAGGAACGAAGGATAGATTAGTTAGTTATAAATTGGAATAAGAAATGCACCAAAAAGACGAGCATAGAAATAATAAACAGAAATACCGGAAGAATAAGGAACGAAGGATAGATTAGTTAGTTATAAACTGGAATAAGAAATGCACCAAAAGACGAGCATAGAAATAATAAAAAGAAATACCTGGAAAAATAAGGAAGGAATAGATTAGTTAGTTATAAATTTGAATAAGAAAACAAACAAAAAAGACAGGCATACAAGTGAATAAAAACAAATAAATAGAAATATAAGGAGCAAAAAATGGATTAGTTAGTTATAGATTGGAATAAGAAAAGTACCAAAAAGACAAGCATAGAAGTTAATGAAAAGAAATACCTAGAAAAAAAGGTATCGAATAGATTAGTTAGTTATAGATTGGGATAAGAAAAGTACCAAAAAGACGAGCATACAAGCTAATAAAAGAAATACCTCGAAAATAATGAGAAAAGAATATATTAGTTAGTTATAAATTGAAATAAGAAAAGTACCAAAAAGATAAGCATAGAAGTTAATGAAAAGAAATAATTAAAAAAATAAGGAACGAAGAATAGATTAGTTAGTTATAAATTGCAATAAGAAAAGTACCAAAAAGACGAGCATACAAGTTAATAAAAAGAAATACCTGGAAGAATAAGGAACGAAGGATAGATTGGTTAGTTATAAATTGGAATAAGAAATGCACCAAAAGACGAGCATAGAAATAATAAAAAGAAATACCGGAAGAATAAGGAACAAAGGATAGATTAGTTAGTTACAAACTGGAATAAGAAATGCACCAAAAGACGAGCACAGAAATAATAAAAAGAAATACCTGGAAAAATAAGGAAGGAATAGATTAGTTAGTTATAAACTGGAATAAGAAATGCACCAAAAAGACGAGCATAGAAATAATAAAAAGAAATACCTGGAAAAATGAGGAAGGAATAGATTAGTTACTTATAAATTTGAATAAGAAAAGAACCAAAAAGAGACAGGCATACAAGTTAATAAAAACAAATAAATACAAATATAAGGAACAAAAAATTGATTAGTTAGTTATAGATTGGAATAAGAACAGCACCAAAAAGACAAGCATAAAGTTAATAAAAAGAAATAAAAAGAAAAATAAGAAACGAAGAAGGGATTAGTTAGTTATAAATTGAAATAAGAAAAGTACCAAAAAGACGAGCAAAGAAATGATAAAAAGAAATACATGGAAAAATAAAGAAGAAATAGATTAGTTAGTTAAATTTGAATAAGAAAAACACTAAAAAAGACAAGCATAAAAGTTAATGAAAATAAATAACTAGAATATATAAGGAAAGAAAAATAGATTCGTTAATTATAGATTGGAATAAGAAAAGCACCAAAAATGACAAGCATTCACGTTAATAAAAAGAAATAGCTAGAAAATATAAGAAACGAAGAATAGATTAGTTAGGTATGAATTGGAATAAAAAAAGAACCCAAAAAGACGAGCATAGAAGTTAATAAAAAGTAACAACTTGAAAATATAAGAAAAGAATAGATTAGTTAGTTATTGATTGGAATAAGAAAAATACCCAAAGGACGAGCATGCGAATTAATAAAAAGAAATATCTGAAAAATAAGGAAAGAATAGATTAGTTAGTTATAGATTAGAATAAGAGAAGCACCAAAACGACAAGCAAAGAAGTTAATTAAAAGAAATAACTAGAAAAATATAAGGAAAGAAAAATAGATTAGTTAGTTATAGATTGGAATAAGAAAAGTACCAAAAAAGACGAGCAAAGAAGTCAATAAAAAGAAATAACTATAAAAATAAGGAAAGAAGAATAGGTTAGTTAGTTATAAATTGGAATAAGAAAAGCACTAAAAAAGAAAGACATAGAAGTTAATAAAAGAAATACCTCGAAAACAAGGAACGAAGAATAGATTAGTTACTTATAAATTGAAATAAGAAAAGCACTAAAAAAGACAAGCATACAAGTTAATGAAAAGAAATAACTAGAAAAATAAGGAACGAAGGAAACATTAGTTAGTTATAGATTGGAATAAGAAAAGAACCAAAAAAGACAAGCATAAAAGTTAATGAAAAGAAATAACTAGAAAATATAGAGAAAGAAAAATAGATTAGTTAGTTATAAATTGGAATAAGAAAAGTATAAAAAAAGACAGGCATAGAAGTTAATGAGAAAAAAATAACTAGGAAATAAATAACGAGGAATAGATTAGTTAGTTATAAATTGGAATAAGAAAAGCACCAAAAAAGACAAGCATAAAAGTTAATGAAAAGAAATAACTAAAAAATATAAAGAAGGAAGAATAGATTAGTTAGTTATAGATTGGAATAAGAAAAGCACAAAAAAGACAGCATACAAGTTAAAAAAAAGAAATAAGAAGAAAAATAAGGAACGCAGAACAGATTAGTTAGTTATAGATTGGAATAAGAAAAGCACAAAAAAACAGCATACAAGTTAATAAAAAGAAATACCTGGAAAATATAAGGAACGAAGAATAGATTAGTTAGTTATAGATTGGAATAAGAAAAGTACAAAAAAGACGAGCATACAAGTTAATACAAGAAATAACTAGAAAATAAAAGGAACGAAGGATAGATTAGTTAGTTATAGATTGGAATAAAAACAGCACCAAAAGACAAGCATATAAGTTAATAAAAATAAATAACTAGAAAAATATAAGGAAAGAGAAATAGATTAGTTAGTTATAGATTGGAGTAAGAAAAGTACCAAAAAAGACGAGCATAGAAGTTAATAAAAAGAAATACCTGGAAAAATAATGAAAGAAGAATAGATTAGTTAGATATAAATTGGAGTAAGAAAAGCATTAAAAAACACAGGCATAGAAGTTAATAAAAGAAATACCTCGAAAGTAAGGAACGAAGAATAGATTAGTTATTCTTTTAACTAACTATAATTGTTCCTTTTTTCTAGCTATTTCTTTTTATAGTTAATAAAATCAAGTTAATAAAAAGAGATGACTAGAAAATATAAGGAACGATGAATAGATTAGTTTATTATAAATTGGAATAAGAGAAGTACCAAAAAGACAAGCACAGAATTTAATGAAAAGAAATAACTGGAAAAATAAGGGAAGAATAGATTAGTTAGTTATAGATTGCAAGAAGAACAGCACCAAAAAGACAAGCATTCAAGTTAATGAAAAGAGATGACTAGAAGATATAAAGAACGATGAATAGATTAGTTAATTATAAATGGAATAAGAAAAGTACAAAAGAAAACAGGCACAGAAATAATAAAAAGAAATAACTGGAAAAATAATGAGGGGATAGATTAGTTAGTTATAAAGTGGAATAAGAAATGAACCAAAAAAGACAAGCATACAAAATAATAAAAAGAAGTAAATAGATAAAAATGAGGAGCAAAAAATAGATTAATTATTTATAGATTTGAATAAGCAAAGAACAAAAAAGACAAACATAAAAGTTAATAAAAGAAATGCTTCGAAAATAAGGAACGAAGAATAGATTAGTTACTTATAAATTGGAATAAAAAAAAGCGTTAAAAAAGACAAACATATAAGCTAATGAAAAGAAATAACTAAAAAAATAAGGAACGAAGGATAGATTAGTTACATATAAATTGAAATAAAGAAAAACCCTAAAAAGACAAGCATACAAGTTAATGAAAAGAAATAACTAGAAAATAAGGAACGAAGAAAATAATTAGTTAGTTATAGATTGGAATAAAGAAAAGTACTAAAAAAGAAGTTAACAAAAAGAAGTAAATAAAAAAATATGGAAATAAGAATAGATTAGTTACTTATAAATTGGAATAAGAAAAGCACCAAAAAAGAAAAGCATAGAAGTTAATTAAAAGAAATAACTAGAAAATATAAGGAAAGAAAAATTGATTAGTTAGTTATAAATTGGAATAAGAAAAGCACTAAAAAAGACAGGCATAGAAGTTAATAAAAAAAAACTAGAAAAATAAGGAACGCAGAATAGATTAGTTAGTTATAGATTGGAATAAGAAAAGCACAAAAAAGACAGCATACAAGTTAATAAAAAGAAATACCTGGAAAATATAAGGAACGAAGAATAGATTAGTTAGTTATAGATTGCAATAAGAACAGCACCAAAAAGACAGCAAACAAGTTAATAAAAAGAAATACCTGGAAAATAAAAGGAACGAAGAATAGATTAGTTAGTTATAGATTGCAATAAGAACAGCACCAAAAAGACAGGCATACAAGTTCATAAAAATAAATAACTAGAAAATATAAGGAACGAAGAATAGAATACTTAGTTATAAATTGGAATAAGAAAAGTCTCAAAAAGACAGGAATAGAAGTTAATGAAAAGAAATACCTGGAAAAATAAGGGAAGAATAGATGACTTAGTTATAAATTGGAATAAGAAAAGCACGAAAAAGACGAGCATAGAAATAATAAAAAGAAATACCTGTAAATATAAAGAAAGAATAGTTTAGTTAGTTATAAATTGGAATAAGAAAAGCACCAAAAAAACCAGCATACAGGTTAATAAAAAAGAAATAACTGGAAAAACAAGGAAAGAATAGATTAGTTAGTTATAAATTGGAATAAGAAAAGTACCAAAAAGACGAGAACACAAGTTAATAAAAAGAAATAACTAGAAAATATAAGGAAACATAAAAAGATTAGTTAGTTATAGACTGGAATAAGAAAAGCACTAAAATAGACAGGCATAAAAGTTATTGAAAAAAATAACTAGAAAATATAAGGAACGAATAAAAGATCAGTTAGTTATAAATTGGAATAATAAAAGCACTAAAAAGACGAGCACAGAGGTTAATAAAAGAAATAACTAGAAATATAATGAACAAAGAATAGATTAGTTAGTTATAGATTTTAATAAGAAAAGTACCAAAAGACGAGCATAAAAGTTAATGAAAGAAATAACTAGAAAAATAGGGAAAAAATTTATTAGTTAGTTATAGATTGAAATAAGAACAGCACAAAAAAGACGAGCATAGAAGTTAATAAAAAGAAATACCTGGAAAAATATAATGAAAAAAGAATAGATTAGTTAGTAATAGATTGAAATAAGAAAAGTATCAAAAAGACGAGCATAGAAGTTAATGAAAAGAAATAACTAGAAAATATAAGGAGAGAAAATAGATTAGTTTGTTATAGATTGGAATAAGAAAAGTACCAAAAAGACAAGCATACAAGTTAATAAAAAGAAATACCTGGAAAAATAAGGAAATAAAAATAGATTAGTTAGTTATAAATTGGAATAAGAAAAGTACCAAAAAGACGAGCATAGAAGTTTATAAAAAGAAATACCTGGAAAAATAAGGAACGTAGAACAGCACAAAAAAGACAGCATACAAGTTAATAAAAAGAAATAACTAGAAAATATAAGGAACGAGGAATAAATTACTTAGTTATAAATTGGAACAAGAAAAGTACCAAAAAGACGAGCATAGAAGTTAATGAAGAGAAATACCTGGAAAAGTAAGGAAATAATAGATTAGTAAGTTATAGATTGGAATAAGAAAAGAACCAAAAAGACAAGCATACGGGTTAATGAAAAGAAATAACTAAAAATTATAAAGAACGAAGAATAGATTAGTTAGTTATAGACAGGAATAAGAAAAGCACTAAAAAGACGAGCACAGAGGTTAATAAAAGAAATAACTAGAAAAATAAGGAACGAAGAATAGATTAGTTAGTTATAGACTGGAATAAAGAAAAGTACCAAAAAGACGAGCAAAGAAGTTAATGAAAAGAAGTAAACAGAAAAATATGGAAAGAAGAATAGATTAGTTAGTTATAAATTGGAATAAGAAAAGCACCAAAAAAGACAAACATACAAGTTAATAAAAATAACTACCTGGAAAAATAAGGAAAGAAAAATAGATTAGTTAGTTATAATTTGGAATAAGAAGAGAACCAAAAAGACGAGCATAGAGGTTAATAAAAAAAATAACTAGAAAAATAAGGAACGAAAAATAGATTAGTTAGTTAAAGATTGGAATAGTAAAAGTACTAAAAAACGAGCAAAAAAGTTAATGAAAAGAAGTAAATAGAAAAAAATGGAAAGAAGAATAGATTAGTTAGTTATAAATTGGAATAAGAATAGCCACAAAAAGACGAGCATAGCAGTTAATGAAAAGAAGTAAATAGAAAAATAAGGAACGCAGAATAGATTAGTTGGTTATAGATTGGAATAAGAAAAGCACAAAAAAGACAAGCTTACAAGTTAATAAATAGTGTAGAATAGAGAAAAATAAGTTTCTTCCTCCTTTTTTCCATGACTGAAAAAATATTTGGACCTTTCACATATTTTACTCGAGAGGAAACTTTACTTTTTGCTTTAATAATATGCATCACTTCACGTAAACTCGCTTCCGTAGTGACTTGAGGTAATAAAAAACATCAACAAAACCTGGAATTCCTAATAGCGGCGGCGGTTTTGATCTGTCTTCACGCAGAAAGCTCAAATATTTTAACGAGAAATTACAAAGGATGACTCAGGAAAATAATGAGTTTTTTTCGTAATATATATATCAGTGCAGGTAAGAAATTTGCCCCCGTTACACACATACACACACACACACATACAAAAATGAATCAATGGAATAAAATAAAATAAAAAGGAGAAAATAAGGTGAAAAGAAATAAATTGAGAAAAATGAATAAATGAAATAAAAAAAAAAAAAAGGAGAAAAATAATGTGAAAAGAAATAAATTGAGAAAAATGAGTAAATGAAATGAAATAAAATAAAATAAAAAGGAGAAAAGAAGGTGAAAAGAAATAAATTGAGAAAAATGAGTAAATGAAATAAAATAAAATAAAATAAAAAGGAGAAAAGAAAGTGAAAATAAATAAATTGAGAAAAATGAATAAATGAAATAAAATAAAATAAAATAAAAAGGAGAAAAGAAAGTGAAAATAAATAAATTGAGAAAAATGAATAAATGAAATAAAATAAAATAAAATAAAAAGGAGAAAAGAAAGTGAAAATAAATAAATTGAGAAAAATGAATAAATGAAATAAAATAAAATAAAATAAAAAGGAGAAAAATAATGTGAAAAGAAATAAACTGAGAAAAATGAATAAATGAAATAAAATAAAATAAAATAAAAAGGAGAAAAATAATGTGAAAAGAAATAAACTGAGAAAAATGAATAAATGAAATAAAATAAAATAAAATAAAAAGGAGAAAAGAAAGTGAAAACAAATAAATTGAGAAAAATGAGTAAATGAAATAAAATAAAATAAAATAAAAAAGAGAAAAAAAGTGAATAGATGAAATAAAAAAAAGAGAAAAGAAAATGAAGAGAAATAAAATGAGCTCTTTCCTTTGCTGTAAAAAAATAAATTATAAACTAACATTTGTCTTCGTCGCAATATGAGAGGAAAGAAGACAACAAAAAAGTTAAAAAAGAAAGAAAACAAAAGAATAACCACATCTTGTCTTCGTATAGCAACATGAAAAGAGAAAAACAAAAAGAGCGAAGAAGAAAAGAAAGAGAACACGGGAAGACAAAACAAGGAAGAAAAAGAGAAAACAGAAACACCAGAGAAAAAGAAAACAAGGGAAAACAAAGAAAGACCAGAGAAGAAAACAAAAGAAAACAATAAAGAAATGAATAAAGAAAGAAAACAGGAAAATAAAACTACATCTTGTCTTCCTATAGCAACATGAAAAGAGGAAGACAAAAAGAGCGAAGAAGAAAAGAAAGAGAACACGGGAAGACAAAACAAGGAAGAAAAAGAGAAAACAGAAACACCAGAGAAAAAGAAAACAAGGGAAAACAAAGAAAGACCAGAGAAGAAAACAAAAAGAGGAAATACATAAAAAATAAACAAACAAAAAAGAAGAAAAGAAGAAAAATACCAAAATAAAAGAAAAAACAAAAACAAACACCAAATAAAAGAAAAAAAGAAAAAAGAATAAAAAATCACATACAATCAACAGGTCCCAAATTATAGACGAAAAACAACAACAACAACAACAACAACAATAACAACAACGGGTAACATTCAGGTAGTAGGCAATTAGCAGGTGATTAGGACGAAGAGGACGCAGGTAACGGCAACGGGGGAGGAGGGGAGGAAGGAGGAGGAGGAGGAGGAGGAGGAGGAGGAGGAGGGAGGGAGGGAAGGCATAGTTCATCCAGGTGTGTCATTACGAGGGAACACCTGGGGAGGGAGAGAACAGGCCAGGTAAACACGCCACGCCGGGGGGGAGAAGGGACGCCGCAGGGGATGATGGAGTGGGGAGAGGAAGGAGGAGGAGGAGGAGGGGGAGAGGTAGGGAGAGGTGTGATGGGATGGGTGTGGTCGGGAAAGGGAGGGAAGGGAGAGCAGGGTATGGGGAGGTAGGAGTGGGTAAGGGAGTGGAAGAGAAGAGAAGAGAGAGGAGAATATAGATGGAGAGAGAGGGAAAGAAAGGGAGGAGAGAGAAGGGGAGGAGGTAAGGAAGAAGAGGGAAGGGGAGGTATAGAAAGGGGTAAAGAAGTGAGAGAAGAGAGAGTGGAAGAGAAGAGAAGAGAGAAAAAGAACAGTAGAATAAAGATGGAGAGAGAGAAAGGGAGAGAGGGGGTTAGGGAGAGAGGGGAAGTAAGGAAGAGGAGAGGAGGGTGAGTAAAGGAAGGAGTAAATGAGTATAAGTAGATAAGAGGAAGTAGAAGGAGGAGAATAAAGATGAGGAGAGAAGAAAAAGGAGAAGAGAAGGGGAGGATAAATAAGGGAAAGGGTAAAGAAATGAGAATAGGGAAGAGGGAAAGAGAGGAAAAGTGTAAGAATGAGAAGAGAAGGAAAGAAAAAACGAGGAAAAGTAACCAAGAGAAATAAAAGAAAGAAAATGAGAAAAAGAGAGAAAGAAAGAAAGAAAGGAGAAAATAAAGGAAAAGGTAAATAAATGAGAGTAGCGAAAAGGGAAGGAAAAGAAGGGGAACAAAAATGAAAAGAGAAAGGAAAGTAAAAACGAGGGACAGTAACCAAGAGAAAGAAGAGAAAGAAAATGAGAGAAAAAGAGAGAAAGAAAGAAAGAAGGAGAAAATAAAGGAAAAGGTAAATAAATGAGAATAGAGAAGAGGGAAGGAAAATAATGTGAAATAAAAATGAGAAGAGGAAGAAAAATAAAAACGAGGAAAAGTGACCAAGAGGAGAAAGGAGAGAAAGAGAAACAGAAAGAGAGAAGGAAAGAAAAAAGAGGAAAAAGAGAACAGATAAGAAAGAAGTTAGGAAAGAAAGATAGTGATAGAGATAAGAAAGATAAAGAGGAAGAAAGAAAGGAAAATAAAAGAAAGGAAGAGGAAGAAAGAGGAGGAAATAAAGAGGAAGAAAGAATGTTAGGAGGGAACTTATCTTTCCTCCATATCTTGTTACGGAGGAAAGGAAGAGAAAATGGAGAGGTGGAGAGAGGGAGGAGAGGAAAATATGGAGGGAAAGGAGGGATTAGGGAGATAAGGAGAGGCGATAGGAGAAAAAGGGAGAGATTAGGGAAGGTGAGATGATGAAGAGGAGGAGGAGGAGGAGGAGGAAGAAGAGGAAGAGAAAACAGCGTAAAGAAAAGGAGAATTAAGAGGGAGAGAAAAGAAGGAAGAGGAAATAAAATAGGGAAAAGGGAAAGAAAGGGAGAATAAAGAGAGGAAGAGAGAAAAGAAGGAAAAAAATTAGCAAGAGGGAAAGAAAAGGAGAATAGAGAGATAGAGAAAAGAAGGAAGAGAAAACAAAATAGGGAAGAGAGAAAGAAGAGGAGAATAAAGAGAGGAAAAGAAAAAAAGGAAGAGGAAACAGAATAGGGAAGAAGAGGGAAAGAAAAGGAGACTAATAAAGATGAGAAGAGAGAAAGAAAAGAATGAAAAGAAAGAGGGAGAGGAGAAAAAAAAGAATAAAATGAAAGAAAGAAAAAAAGGATAAAGAAGAGTAGGAAGAAGAACATGAGTAAGAGTCCTCCCTCCTCTCCTCTTCCTCTTCTTTCCTTTCTTCTTCCTCTCTTCTTTCTTCTTCCTCTTACCTCCTCTCCTCTTCCTCTTCTTTCCTTTCTTCTTCCTCCCTTCTTTCTCTTTTCTCCTCTCCTCTTCCCCTTCTGTCCTTTCTTCTTCTTCCCTTCTTTCTTCTTTATCCTTCCTCCTTTCCCTTCCTTTCCCCTCTCTCCTCATCTCTTTTTCCTTCTTCTCCCTTTCAGACAGGTAGGGAGCTAGGTAGGAAGGGAGGGATGGAGAGGGAGGGTGGGAAGGAGAGGGAGGGAGGGAGGGGGGGAGGGAGGTAGATAGGTAGGAAGGTAGACAGGTATTGCAAGGTAGGCAGGTATTAAGGAGGAGGAGAGGAGGAGGAGGAGAATAGGACGAGGAGATGAAGACGATGGTGAGAGGAGGAAAAGAAAGGGGGGGTATAGAGGAAAAGAGGAAGAGGGGTCAAATTAAAAATAGAGGTAATCGTGGGAAGGCGGAAGCCTGGTTGGCTCATTACGAGGTCGCCTGCTCGTTCCAGAGCTGCACGTGCTCTGCCCGATTTGCGGCTTAGTGGCTGACGAGAGCAGATCAAAGCACCCTGCGCAAAGTGTTCAATTTTATCTCTGCTGTCACCCAGTAAGTGGTCGATGCGATGGATAGCCTAAAGTAGTTGATGGTTTCGCAGTCACTACTTCAGCAGGGAGGTCGTTCCAATGGCGCGGATGACCTGGTTCTGAGAAGAAATTTCATGCCGATGTCTGTATTACAACTCGCTTGAATAGGTAGACCGTTGCTTTTAGTTCTCGAGTTGGTCTGCAGGCTGAAAAGAAAAAAATGAAGTGGTCGACGTTACTGAGCTTTTTCCAGGTGCTTGTTAAGACTGTACATCGGTATTCCTCGAAAGCTGGTCTTCTTCTCCAGCGTGAAGGGGGCTGAATCGTTCGTCATGCAGCCGAGCCCTCAAGGGTGGAAATCATTTTCGTGGCACGTCGCCGAACTCTCTCTAATAACTCGATGTCCTTCCTGTAGCTTAGGTGACCAAAACTGTACCGCATACTCGAGGTGAGGTCTTACCTTTATCTAGTTATACAAAGACAACATTACCTTTCAAGGCGTCTTACGCTTGGTAGTTCTCGCTGGTGAACCCGAGCATGGTGCTGGCTTTGCTTTTGTCTTCTTTTTCTTTACAGTGCTTTTGTGCATGTTTCAGGTCACATCTTGACGGTGGCTAGAAGAACCACCCCTCCTTCCAAGACCTGCAGAGGATTCCAATGCATGATATATAGTCTGGTTACTATTTCTGGACTCCAAAGTGCAGGGGACTTTACACTTGTCAACACTGAATGACATTTGCCACTTTCAGACCAATGGACGGTTTGATTAACGCAAGATCCTTTGGAGGAGGAGGATGACGAGGAGGAGGAGGAAAGGAGGAGTGTTGAGGAGATAAAGAAAAGACGGAGGATAATTATAAAAATGGAGGTAAATAAATGGAAATGAGTAGGTAATTGGAAAAAAAGAGGGATGGGATAAAGAAGAGCGGTGAAGTGAGCAGAACAAAGACAGAAAAAAAGAGGAAGAAGAAAAGAAGAAGAGGAAGAAAAGATGGAGTCAGTTTATAGATGATTAAGTTCATTAAATATTTGGTTCTTTGTCATCTTTTTTCTTCTGCTTTTCTGTTATCAATATTTTTCTTCGATTCCTTCTATTATTCCCTTTCATCTTCTTTTTTATTTATTCCTCGACGGCCGCTTCGGTTCTTCGATTTTTATGTCCATATCAACAAGAAAAAGAAGGAAGAAAAGAAAGAAAAAAAAATATATATCTAGCGAGAATTGTTTTTTTATAATTCTTTTTTCTATCATCTTTTCTTTCTATTATTTTTTGTGATTTTTTTTAATTCCTTTTCTTTCTTTTCTTTTCTTTCTAATATTTTTTTTTTTGCATTTGTTTAATATTTGGTTGGACTTTCTTCTTTGATTTAATTTTTCTTTATTTACTATTGTGCAACTCTCTCTCTCTCTCTCTCTCTCTCTATTCCTTTCTTTCTACTCCTTTTCATTCTTCTTCATATCCAACATTTTCTTCTTTTTTTTTATTATTATTCAACTAGAAAAAAAAAAACAATAAGAAAATGAGACGAAAAAATGTAAAGAAATAAAAATGGACGTAAAAAAGATGAAATAAAAACAGAAATGAGAGAGAGAGAGAGAGAGAGAGAGAGAGAGAGAGAGAGAGAGAGAGAGAGAGAGAGAGAGAGAGAGAGAGAGAGAGAGAGAGAGAGAGAGAGAGAGCCAGACCGCGCGCGAGAGAGAGTAAAACGGCAGCTTAGTGACTCCTTGAAGCCTGGAAAGAGAAAAAAAAAAAAAGTGCTACAGAAAGGTGAGAACGACTATAAAAAAATAATTAATTGGACTCAGGTAGGCGGCCAGGTAAGTTCTCTCTCTCTCTCTCTCTCTCTCTCTCTCTCTCTTCTTCTTCTTCTCTTTCTTCTTCTTCTTCTCTCTCTCTCTCGAATACGGAAATGGCAAAGAGGCTAAGGGTGAGAGAGAGAGAGAGAGAGAGAGAGAGAGAGAGAGAGAGAGAGAGAGAGAGAGAGAGAGAGAGAGAGAGAGAGAGAGAGAGAGAGAGAGAGAGAGAGAGAGAGAGAGAGAGAGAGAGAGATAGAGATATTAGATTAGCACACACACACACACACACACACACACACACACACACACACACACACACACAAATAAACAAATGCGGGAGAGAGAAAGACGCGGAAGAGAAAGAGAGAGATAGAGAATGAGGAGAAAATAATAGAAGAGAAAAAAAAAGGAAACATTATGAGATTGAATATGGATGAAAAGAGAGAGAGAGAGAGAATGGACATAATAATGCTCTCTCTCTCTCTCTCTCTCTCTCTCTCTCTCTCTCTCTCTCTCTCTCTCTCTCTCTCTCTCTCTCTCTGTATAAATAAAATAAAATAAAAAAAGGAAAAGGAAATAAAAAATAAAGAAAGAAAGTAAAGGGAAGGATGGGGTAGGAAAGAAGGAAAGAAAAGAAGGAGAGGAAAGGAAAGGAAAGTGAAGGAAAGCGAGGAAGGGGAAGGAAAGGGGAGAAAAGGGAAGGAAAGTAAATAAAGGAGGAAGAGAGAGAAAGAGAGGGAAGGAGAGAAAAATATAGAGTAGGAGAGGAAAGAAAAAGTGTATGGAAGAAAAAAGAAGAAAGAAGGGAAGAAGGAAGAAAAGAGAAGACAGAGAAGGAAGGGGAAGGGAAGGACGGGACAGGGTAAGAAAGAATAGGAAGAGAGAAGAGAGAGGAAAGAAAATGAGTGCATGGAAGAAAAAAGAAGAAAGAAGGGAAGAAGGAAGAAAAGAGGGCTAGTACAGGAAAAGACAGAGAAGGAAGGGGAAGAAAAGAAAGGGACAGTGTAAGAAAGAAAAGAAAGAGAATAGGAAGGATGATGAAAAGAGGAAGAAAAGAAGATGAAGGGAAGAGGAAAAAAATGGAAACAAAACGATTATATAAAAAACGAATGGAGGAGTTTAATATCACCCAATAGCTCCTCCTCCTCCTCCTACCCCTCCTCCTCCTCCTCCTCCTCCTCCTCCTCCTCCTCCTCCTCCTCCTCCTCCTCCTCCTCTTCCCTTTCTTCCTTTTCAAACCTTCTCTTATAAAACACAACAAACTCTACTTTACGTCAACGAGACAGTCTCCCATAGATTACCCTCCTCCTCCTCCTCCTCCTCCTCTTCCTCCTCTTCCCATATCTTCCCTCTTCCTATCAACTCAAAACTCCTCTCTTCTTCTGACCTTCCCTTCTTCCCTTCCTTTTTTGTTCTATTTTTTTCTCTTCTTCTTTTTCTTCTTCTTCTTCACCCTTTCAGCTTGTTCTTGTTCTTGTTCCCTTCTTCTTCTTCTTCTTCTTCTTCTTCTTCTTCTTCTTCTTCTTCTTCTTCTTCCTCCTCCTCCTCCATCTTCCCTTTATCCTCCTCTCCTTTCTCTTTAAACCGTCTTCTTCTTTCCCCTTCAATTTAACCCGAACCTCTTCCCCTCCTCCTCTTCCTCCTCCTCCTTCTCCTCCTCCTCACTCTCCCTTTTTCCCTCTCCAGCAAACTCCCTCCTCCTCAGCTCAATTCTTCTTCCTCCTCCTCCTCTTCCTCCTCCCCCTTTTCACCCTTCACCCCCCCCTTCAAACAGCCCCCCCCTCCCCCCGCCCCCCCACACTCGAATAGGCCTCCACAAATTTATGATATAGCAAGGAAGGCCTATTTTTCGACCTACAGTCAAAATTTATCGCTTTCTGTTTCCCCCTGATTACTCTCTCTCTCTCTCTCTCTCTCTCTCTCTCTCTCTCTCTCTCTCTCTCTCTCTCACATTTTCTACCTAGTTACGTTTTTCTATTTTATTTTTTCCTTCTCTCTCAAATGACCAAAGGAGGTAACAACACTGATAGAGAGAGAGAGAGAGAGGAGAGAGAGAGAGAGAGAGAGAGAGAGAGAGAGAGAGAGAGAGAGAGAGAGAGAGAGAGAGAGAGAGAGAGAGAGAGAGAGAGAGAGAGAGAGAGAGAGAGAGAGGATAGAGTAAAACTGGACATTGAAGGGAAGGAAGGGAGGAAGGGAGGGAAGGGGAAAGAGATGGAGTTGAACTAAGAGGAGAGAAAAGAGAATGGGAAGATAAAGAGGGGGAAGGGGAGAGAGGACCAAAGAGAGACCGAAGGGGCTTAAATACCATTGCCGGATCCCGTTTTCTTTATAAGGGGGTTCAAGAAGGGGGGTCTATAAATTCGCCTTAAGCCTGTTAGCGATCCGATCCGCCGGTTTAAACGCCTATGAACGCCCGTGAAATTAAGGGTTTGGAGATAGGATTCGATTCTTTAAATGGAGGATCGAAAAAAAAAATTAAATAAACTGGAGAATCAAAGAAGGGAAACTAGAGAAAGAAAAATGGAAGATGTTCATGAGATTAGTTTTTCTGATAAAGCTTTCGATTTTTTAATATGGAGGATCTAAGAAAAAAAAGAAAAATAAATAAAAAGAATGATAGATGATTTGAATAGAAGAGAAGAATAATATACAGAAATACAGAAAGGGGAAGAAAGGAAGAAGAAGAGACAGAAGAAGAAGAGTGAAAGGGTTTGTAGAGAGGATTCGATTCTTTAAATGGAGGATCTAAGAAAAAAAAAAAAGAATGATAGATGATTTAAATAGATGAGCAGAATGACTAAATTGCACAAGACGAAGCTAATAAAGAAATACAGAAAGGGGAAGAAAGGAAGAAGAAGAAGAAGAAGAAGAGACAGAAGAGGAAGAGTGAAAGGGAGGAGACGGGAGAATAGAAGGGAGTTAGAAGGGAAATTAAGAAAAAAAATAGGGAGGAAGGGAGGAAAAGATGCTGAGGAAGAAAAAAAGGAAATGAGAGAAAAAGAATGAAAGGAGAAGTGAAAAGAAGGTGGAAAGAGATGAGGAAAGGGAGAGAAAGTGAGAAAGAGGAAGGGGGATAGAAAGATGGAGAGAGAGAGAGAGAGAGAGAGAGAGAGAGAGAGAGAGAGAGAGAGAGAGAGAGAGAGAGAGAGAGAGAGAGAGAGAGAGAGAGAGAGAGAGAGAGAGAGAGAGAGAGAGAGAGAGAGAGAGAGAGAGAGAGAGAGAGAGAGAGAGAGAGAGAGAGAGAGAGAGGGAGGGGGCAGCGAAAGATATGCAAAGTTAGGAGATAAAAATGAATATTGGGAAGAAGGAAACGGAAGGAGATAAAAATCGGAAGAGAGGATAAAGGAGAGGAAGGGAAGGGAAGGGAAGAGAAGGGAAGGGAAGAGAAAGGAAGGAAGGGAAGAGCAGAGAAGAGAAAGGAAGGAAAGGGAAGGGAAGGGAAGGGAAGGAAAGGAAGGGAATGGAAAGGAAAGGGAAGAGAAGGGAAGGCGAAGGAGAGGAAAAGGAAAAGAGGAAGAAAAAGAGGAATAGTGACAGGGGGAGAAAAAAAGGAGAAAGGAAGGAAAAGAGAAGGGACGGAAAGGGAAGAAAAGAGAAGGGAAGGGAGAGAGAGGTAGTAAGAAATAAAAATGAGAAAAAAGTGAGAGATAGAGGAGAAAGGAAGACAGGAAGAGGGAAACAGAGGACACAAGGAGAAGGGAAGGATGGGAAGAGAAAGGAAGAGAAGAAAAGAGAAAGGAAGGGGAAGGGCTCAGGAGAGAAAATGGAAAAGAGAAAGAAAAGTGAGATAGAGGAAAAATGAAAGAGAGGAGATGGAGAAGGGAAGGGTAGGGAAGGCGGGAAAGGGAAGGAGAGGGAAGGGAAGGGAAGGGAAGGGAAAGAAAAGGGAAGAGAAAGGACGGAAAGGGAAGGAAAGGACGGGAAGGGAAGGGAAGGGAAGGGGAGGGAAGGGAAGGCTGGGTGGTCAGCGGAAGGGGCAGCTGGGGCCGATTTCGGATTTAAAGTAATTTACGGTTCCTTTATGTTCCTCATCCGATTATGGACTTTTTTTTTCTCTCTTTCTCTTTTTATAGAAATTTGGGTTACGGTGTGAGGGGGTGTGCGGGGTGGGTGGGCGGCCTGGCAGATAGATAGATACTGATAGATAGATATGGGCAAACAAGCAGATAGATACAGATAGATAAACGGGTACATAGATAGATAGACGAATATATACAGATACAACGATAGATAGATATATGGTTAAATAGATAGATAGATAGATTAGCTGTTAGGTAAAGATAGATATAGGGATAGAAAGATAGATATAAAGACAGCGAAAGAAATAGATTAATAAATGCATAGAAACATAACAATAGATAAATAGGAATATATAGATAAATATAAACAAATAAATAGAGAAGATAGATAGACTGAGATACACAAGTAGATAGAGAAACGCAAGAAAAGATAAGCATTAATAGACAGACGAACACACACACACACACACACACACACACACACACACACACACACACACACACACACACACACACACACACACACACACTCTCCCCCCCTCCCCCCCTCAACCCCTCACAAACACAGACACAAACTCTCCACTCATCTCTCTTTCTTTCCTACTTTCTTTTCTTCTTTTTCTCGCTCTTTTTTTTTTTCTCCCTCCGGGGCAAGACAAAGCGAAATTAAACTCCGTCAAACTCTGCGCCAAGAAGATCAAAGAAAACGGGAGGCGGCGCGGCGAAGAGGGGAAACAATTATGACGGCGGCATATTGCAGCGAGATGAAAGGAGGAGGAGAAGGAGGAGGAGGAGGAGGAGGAGGAGGAGGTGGTGGAAGAAGAAACAGAAAACAACAACACTAGCAACAACAGGAGGAGGAGAAGGAAGAGAAGAAAGGAGATGAAGAAGAGGAAGAAAAGCAAGGAAGGAAGGAAGGAAGGAACAAGGAGAAAGAAGGACGAAAAAGAAGAAGACAATGATGAAAAGGAAAAGAAGAACAAGAATAAAAACAGCATCATCGTCAACAGCAACAACAAAAAGAGTAGGAAGAGGAGGAAGAGGAGGAGGAGGAAGAGTTGGAGGAGAAAGAGGAAGAAGGAAAAATAGAAGTCAATGAAGAGCTGAAGGAGATAGGAAGAAGGAAGGAAGGAAGGAAGTTGGATTACGAGGAGGAGGAGGAAGAGAAGAAAAGAGGAAGGGGAAAAGTGAGAACCAAAAGGAGGAGGAAGAGAAGAGAAGGAGAGGGAGAGAAGAAAATTTGAACTGGAAAACAAGAAAGAAGGAAAACTATGGAAAGAAAGAAGAGAAGGGGGGTATAGAAGACAAGAAAGAAGAAAAAGAAGAGAAGAGGGAGGAGGAGGAGGAGGAGGTGTAGGAGAGGAGAAAGAGAGAGATAAATGAAAGTAAGAAAAAGGGAGTTAAAAAAATGAGGAAGACAATAACGAAGGAAAAAGATAAAAAAATGAACAGGAAAAGGAGGAAAAAGGAAAAAAAAGGAGGACGAAAAGGAGGCAACCCACAGCAACCACCGCGGCAGCTTTCCTCAATAGGGCAATGAAAGTCGAGGAAATAATACAACTTTTTAGGATATGAAGCAAGTTTGTGGATTCTGTTCCGAGAGGGAGCGAGGGATGATTATTGGAACACCTTTTTGCTGGCCCCCCTCGCCCCCCTTGCCCTCCCCCCTCGCCCCCCAGCCGGAGAGAGAGAGGGGGGGAGGGGGGGGAGGGGTTGCAATAAGTGGGAAGTTTTTCACGAGAGGAGGAAAGAGGAAATAAGATGAAAATTGTGGAGCTGAGAAAGAAAAGATGGAAGGAGAGAAAATACGAGATGAGAGATAGAGAAACAGTTTTGCTGGAGGAGGAGGAGGAGGAGGAAGAAGAGGAGGAGGAGGAGATGGAGGAAAGAAGCAAACGGAGAGAGGAAAAATAAACTGAAGACAAAGAAAAAGAACAATTAGAAGAACATTGAAAGGAAAAATAACAAGAAGAAAATGAGGAGGAGGAGGAGGAGGAGGAGGAGAAAAAGGAGAAAGAGAAGAAGAAAGAGATGGAGGAAAGAAGAAAACGGGGAGGAAAAATAAACTGAAGAAGACAAAGAAGAAGAACAATTTGAAGAACATTAAAAGGAAGAACAAGCAGAAAATAACAAAAATAATAACAAATAATGAAGGTGGTTAATATTCAGTCAGTCAGTCAGTCAGTCAAGCAGTCACTCAGTCAGTCAGCCAGTCAGTCAATCAGTCAATCAGTCAAGTAGTTAGTCTATCAGTCAGTCAGTCAGTCAGTCAGTCAAGCAGTCAGTCAGTCAGCCAGTCAGTCAAGTAGTTAGTCTATCACTCAGTAAGTCAGTCATTTAATTAGTCACTCAGTCAGTCAGTCAGTCAGCCAGTCAGTCATTCAGTCAGCCAGTCAGTCATTCAGTCATTCAGTCAGTCAGTCTTTCAAATAGGACAGAAAGGAAGAAAAGAAAGAAGAAAGGAAGGAAAGAAAAAATATATAAAAAGGAGGAAGAAAGGAGAAAAAGAAGAAAGCTAAAAATAGAAGCAGAAAAAAGTTCGGTTTATAAAAAGATGAGAAAAAAACAAGAAAAAGCTAAACAAAGAAAGCTAAAAAAAACAGGACAAAAAAAGAAGAAAAAAGGAAGATAACAAAAGAAAAAAAGGGAGAATAAAATATGAGTACATACCCACACGAAGAAGAAAAAGAAGACAGAAGAGGAAGAAAAATAATAGGGAAGACAATGATAGGTTGGTAGATGAAGGGGATTGGTAGGGAAAGGGGAGGAGGAGGAGGAGGAGGAAAAGGAGGAGAAAGAGGAGGAGGAGGAGGAGGAAAAGGAGGAGAAAGAGGAGGAGGAGGAGGAGGAGGAGGAGGAGGAGGAGGAGGAGAAAAATAATAATAGGTTAGAAGAGAATGTAAGGGAGGGGAAAGAGGAAAAAAAACAATAACAGAAGAAAGGAATGAGGAGGAGGAGGAGGAGGAGGAGGAGGAGGTAAAAATAATGGGTTGGTAAATGGAGAGAAGGTAAAAAAAAAAGGAGAAAAAGAAGCAAATGAAAGTAGTGAAGAGGGTAGAAGGAGGAGGAGGAGGAGGAGGAGGAGGGAAAAAAATCATGGGTTAGTAAATGGAGAGAATATAAAGAAAGGAGAAAAAAAAGCAAATGAAAGTAGTGAGGAGGGTAAAAGGAGGAGGAAGAGGAGATGGAGGAGGAGGAGGAGGAGGAGGGAAAAAATAATGGGTTGGTAAATGGAGAGAACGTGGAGAAAAAGGGAGAAGGAGAAAACAAATGAAAATAATAACAAACCAAAATAGATACAAAAGCAAGCAAATCAAAACAACAACAAAAAAAAAAAGTAGGTTAGAGAAACATAAACAAACAAACAATGACGAAAAAAACACACCAACACACACACATACTAACACACATATTAGGAGCAGTGTGTAGCGGGCTTTTTTTTTCTTATTTCTTTCCTTTTTTTATGCCCTTGAACTGACTCCTTTGCTGTAAAAAAAACAAAAACGAAAAGCGAAAGAAGACAAAGAAGAAGAAGAAAAAAAATAATGGCGGTGAAAACAACAAACAAATAAACAAACCGACAAACAGTGACGAAAAAACACTTACAAACACACACACGAAAAAAAAAAAAAAGACAAAGAAGAAAATAATGATGGCGACGGTGATAGGTTGGGTTGGGGTGGCGGGCGGCGGTGATGATGGTGGTGGCGGTGATGATGGTGGTGGTGGTGGTGGTGGTGGTGGTGGTGGGAAAGAGGAAGAGGAGAAAAATAATGATCCAGCCGAAGTGTCCTCTTGGAAAACTTGACACCCACAGGAGGAGGTCACGCCTGCACCCGAGGAGAGATTCAAGGTGCGCGGAACGGCCAGGTGAGAGGGAAAGGTAAGGAAGGGAAGGTAGGAAACAAAGGTAAGAAACGATAAGGTAAAAGTATTCAAGGTGTGCGGAACGGCCAGGTGAGAGGGAATGGTGAGGAAGGGAAGGTAGGAAACAAAGGTAAGAAACGATAAGGTAAAAGTATTCAAGGTGTGCGGAACGGCCAGGTGAGAGGGAATGGTGAGGAAGGGAAGGTAGGAAACAAAGGTAAGAAACGATAAGGTAAAATATTCAAGGTGCAAGTGGAACGGCCAGGTGAGAGGAAAGGTGAGGAAGGGAAGGTAGGAAACAAAGGTAAGAAACGATAGGGTAAAAGTATTCAAGGTGTGCGGAACGGCCAGGTGAGAGGGAAAGGTGAGGAAGGGAAGGTAGGAAACAAAGGTAAGAAACGATAAGGTAAAAGTATTCAAGGTGTGCGGAACGGCCAGGTGAGAGGGAAAGGTGAGGAAGGGAAGGTAGGAAACAAAGGTAAGAAACGATAAGGTAAAAGTATTCAAGGTGTGCGGAACGGCCAGGTGAGAGGGAAAGGTGAGGAAGGGAAGGTAGGAAACAAAGGTAAGAAACGATAAGGTAAAAGTATTCAAGGTGTGCGGAACGGCCAGGTGAGAGGGAAAGGTGAGGAAGGGAAGGTAGGAAACAAAGGTAAGAAACGACAAGGTAAAAGTGTTGAAGGTGTGCGGAATGGCAGGTGAGGAAAGGTGAGAAAGGAAGGTAAAAAACAAAGAAAAGAAGCGAAAAAGTAAAAGTATTCAGGGTAAACAAAACGAAAGGTAAGGTAACGTAAAAAATAGGGATAAAACAAGACAGGTGAAGAACAGACAACAGGTAAGCTAAGACAACAACAGGTAAGCAAAGGACAAAGGGTAAGATCAGGTTGGTAACAGACGAAAGGTAAATTTAGAGAAAACATAAGAAAT
The DNA here is from genome assembly GCF_024679095.1 of Eriocheir sinensis. Lineage (NCBI taxonomy): Eukaryota > Metazoa > Arthropoda > Malacostraca > Decapoda > Varunidae > Eriocheir > Eriocheir sinensis. The sequence continues at coordinate 7,284,149 of NC_066537.1, forward strand.
AATGAGGCAAATAAAGGTAAGGCAACAAGCAAAAGGAGTGAAAGTAAAGGCAATACGGGCAATACAACATGCGACGCGTTGCCTCGGCGTGTGTTTCCGTATCACTTTCATGTTCAAGGCTGAGGATTAAGGAATAGAAAATTGTGTCAAGGGTGAGAAAATGCAATATATTAAAATAAAAGACAGAAGTAGATATAGATAGATACAGGCCTTTCGTTCGATTTTCTGGCTGTAAAAAAATATATAGATAGATAGATAGATAGATAGATAAAGAGCAAATAAACACAAATAAAAAGAAAAATCACCCGGGAAAAGTAACAAACAAAAACAGATATTTCTCACTTTTTGGTCCCAAAGATAAAGTCGGGTAAGTTTTTATTTTATTTGTTAAGTCTCGCAGCTGCCCGTCTTAATAAGGGGCTTTCAACTCACTCTTACGTTATCAGCAAATTCTAACACAAATGAGAGTATTCATATTTTTACGTCATTCGTGTGGTACAGTATTAAAAGCTTTCCGAGGAGGCTAGGAATATAATAAGTGAACATCGCAAGACATAATCATCACAGTTTTCGAATTCAACTTACAAGACGCTTAGTTAGTTTCATATATACCGTGGACGAAGATTGGCAAGTTTGTTAAGCAGGATCGCGTGTTCTTGAAATCGTGCTGGGTATTGAAAAGGACGTTGTTGTCACTTCGGAACTTGAACTCTTTGTCTTGAATAAACTTCTCGACGATTTTGCCTCCCTCTGATACATAGTTTATAGGTAGTATAAGGTTATGTTCCTATCTCTTTAGAATTATGAAAGGCAGTGTTGTGTTTGCTAGTTTCCAGTCTTCGGGGCATTTGGAGGAGGAGGAGGAGGAGGAGGAGGAGGAGGAGGAGGAGGAGGAGGAGGAGGAGGATGAGGGGAGGGCACAAATTAGAAGGAGATCACAGGAGAAACGCGACACGACCGAACAGCGAATAAAAGAACATCGTCCAATAATGGTTATCGAAACAGCTCTCTAAGGTTCACACACATTGGTTTTCTATTCCACTAACTACCACAATCACCATCACCACCACCACCACCACCCCCACAATCATCACCATCATTACCATCATCACTAGTACACTACGACTCTTACTATCACCACCACCACCACCACCCCCACAATCATCACCATCATTATCATCATCGCTAATACACTATGACTCTTACCACCACCACCACCACCAACAACAACAACAACATCACTATCAAAACACATTCCGAAACACACACACACACACACACACACACACACACACACATACACACACACACACGGGATAGGTTTGTGATCTTGAATTCCTTTGAGGGTCAGCATGTGTGTGTGTGTGTGTGTGTGTGTGTGTGTGTGTGTTTCTGAACCCCTGAATCGATATACCGAATCCACCAAAGACTTCACAAGACATCTGAGGGCGCGGCTCACTCTTGCGTTATTGGGTGGGACAGTTTTCTCCTTCGCTTTCTCCTTCTTTTTCAGACTCTCATTTTTTCTTCTATTTTTTTTACTTTTTCATCCTCTTATTTTTTTTTTTGTTTTTTTCCTCATTTTTTCATTCTTTATTTTTCTTACTTTTTCACGCTCTTATTTTTTTGTCTTTTTCCTCATTTTTTTTAATTCTCTATTTTTCTTACTTTTTCATCCTTTTTTTTCTTTTTTCCCATTTTTTCATTACCTATTTTTTTCTAATCTTTCCTCATTTTCTTTTTTTTTATCCTCATTTTTCATCTTTCAATTTCTTTCATCATTCCATTTTTTTCTCATTTTCTCATCTTTCTCTTTTTTTTTTCATTTTCTCTTTTTTTCATCGCCACAATATTTAGTCTCATTTCTGTATCAACTAATTATTCATCTTCGTTTTCTTCATGTGTTTTTTTTTTTCAATTTCCTCATCTTTCCAATTTCCTTATTCTTTCATTTTATTTCATCATCTATTCTCATTTCTTCATCCTTTTACGCATTTTTTTGTTTCTTTCTTATCATTTATACTTTCATTTTTTCCCATTTTTCCATTTTTCTATATGTCATTTTTCCTCTTTTCCCATTTTTTCATTCTTTTACGCTTTTTTGTTTTTTTCTTATAATTTCTCCTCTCATTTTTTTATCTTTTTCCTATTTTTCTATATCATTTTTCCTCTTTTCTCAGTTCTTCATCCTTTTACGCATTTTTTTGTTTCTTTCTTATAATTTCTCCTCTCATTTTTTTCTCTTTCCTATTTTTCTATATCATTTTTCATCTTTTCTCAGTTCTTCATCCTTTTACGCATTTTTTTGTTTATTTCTCATCATTTTTCCTCTTTATTTCCCCTTTGTTCCATTTTTCTTTATGTCATTTAGCAACTTTCTCATTTTTCCTATATTTCATTTGTTCACTCTCAGGAAAAAGAAGAGGAGGGAAGAGGAAGGGGGGGAACTACCCGCTAAAGTTAATCCAGGTCGCTTAATTCGCTGATCAGAGTCCCTTCCCCCCATCCTCCTCTTCCTCTTCCTCCTCTTTCCTTTATTATCTTCTTTCTCCTCCTCCTCCTCCTCCTATTCCTAATCCCTATCTTCTCCCTTGCTTTCTTGCTTTCTTCTCCTTCTTCTTCTTCTACTTCTTCATCTGAATCTTTATTTCTTCCTCCTCCTCCTCCCAATACTCAGTTATTTTCTTTCTTTCTTTGTTTTCCTCCTCCTCCTCCTCCTCCTCCTCCTCCTCTTCTTCTTCCTTTTCTTTCTGTTGTTTAAGCTCCTAATATGCGATTATGTCTGACCCACAACGTCAAAATAACAGTAATAATAATAATAATAATAATAATAATAATAATAATAATAATAATAATAATAATAAGAGAAAACTTCGATGGTCTGGTAAGTAAAGAAACAAAAAAAGTAAACATAAATGATTCAACAACAACAACAACAACAACGAAGAAAATGACATTAAAGAAAATAAAAAAAAAGAAAAGAAAGTAGAAAGAAAAGCAAAAATTAAATATGAATAAAAATTAATAAAATGTATAATAAAGATTTACACACACACACACACACACAGACACACCATTTCAAAAGCGGGCCATTGCATTTCACTTTAAAACTCTCTTTCTCTCTCTCTCTCACTCACTCTTTCCCCTCAGTCCCTCCCCTCTCTCTCTCTCTGATTCGCTCTCCCTCCCTCCCCCTCCCCCCCTTTCTCTCCCTCGACGAATGGAAGGGCAGGTCGCTAGTTCCATTTTCTCTTTTAAAATGCAAAGCGCCCTCTCTCTCCCTCCCTCTCTCTCTCCCCTCTCCCTCCCTCTCTCTCTCTTTCAAGTTTTTTACTCTCTTCAATTTTAAACTCCACCCCTCGCTAAGGTTTGAAGGAAGGTGATTGGCTGACTGGCTTGCTCTCTCTCTCTCTCTCGCTCTCTCTCTCTCTCCCTCTCTCTCGGTCACCCCCTAACTCCCCTCTCTCTCCACCCTTCTCCCCTCTCTCGCTCTCTTTCTCTCTCTACCCTCCCAGCCGACCGTCTCCCCTCGATCTCTCACCCTCTTCTTTCTTCTCTCTCTTAGGTTCTCGCTAGAGAGAGAGAGAGAGAGAGAGAGAGAGAGAGAGAGAGAGAGAGAGAGAGAGAGAGAGAGAGAGAGAGAGAGAGAGAGAGAGAGAGAGAGAGAGAGAGAGAGAGAGAGAGAGAGAGAGAGACAGAGAGAGATGCTTTGTTATGAGTTAATGAAGTTTTGATCATTATTATTATTCATTTGTTATTTATTTTTGTATTTATTTAGAATATAATTAATTTCTCATTTTCTTTATAATAATTAAGTTTTTGGCTTTAATTAAATGTAGAATAAAAAGAAGAAGAAGAACAAGAAGAAGAAGAAGAACAAGAAGAGAGAGAGAGAGAGAGAGAGAGAGAGAGAGAGAATACTTGATTCCTAACAAATTTTCTGTTGCCTGTTACCGTGACCTCTCTCTCTCTTACTCCCTTCCATATCGCTCCAATCCCCTCATCACCCTGTAACCTCTCTCTCTCTCTGTGTGTGTGTGTGAGTGTGTGTGTGTGTGTGTGTGTTAATCAGGTTACATTTATTATTACTATCATTATTATTATTATTATTATTATTATTATTATTATTATTATTATTATTATTATCATTATTATATCTAGTTAATTAATTTATCTATCGCAAAAATCATCTATTATCCTGTATATTTATGTATCTATCTTAAGGTATTTTTTTTCTATTCAATATATATGCGATCTATCTATCTATCTATCTATCTATCTATTTAACATCTATTAATTCTATCTATCTATCTATCTACTAATCTAACTTGCATACTATCTATTTAACTATCTATCTATCAACGCAACGTACTATAACTCTATCTATCTACCTGTCTCTTTATCTATCAATACAAAAAACAATATAAAATTCTTCAATATATTTGCTTAACTAACACACCAATTATCTATCACTACCTCTATCTATCTATCTATCAATCTATTAGTCTATCAGAGAGGAGGGAAATGAGGGAGGAAAGAGAGGAGAGGGAGAGAGAGAGAGAGAGAGAGAGAGAGAGAGAGAGAGAGAGAGAGAGAGAGAGAGAGAGAGAGAGAGAGAGAGAGAGAGAGAGAGAGAGAGAGAGAGAGAGAGAGAGAGAGAGAGAGAGAGAGAGAGAGGGTTAAGGGTAGAAGGAAATGGAAGGAGGGAGGAAGGGAGGAAGAGAGAGAGAGAGAGAGAGAGAGAGAGAGAGAGAGAGAGAGAGAGAGAGAGAAAAATCGAAAATCTCTCCATTTCTCTCTCTCTCTCTCTCTCTGAATTATTTCCTCATATCTTTACTTTCTTATTTTTCTTATTTTCTTAATTTTCTTAACACTTTTCATTTCTTTCCTCTCCTTCCTTTCTTCCTATCTCTCCCCTTTTCTATCCTTTCCTTCTTTGTTCTTCTAGTTTCTCTCTCTCGTACTCAGTAACAGCAAAATTATACACCAAAAACAACACCACCTAAACAAACAGGAGGAAGAGGGAGATAAAGAAATGGAGGAGGAGGAGGAGGAGAAGGAGGAGGAGGAGGAGGAGGGGGAAGAGGAGGAGGAGGAGGAGGAGGAGGAGGAGGAGAAAAGCTTTTGGTATAGATCTGCATTTTTACATTTCAGGATCATCCAAATGTCCTCTCTCTCTCTCTCTCTCTCTCGGTAATATTCCCTCTCTTCTCTCCCTTCTCCCCTCTGTCCTCTCCCTCACTTCCATAACACCTCCCCTACCCTCTCTCCACCCACGCACATTATCGATCGTCCTCGAACCACGACAGCGACTCTTTATTTCTTTCTTTTCATTATTATTATTATTATTGTTATTATTATTATTATTATTATTATTATTATTATTATTATTATTATCATTATTATTATTATTATTATTGGGGTGATGATGATGATGATGATGATGATGGTTGTTGTTGCTGTGGCGGTGTTGTTGTTGTTGGTAGTAGTAGTAGTAGTAGTAGTAGTAGTAGTAGTAGTAGTAGTAGTAGTTGTAGTTGTTGTTGTTAAATTAGACGAGGCTGAAAATGAATCCACATAACGAGGGAAAATTGATATAAATGAAAGGCAGAGAGAGAGAGAGAGAGAGAGAGAGAGAGAGAGAGAGAGAGAGAGAGAGAGAGAGAGAGAGAGAGAGAGAGAATAAAAAACTCCCTAATTTTTTTTTTTACTCTCAGCTTTCCCGCCAAATCTTTCACTTACCCCTGACAACTCTCTCTCTCTCTCTCTCTAAGTCACCTGCGGAACCAAATGAAAATATACTGGAGAAAATCACCTGCCTTGATTAGTTTTTCTCTCTCTCTCTCTCTCTCTCTCAGGTGACGTCAACGCTTACCTGGGCGGAAGAAATCATTAAAAACACTTTCGCTTTTTAATTAATCGTTCGAAACAGGTAAGGAAAAAAAGGACAGGTAGGACAAATATCAGGTAAAAAAACACCTTCGAAAATAATGTTCAAAGGAAAAAAAGAAAAAAATATATATATAAAAAGTTCTTCATATTTCTTAATCTATCATTTTCCTGGATTATTTTTCTTCATTTTTGGGAAAGACGAAAAGTTGTGAGAAAAGTTCGAAGCGTTTTGGGAATTTTTTTGAAGATTTGCCGACCTAGGCCTACCGAGAGAGAGAGAGAGAGAGAGAGAGAGAGAGAGAGAGAGAGAGAGAGAGAGAGAGAGAGAGAGAGAGAGAGAGAGAGAGAGAGAGAGAGAGAGAGAGAGAGAGAGAGAGAGAGAGAGAGTTTTAATGAGACAGAAAATGACAAAAAAAATACAGATAGACAGAAAAATGAAGACCCCGGAAAATAGACAGAAAACAAACAAACAAACAAAAAGCCACAAAGACAGACAAACAGACATACAGACAAACAAACGAACCGACAGACACACACACACACACACACACACACACACACACACACACACACACACACACATATACGCAGACAAAAAAAAAAGTTGAATTAGAATCATCAAAAACAAACAAAAAATAAGAGTAACAAATATGAATAAAAAAAGGTCAGTGAAATTCTAAACAGCTCAAAGGAGAAAGAAGAACTGAAAGAGGAGAATGAGGAGGAGGAGGAGGAGGAGGAGGAGGAGGAGGAGGAGGTGAAGGAGGAGGAGGAGGAGGAGGAGGAGGAGGAGGAGGAATATCCGGCAAAGGAAGTCAAGTGTTTAATTAATTTCCAGACGTACATGAAAGTTTTGGAAGAAGAAGAAGAAGAAGAAGAAGAAGAAGAAGAAGAAGAAAAAGAAGAAGAAGAAGAAAAGAAAAAGGATAAGAGAAATAATTAACAAGAAGAACGAAGAAGCAAGGAACTGAACGTTTTAATGAGGAAAATGGAGCGACTCTGGTTGTAGATATTGACGTATGGCGCTGCTGCTGCTACTACTACTACTACTACTACCACCAACACTACTACTGCTACTACTACTACCACCACCACCACTACTACTACTTCTAATACTAATACTACTACTACTACTCCTGGATGGTTGTTTGGATGGATGAGTGGATGAAGGGATGAATACATGTTTAAGTGGGAAGCTGACTGACTGACTGACTGATTGACTGACTGACTGACTGACTGACTGACTGACTGGCTGAGTGGTTGGGTAACAGACTAACTGACTAACTATGGTACCGGTTCGCGTTCATTCGGCACTCAGCAGTCACAATTTTTTATTTTTATTTTTATTTTTACGTCTACGCCTTTAGCGCCGGTGGTAGGCTTGCACGAGGGGCCTGGATGGTAGTCAGCCCCATCCCGTCCTGGCGCAGGCAAGTGTTTATAGTGGCGCCATCTTCTCTTGGCTCATGCTGCCCCCCGGAACTCGTTCTTGATTAACTTGGACGGTTTCCTCTAGAGTCCGGGTTGATGGGTGGTCTTCAGGACAGCATGTGGGTAGTTTTAAGCCACTCGGCGGTGACTGAAAAATCCGAGGTGGTAGCGTGGGGATTCGAACTCGCGTCGTCCATCTGGCGATGATTGTGGGCCCACCACGCTACCACTCAGCCACCGCCTTCCCAATAATAAACGAAGGCCAAGGAATATATACCATTAATAGACGCAAAACTCAAAAACTACGAGCAATGGGTACAATTTTTTACCGACTTGCAGGCACCGTGTTTGGGCTCTTGTAACCAAACACTAACTTCTATAATCCCGAAGTAGAAAAGAGTCGAGTTCACTAGGAAAACTACCTCCCAGACAGTTCCCCGGTTGGCCGCAAGTGGCGCTGGATGTACAGCCAATGCCGTCTATTGCACGAGCGACTGACTGACTGACTCTACACAACAGCAACAGCTCAATACGCTCGTTAGTTCGTTGTACCGCTGAATAAACTCCAAACGAACTGCGGCATATCTTAAGGTGGTTTTCCGCTGTCTTCCCCGCTCCTCTCCTCCGCCTCTGTGTGGAGTGTTCGTCCGCAGAGATGGGCGTTGAGTTCCTTCCGTTCCCTCAGGCTTCCCTTACGCCCTGAAGCTACTGGACCGAGAGGGGAAAGATGAGATGGAGATGAAGAGGAGAGAGTGATGTTGGTGCTGAAATGAAGGGGGAAAGAAGCGTTGATGGCGAGAGAAAAGCAGGATTAAGTAGGATTTAGTAGGATTCAAGCAGGATTAAGTAGGATACGGCAGGATTTAAGTAAGATGAAGTAGGATACGGCAGGATTCAAGTAGGATTTAAGTAGTAGGATAGGGAAGGATTCAAGTGGGATAGGGTAGGATTTAAGTAGGATCAAGTAGGAAGGGTGGGCCTTAAGTAGGATCAAGTAGGATTTGAGTAGGATTCAAAAAGGAATAGAGTAGCATACAATAGGATACGGTAGGATTCAAGTTGGATTAAGTAGGATACGGTAGGACTTTGGCTCCCAAGGTCTTCACTGTAATCCCAATAGGACGCCAAGGAAGGCTTCTGGTACTAAGGATTGGTGTCATGGAAAGAGAATCCTACACGAAATGTTACACGAAATCCTTTGCGAAATCCTTTACAAAATCCTTTACAAAATCCTTTACGAAATCCTTTGCGAAATCCTTTACGAAATCCTTTACGAAATCCTTTGCGAAATCCTTTACGAAATCCTTTGCGAAATCCTTTGCGAAATCCTTTGCGAAATCCTTTACAAAATCCTTTACGAAATCCTTTACGAAATCCTATATTGCGAATCATACATTATATTTTTTTTCATTGATAAGAAAAAATAGGTAACATGTATATGAAAACAATTAAAAAAAGGAAAAAAATCCATATATTGAAATAGAAGAAGTACATAGATAGATAGATGGATAGATAGACAGAAAAATAGATAAAAATAACATTCATTCTTTCCTCCATTTTCTTTGTGTCTCCACCTCAATATTATAACACACACACACACACACACACACACACAAACACACACACACACACACACACACAATACCTCACCACACAATATTATTTCCCTCCCTACCTCCCTCCCTCCCTCCCTCCCGTTCCAATACCAAAGAACGAAGACCAGGAGGAGGAGAAGAAGGAAGAGGAGGAGAAGGAAGAGGAGGAGGAGGAAAGAGGAAGGGAGGAAAAGCAACTCAAACTGAAGATCCAATCGGCAACACAAAGGCGGGGCGAGGAAATCGGGAACACACACACACAAAAAAGTAAAAAAGTAAAAAAAGAAAAAGAAAAACAAAGGTAGGAGTTATATGCAGTTTTTGATTACTCGTTCCAGGTAGGAGTGGGCAGGTGTCGGGGTCACAGAGGGAGGGGGGGCAGGCCGGACCCCCTGCGTAGGACCAAAATGACTTTCCCTTTCTCTACCCTGTCACACTTCACCTCCAGACGCCGAGGGAAATATTACCGAACGCACACACGAACACACACACACACACGCACACGCTAACACGCACACGCTAACACACACACACACACACACACACACACACTCTGATAGTTTATTGTTTTATGTTCTATAGAGATGTCGTGTGTGTGTGTGTGTGTGTGTGTGTGAGAGAGAGAGAGAGAGAGAGAGAGAGAGAGAGAGAGAGAGAGAGAGAGAGAGAGAGAGAGAGAGAGAGAGAGAGAGAGAATCCTTCCTTCCTCCTCTTGAATATTCTCAGTTCCTCTTGAATCCTCCTCTTTGTTCCTTTTTTGGGTCCTTTGAATTGCTTTTGATTCCTCTTAAGTAATATTTGGTTCCTCTTGATTCCTCTTGATTCGTACCGACTCTTCTTTCAAATTCCTCCTGTTTTCTCTTTTTTTGTTTCATCTTAATTTTTGGCTGCTCTTATATTCCTCTTGGCTACTCTTGACTCATCTTCCTCCCTAATGATTTCTTCCTCTTTACTTGTCTTGTTCCAATTTTTGCATTTTTGAGTCTTCTTGGGTACTCCTTCTTACTCTTGGTTCCTCTTCCTCTCTCCTCACTCCTCTTACTCCTGATACTTTGCTCTTAGTTTTTTATTCCTCTTTTATTTATTCCTCTTGGCTACTCTTACTCCTCTTCTTCCTCTTACTACTCCTCTTCTTCTCGATTCTTTCATTTCATCGTTTTGGCTTCATTTTTCTTTTTTCTTCTTTTTCTTTCATTTCTTTCCTTTTCTTGTCTTTCTTTTTTCTTTCTTTTTTTTCTTTGGCTTCATTTTTCTTTCTTTTCCTCTTCGTTTTCGCTTCATTTTATTCCTCTTCGGTATTTTTAGTTCCTCTTGGTTTCTCTTCCTCTTAATTCTTGTTTTTCTCTTTCTCGGTTCATTTTATTTATTTTTGGATATATTCATTTGTTTTACTCTTGTTTCCTCTTCTCTTCGTCTTGCTACTCTTCCTTCCTCTTGGTTCCTCTTGCTCCCTCTTGGCGCCTGGCTTTCAGATCAGCGTCAAAAACACACCTTGCTCCCGACAGGTGAGTTTCTCTCTCTCTCTCTCTCTCTCTCTCTCTCTCTCTCTCTCTCTCTCTCTCTTCCTCTTCATTTCTTTCTCTTTATATTTCATTGTCCCATTCATCATCTTTCCTCCTCCTCCTCCTCCTCCTCCTCCTCCTCCTCTTCTTCTTCTTCTTTCTCTTCTCCTCCTCTTCATCCTCGCCTTCATTTCTCCTTCTATTTACTTTTTATTTTTCCCCATTTCCTTCCAATCGAGTTTTTCCTTCCTTCAATACCTCCTCCTCCTCTTCCTCTTCTTTATCTTCTCCTCCTCTTCATACTCGCCTTCATTTCTCCTTCTATTTGCTATTTTTACCTATTTCCTTCCAATCGAGTTTTTCCTTCCTTCTCCTCCTCCTCCTCCTCCTCTTCCTCCTCCTCCTCCTCCTTCTTCGCCTCCTTCATCCTGCCTTCTCAAAATCCATATTCAAGACAAAGGAAAAACAGGCTCCTTCGCTTAAGCTTACTGGCTCCTTGGGGACGGGCTGACGGCGCTTGGACGAGGGAAGGAGAGGAAGGGCTTTTTGGACTTGAAACCTGGGGGGAGGGGGAGAAGAGATGGTGAAGGAAGAGGAAGAGGAAGTGGAGGAGAGAGGTGGTGGTGTTGTTGAGTAATGGATGAAAGGAAGAAAGTGGAGACGTATGATAGAGACAGGCAAGGAAGGGAAGAAAGGAAGGACAGGGAAGTGAAGGAAGAAAGGAAGAAAGAGAAGATGCATGATAAAGACAGGCAAGGAAGGAAGGAAAGAAAGAACAGGGAAGTGAAGATGAAGAGTGAATAAATAAGGAAGTGAAGGAGGGAAGTGAAAATGATTGATAAGAGAGGGATAAGGAGGGAGGGCTGTTTGGACTAGAAACTTAAATGGTAAAGGGAGGAAAGAAGAGAGGGAGAAAAGGGGATGAAGGTCAAAGAAGAGGAAGTGGAAGAGGAAAGTGTTGAGGATGAATCATAAAGAGGAAAGAGGAAAAACAAAACAAAAAAGTGATGATGTTGAAAGATAAAGAAGGGGAGGAATTGCTTTTTGGACCTGAAACTTGGGAAAAGGAGGAAGGAAGGGAGAGAGAGAAGCAGTGATGATTGATAAAGAAGATGTGAAAGGAAGGAGAGATGATGTGTGCTAAGGAAGAAGAGGAAATAAAAGTGAGAAATAGTGATGGAGGATTAAGAAGAGAGGGAAATGAAAGTGAGAAATTGTGATGAAGGATTAAGAAGAAAGGGAAATGAAAGTGAGAAATAGTGATGGAGGATTAAGAAGAAAGGGAAATGAAAGTGAGAAATAGTGATGAAGGATTAAGAAGAAAGGGAAATGAAAGTGAGAAATAGTGATGAAGGATTAAGAAGAAAGGGAAATTAAAGTGAGAAATAGTGATGAAGGATTAAGAAGAAAGGGAAATGAAAGTGAAAAATAGTGATGAAGGATTAAGAAGAAAGGGAAATGAAAGTGAGAAATAGTGATGAAGGATTAAGAAGAAAGGGAAATGAAAGTGAGAAATAGTGATGGAGGATTAAGAAGAAAGGGAAATTAAAGTGAGAAATTGTGATGAAGGATTAAGAAGAAAGGGAAATGAAAGTGAAAAATAGTGATGAAGGATTAAGAAGAAAGGGAAATGAAAGTGAGAAATAGTGATGAAGGATTAAGAAGAAAGGGAAATGAAAGTGAGAAATAGTGATGGAGGATTAAGAAGAAAGGGAAATGAAAGTGAGAAATAGTGATGAAGGATTAAGAGGAAAGGGAAATTAAAGAGGAAAGAGGTGATGTTAAATGAAAAGGATAAAGGAAAAAAAGGAAAGAAGTGGTGGTGGTGGTGGTGGTGGTGGTGATGGTGGTGGTGGTGGTGGTGGTGATGATGGTGATGATGGTGATGGTGGTGGTGGATATAAATAGCAAGTGTGTTTGTCATTAAGCGAATTTCTTTGAGGCAAAAAAAAAAAAAAAAATGGGAAAAGAAAATGGAGATGTAAAAACTCTCTCTCTCTCTCTCTCTCTCTCTCTCTCTCTCTCTCACACACACACACACACACACACACACACACACACACACACACACACCTACCCCCCCCTCCCCCCCTCCTTCACAATCCCTTCCCACTCCCCAGAATCCCAACACGCCTCCCCCTCCCCCTCCCCCTTCCCTCTCCCCCCCTCTTTTCCTGCTAAACAAGACGCCGCAGGGTTGGGAGTCAAAGTGGTGACGCAGACGAGGCGCCGCTGGGTGACCGGAGAGGAAATTGAGGCCTCGCAGCAGGAGATAAAACACTTCTTACGTTCAGACAAAAGGCAAATGTTATGAAAATTCTTACCTGCGCGAGGAGGAGGAGGAGGGGGAGGAGGAGGAGGAGGAGGAGGAGGAGGAATAGGAAGAAAAGGATCAGGAGATGTGGAGGAGGAGATGAAAGAGGAAGGAGGAGGAGGAAGAGGACGAGGAGGAGGAGGAGGAGGAAGACGAGGAGAAAAGGAATAGTAAGAGGATGAAAAGGAGGAGGAGGAGATGAAAAAGGGAGGTGAAGGTGGTGGTTGGTGATGATTATGGTGGTGGTGAAGGTGGTGGTGGTAATGGTGGTGGTGAAGGTGGTGATGGTGATGGTGGTGGTGATGGAGAGAATGGGGTCAGGTAGTACTCTAACACCACCACCACCACCAACAACAACAACACCAACAACGTACCCAGGGAAGTTTTTTGTCTACTCTCCATGTGGAAGAAAACGGTGGTGGTGGTGGTGGTGGTGGTGGTGGTGGTGAGGAAGCCATTTTGTTGGTGATTTCTTCGTTTGTAGAGGACATGTTGATGGTGATGGTGGTGGTGGTAGTGGTGATGATGATGGTGGTGGTGGTAGTGGTGATGGTGGTGGTGATGATGATGGTGATGGTGGTGGTGGTGTTGGTGGTGATGGTGGTGGTGGTGATGATGATAATGATGGTGGTGGTGGTGATGATGATAATGATGGTGGTGGTGGTGGTGGTGGTGGTGGTGATGGTGGTGGTGGTGATGGTGATGATATAATTATAATGATGACAATGTTTCTAAATGAGTGGTGAATATGATGACTCTCTCTCTCTCTCTCTCTCTCTCTCTCTCTCTCTCTCTCTCTCTCCTACCTTTATCCTTCCCTCTCCTTCCTTCTCCTTTCCTCAATGCTCTTAACACTACTCCTCCCCTCCTTCCCCCTCCTCCTCCTCCTCCTCCTCCTCCTTTTTCTTTCATCTGAAGGCGACAAGTAATCATTGAGACGCGGAATTAGGCGGAAAAAATAGAATACAATCACTTGACGGAACGACGAATCCATCAGAGGCTGTCCTTGTCCGGAGATAGATTGAGGGAAGGCGGAAAGAGTTGAGGGGAGGAGGAGGAGGAAGAGGAGGAGGAGGAAGAGGAGGGAGGGGAAAAAAGGGGAATGGTTGAAGGTGTGTGATGTGAAGGAAATGGAAGAAGAAGAGAGGAGAGGGAAGGATAAGGGAAAAGACGGGAAAGGAAGAAGAGAGAATGAAGGGAAAGGAAGTGAAGTGAAGGGGAGGGAAGGGAAAGATAATAAGGGAAGTGAAGGGAAGGAAGGTATAAAGGAAGTAAAGGGAAGTGAAGGGAAGGTAAAGGAAGGGAAGGGAAATGAAGGTAAAGGAAGGGAAGGGAAGTGAAGGTAAAGGAAGGGAAGGGAAGGGAAGGGAAGGGAAGGGAAGAGAAGGTAAAGGAAGGGAAGGGAAGGGAAGGGAAGGGAAGGGAAGGGAAATTAAAGGAAGAGAAGGGAAAGATAATTAAAGGAAAGGAAGGGAAGAGGAAGGAAGGGATGAATGAAGGGAGAAAGAAGGAAGGAGGAAGCGAAGGAAGGACGAAGGGAAGTAATAGAAAAGAGAAGACAGCCAAGGACACACACACACACACACACACACACACACACACACACACACACACACACACACACACACACACACACAATGGCACACTGCACAATACGAAATACGGAGAGAGAGAGAGAGAGAGAGAGAGAGAGAGAGAGAGAGAGAGAGAGAGAGAGAGAGAGAGAGAGAGAGAGAGAGAGAGAGAGCGCACCTTTACCTTTCCGCTATTCAACATTATGGAAACTCTCACCAAAGGGACACACACACACACACACACACACACACACACACACACACACACACACAAAAGAGGGAAAAGAAGATAGGAAAACACGTATTTGTATAAAGGTCGAGCGAGGGAGAATGATTTACTCTGTTCAGGACTAACTTGGGAAAAAAAACACTTTGGGAGAATAACAAGTCGGGGAAAGGAATATATAAACAGCGGCAGTGACGGGGAAAAAGTCTACCGTACAGAAAATAGACGGTGAGGAGAAAATGAGTTTGTGGAAGAAGAAGGAGAGATGGAAGGCGAGGAGAAAAAAAATGAGTGAATGAGATGATGGAAAATGAGATGAACGAAGATGAGAAAGGAGTTTGTGGAAGAAGAAGGAGAGATGGAAGGCGAGGAGAAAAAAATGAGTGAATGAGATGATGGAAAATGAGATGAACGAAGATGAGAAAGAAGTTTGTGGAAGAAAAGGAAAGGAAGGTGAGGAGAAAAAAATGAGAGAATGAAATGGAAAATGAGATGAACGAAGATGATAAATGAGTTTGTGGAAGAAGAAGGAAAGATTGAAGGCGAGGAGAAAAAAATGAGTGAATGAAATGGAAAATGAGATGAACGAAGATGAGAAAGGAGTTTGTGGAAGAAAAGGAAAGGGAGGTGAGGAGAAAGAAATGAGTGAATGAGATGGAAAATGAGATGAACGAAGATGAGAAAGGAGTTTGTGGAAGAAAAGGAAAGGAAGGTGAGGAGAAAGAAATGAGAGAATGAAATGGAAAATGAGATGAACGAAGATGAGAAAGGAGTTTGTGGAAGAAAAGGAAAGGGAGGTGAGGAGAAAGAAATGAGAGAATGAAATGGAAAATGAGATGAAAGAAGATGAGAAATGAGTTTGTGGAAGAAGAAGGAAATGAAGGCAAGGAGAAAGAAGTGAATTAATAAGATGAGAAATGAGATAAGTAGAGTGAGTTCATGAAGTAAAATAAAAGCGAAGATGAGAAATGAGTTTGTTTGTTTGAATAGGAAAGATGAAAGGCGAGGAGAAAAAAAAAAGAGTGAATAAGATGAAAAATGAGGTAAGTAGAGTAAGTTCATGATGTAAAATAAAAGCGAAGATGAGAAATGAGTTTGTGGAAGAAAAGGAAAGGAAGGTGAGAAGTAGGTGAGGGAATGAGATGTGAATTGAGATGAAATGAGATGAGTAAAGTAAAGAAATAGATAGTTCAAGATGACAAGAAATAGATGGAAATCAGAAATGAGTTTGTGGAAAAATAGGAAAGGAATATGACAAGAAGAAGGAAATGAGGGAGTGAGATGTGAATTGAGATGAAATGAGATGAGTAAAATAGAGAAATAGTTAGTTCAAGATGACAAGAAATAGATGGCAAGGAGAAATGAGTTAGTGGAAGAATGAGAAAGGAGGATGATGAGAAAGAAATGAGTGATTGAGATGGAAATGAGATGAAAGGAGATGAATTAAGGAGAGAAATAGTGAGTTTAAGATGAAGAGAAAAAGCAAAGAATGAAATAGAGAAATAGTAAGCTTACCATGTGGAAAAACAGCGATAAGAAGATATGATAAAAAGGAAAAATGTCGTGAATACTGATAAAAAATAAAATAATAAACAAAAACCGATAAAATGATGAAAATGGTTGACGACAAAGATGAAAACTGATAAAAATGATGAAAAATGAAACTGAAAACTAAAAAAAAATTAATATGAAAAAATATAAAAACTAAAAATATGAAAAAAATAAGAAACAGGAAAATGAAAAACAAAACACAATCCAAACACACACACACACACACACACACACACACACACACACACACACACACACACACACCTGGATAACACACACCTGACTACAAGCAAACAAACAAACACCAACAAACGGGTCTTGAGTACACGCCGCCACTCCGTAAATCCTATCGTAAAAAACACTAAAACGCGAAACCATAGAAGAAGGGTATTTACCCCCCCCCCCATCTCTCTCTCTCTCTCTCCATCTCCTCCTCCTCCTTCTTCTTTCGTTTATATTTCTACTCCTTTCTTCTTCTTCTTCTTTCTACTCTCTCTCTTTCTACCTCTCCTTCCTTCCTTTCCTCCCTCTTCTTACCTTCGTTTCTTCCTTTCCCTCTTCCTACATTTCTCTCTCCTCTTCCTCCATCTCATTCCCTTTCGTTTTCCTTTCCTCTCTTTCTATCTTTTATTCTCTCTCTCCCCTTACTTATCTCTCATCTTTCTTTCACTCCTTGCTATAATTTTCTGTTCTTTAATGTCTGTCTAAATCTGTCCCCTGTTTCTGTCTGTCACTAATGTCTATAATGTAATGTCTGTCTATTACTGTCTGTCTTTCGGCTAGTTTTTTTTCCTTTTTCCCTTTCTTTCTTCCTATCTCCCTCTCTTCTTACTTTTCAATTTCTCCCTTCTGTCTCTTTCTTCTCCTCTCTGTCTCACTCTGTCTCTCACCGTCACTCACTATCTAATAATGTCTGTCTGTCTGTTTCCCAGCTATTTTTTTTCCTTTTCCCCTTTCTTTCTTTCCTATCTCCATCTCTTCTTACTTTTCTATTTCTCTTTTCTCTCTCTTTCTCCCCCTCTCTGTCTCACTTTCTGTCTCTCTCTCTAATGTCTGTTCTGTAATGTCTGTCTAATACTGTGCCTGTCTGTCTGTTTTCCTGCTGTTCTTTTCCTCTCTTTCTTTCTTTCTACTTTCTTATTTTCACAATCTCTCACTTTCTTCCTCTTACTGTCTCTCTCTAATGTCTGTCTAATACTGTGCCTGTCTGTCTGTTTCCCTGCTGTTCTTTTCCTTTCCTCTCTTTCTTTCTTTCTACTGTCTCACTTTCTGTCTCTCTCTAATGTCTGTTGTGTAATGTCCAACTCGTGATCAGGCCGAGGTGAATTACACACACACACACACACACACACACACACACACACACACACAAGGGCGGCGTCACCTACAACAAATATCACAAGAATTCAATTAAGTGACGCGTCTTTGAGGAGGCGTCACCTTTGGTCTTAATGTCATTTGTAAGATAATTGACGGCGAGGGGAACTTCTGACGACCCCCCCCATCCCCTCCCCTCTGTCTGTCTGTCTGTCTGTCTGTCTCTCTCTAACGCATTCTTTTCTTCCTCTCTTAATTTCTTTTTCTCTCATTTTTTTCCTCTTTCAATTCCTTGTTTCTCTGTTTTTCTTTTTCTTTTTTTTCTTACTCTCTCTCTCTCTCTCTCTCTCTCTCTCCTTTTTTTAGCTTCTCTTATTTTCCCCTTTCTCTCCTCTTCTTTTTTTTCCCTCCCTCTTTTTTATCTTCCTTTCCCTCCACTTTCTCTCCTCTCCTCCTCCTTCTCTCTCTCTCTCTCTCTCTCTCTCTCTCTCTCTCTCTCTCTCTCTCCTTTGAGCTTCTTCCTTTATTGCCAAACATATTTTTGATCAGAGAAGAAAGAAGGAAACGCGGAAGCATGGAAGAGAAGGCAAAGGAAGAAAAGAAAAGAAGAAAAAGAAAACATCCTGACACTGTCCTCACCTGAATTTGCTTGGTTGTTGTTAACTTTTTTTTATTATAAGTTCAGAAAATTTGAAGTGATGGAAGTTTTTTTATAGTTTTTTCAACGGTCGAATAGAAGAAAAAAAAATGTTCGCGTTTATTAAAATTTCTTAATCATTTATATGCAAAGAGAGAAACACAGAGTGACATAGGCAGAAACAGAGAAGGAAAGGAAGGAAAGGGAAGGAGAGGAAAGGGGAGGAGAGAAGAGGGTAGGAGAGAGAAGGATAAGAGAATAGAAGGCTGGGAAAGAGATGGGAAAGAAAAGGAAGGCAATGTAAGGAGAGGAATGACGGAAGAAAAGAAAAGAGGGAAAGGAAAGGAGAAGAGAAGGGAAAGAAAGGGGAGAGAAAGAAAAGATAAGAAAAGGGAAAAGGGCAGAATAGGGAAAGACAAAGGATGGGAAGGAAGGGGAACAGATGGCGAGGGGAAGAAAGGGAAAGGAATGGAGAGGAAAAAAAGAGAAAGGAGGAAAAGAGGAAGGGAGTGAGGGACAGAAGGAGAGATGAATGGAAGGAGAGAGGAGAGAAGGGGAGGGAAAGATAAGGGAAAGGAAGGGGAAGGAATGGAAATAAAGGGAAAGAGAGAAAGAAAAGGAAATGAAAGAAGAGAAAAGAAAAGGGAAGAAAAAGGGAAGGGAATGGAGAGAGAGAGGGGAGGAAAGGAGAGGGAAGGAAAGATAACGAAAAAGAAGAAGAAAAGATAAAAGAAAATATGAATGAAGGGAGGATGGAAGGGAGAAGAAAATAAGAAAGGGAGGAAAAAAGGAAAAGAGGATGGGACGAAGGGAATGAAAACAAAAGAAAACAACCAGGGACATACACACACACACACACACACACACACACACACACACACACAGACCCCCCTCCCTCTCCTCCCCCACACACGACAGACATAATGACGGAAAAGAAGAAGCAGAAGGAAGACAGGGCGGCGAGGAAGACAGGAAGACAAGACACTGATAAGGGAGATGTTTAATTTCCTGGTAATTTTCCGCGAGAATATGAGAAGTTCGCCTCATTATCAGCCTTTCCTATCATCATCATCATCATCACCATTATTATTATTATTATTATTATTATTATTATTATTATTATTATTATTATTGTTGTTGTTGTTGTTGTTGTTGTTGTTGTTGTTGTTGTTATTTTGCGATTTTGAGGTATAGGAGCAGTAAGTAGCGGGCTTTTTTTTTATTATTGTTTTCTTTTTTTTTACGCCCTTGAACTGTCTCCTCTGCTGTAAAAAAAAGAAAAAAAAGAGAAGAAAATGAGGAAGATGACAACGAAAGCGAAAGAAAAATAAATGAAAATGATGAAAGTGGAACAGAAGGGAAGAATAACAAAAGAGGAAGAGGAAGAGAAGGAGGAGTAGGAGGAAGAAGAACAAGAGAAAAAAAGATGAAAATGCGGAGAAATTAAAGAAGAAAAAACAAAGTAAAAGTAAAAAGTAAGGAACACGAAAAAGAAGAAGAAGAAGAAGAAGAAGAAGAAGAAGAAGAAGAAGAAGAAGAAGAAGAAGAAAACAATGATGAAGAAGAATTGCGTGGAAATGGATGAAGAAAAGAATGAAGAGAAAAAAAAGGAAATTATATAAGCTGATTTACTCTCTCTCTCTCTCTCTCCAACACTTGTCGTCCGTCATAAAACTTAATAATTAATCTGTTATCGTCGTGCAAACTTAATGAAATAGGCTTAGTTGACCTCCTCCTCCTCTTCCTCAGCTGCCTTGCCTTTCGTCTATTCCACCATTCATTTCTTTATGTCCCATTTACGCTCCCTCCTCCTCTTCTTCCTCTTCCTCTTCCTCTTCCTCTTCTCCTCCTCTTAAGTTATGTCTGTTTTTACTTACACTTTCTTTCTTTTATTCGTCTTTTTTTTTATATTTAGTGGAAGGAAAGATAGACATACGAATAATAGATAAGTCTCTCTCTCTCATCAGTTCAAAACGGGAGCAATCAATCAATCAATTAATAAATACTAAACTTTGTGTACTATATTTTCTCATCATAATTTCCCTTTCTCGTAAACTCCAATCAACCCACCTGGCCGGTTTTAATAATTAGTGATAAATTCGTTACAGGTGAGGGGAAAGTTTTTATAAGTGCTCTCAAACTTTTTACCTCTACTACTAAAACCACCACCACTACTACTACTACTACTACTACTACTACTACTACATCTACTACATATTACGGAAGGCTGTACGTTATGAGATATTAATAAAAGTTTGTATTGTAAGTGGTGGTGGTGGTGGTGGTGATGGTGATGATGGTGGTGGTGATAGGTGTAGAAGAGGACTTGTATAGTGGTGTTGTGAGTAGTGGTGATGATGGTGATGAGGGATTTTAGTTGGTGAGTTTGATGGTGGTGGTGATGGTGATGATGATAGTGACTGTATGAGAAAAGAGTTGGTGTTGAGGGCAATGGAGGTGATGGTGATGATAATGGTGATGATAATGAATATAAAACTCTCACTATCAGTTCGTTAAGCTGTTACGATAGAGGTGATGATGATGATGATGATGATGATAATGATGGTGACTGTAGTAAGCTGCAATGATAGAGGTGGTGGTCTTATAGAAGTGATGATGATGGTGAAAATAATGATGATGAATATAAAACTCACTATCAATCTGTTAAGCTGTTATGATAGAGATGTGATGATGATGATAGTTATGATGATGACGATAACAATGATGAATCTACAACAACTTCACTATTAATCTATCAACATAAAAGAACCTACCATTATCACTATCAACTTCACTAACAATACGAAACACCCTCACTATCACTACCCACTATCAACTATCAACTTCACTATCAATCCATCAATACACAACAACCTCACTATCAACCCATTACAAAGGGAACCACCAAAATACTTCACCTGTAGAATTGCCGGGTGAAGGAAAGTATTGTATTGTTAATTGGAGGTGGGGGCAGTAGGCGGACAGGTAAGGGAAGGGGGGGATAGGTAAAGGGGGGAAGGAGGGGGTCTATAGCGTGTGACCAGGTGTACTAAGACTGTCACAGGTGGGTTGGGGCTGTAATTTTGGGGGATTCCAGCAGGTAATAAAAAAGATGAATTGTTTTAGTCACCCTTGATAAGCCATTTCACTCTACCTGTGCCTACCTGTATACCTGACTCCATACCTGTCCAACTAAGTCATCTCATTTCACACCTGACTTTCTACCTGCCCTTTCACCCCATATATATCTGACTACCTTGTCCTTATTGCCTAACTAAGCTATTTCCCTTTACCTGTGCCTAACTGTATACCTGGCTTCATACCTGTCCAACTAAGTCATCTCATTTCACACCTGACTTTCTACCTGCCTTTTCATTCCATATATATCTGACTACCTTGTCCTTATTGCCTAACTAAGCTATTTCACTTTACCTATGCCTACCTGTATACCTGGCTTCCTACCTGCCCTAACTAAGTCATCTCATTTCACACCTGACTTTCTACCTGCCCTTTCATTCCATATATATCTGACTACCTTGTCCTTATTGCCTAACTATGCTATTTCACTCTACCTGTGCCTACCTGTATACCTGGCTTCACACCTGTCCAACTAAGTCATCTCATTTCACACCTGACTTTCTACCTGCCCTTTCACTCCATTTATATCTGACTGCTTTGTCCTTATTACCTAACTAAGCCATTTCACTCTACCTGCGCCTACCTGTATACCTGGCTCCATACCTGCCTAAGTAATCTTATTTCACACCTGGCTTTCTACCTGCCCTTTCACTCCATATATATCTGACTACCTTGTCCTTATTGCCTAACTAAGCCATTTCACCTGCCTACCTCTACTTGTATAATTGACTTCCTTCAATACCTTTAGTGCTTAAGACATTGCACTCCATATCTGGCGACCCATATACCTGAGTTCCTACCGTAAATTAACTTCCTCAGCATTGCGCTCCATAAATGCCCTCTTATATAATCGAGTTCCTTCCTCCTTTCCCCCCTGCTCCTTCCTCCTTTCCCTTTATGCTACTAAAATAAGAATGACCTAACCTAACCTTACTTGCTGACCCCTTATGTTTTGTTTTGTTTATGTAATGTTCTCATGTTCTAACCTAACCTTACATAAACTACCTACCTACCTAACATGCTGACTTCCAATGAATTCCTTTACTGTTTGCCAAATAAAAAAAAAAATACTTCTTCCTTCCCCGTCCTCCTACTAAATAACCTAACCTTACTTGCATTTTTTATGTTATGTTCTAACCATTTATTTTACATGCTAGCTTCCTATACCTTTCTTTACTGCTTGCATCGACAATATTAATTCTTCCTTTCCGTCCCTGCTACTTACCTAACCTAACCTAACCTTGCCTAACCTAACTAAACCAAACCAAACCAAACCAAACCTAACCTACCCAAACCAAACCAAACCAATCCTAACTAAACCAAACCTAACAAAACAAAACCTAACCTACCCAAACCAAACCAAACCTAACCTAACCTAACCTTACCTTACCTAACCTAACTAAACCAAACCAAACCAATCCTACCCAACCCAAACCAAACCAAACCTATCCTAACCAAACCAAACCTACCCAAACCAAACCAAACCTAACCTAACTTAACCAAACCTAACCTACCCAAAACAAACCAAACTTAACCTTACCTTAACTAACCTAACCTAATCTTACATAACCAAACCTAACGTAAAATAATCTAACCTTACCTAACCTAAGCTAACATTATCTTTTCTTACCTTAACTGACCTGACCTAACCTAACCTAACCTTACCTAACCAAACCTATCGTAAGATAATCTAACCTTACCTAACCTAATCTAATCTTACCTTAACTGACCTGACCTAACCTAACCTAACCTTACCTAACCAAACCTATCGTAAGATAATCTAACCTTACCTAACCTAAGCTTTTCTTATCTTAACTGACCTAACCTAACCTAACCTAACCTAACCTAACCTAACCTTACCTAACCAAACCTCTTTACCTGCCAACTCAACTGCTCGCTCTCTACCTTCTTTTACACCTTTACTACCGACCTACCACCTGCATAATTAGTCCCCCTTCCCTCCATGCTACTAAAACAATACAACCACGACTTTATTTCACTCTCTAAGACGCCACAAAGGAGTATATGGTCGTATTAACTCATTTCACAGGCAATCAACGTCGAAACTCTTCTTATATACTGCCTTCTATGACTCTACGGTCCATATTATCAAACACTGTAGGGCTTTTATACCCACGTTTGGGAAGGCTTTGAAGAGGTGAGTGACGGAGGTAGAAGTGAGGTAGAAGTGACTAGTTGCATGGGTAGTTTTTGAGTTGTAAAAGGGAAGATTCTGAGTTGTAATAGGGTAGTTTCTGAGTTGTAATGGGGTAGTTTCTGAGTTGTAATGGTGTGTGTGTGTGTGTGTGGGGGGGGGGGCTAAAAATCTCTCTTAAACATATACAAGCTCAGGAAAACATAAAATCTAGTTCACGTATTTCACAGGCAGGTTCCATAACAAAAATCTCCTCTTTACATAACCAAAAAACTGTCAATAGAGTGCCCAGACAAAGTATATTACAGGTGAGGTCCATGACAAAAACTCCCTTATGAAGACACAAATACCTAGTTCACTTATTTCACAGGTAGTTTCCGTGACGAATCTCCCCTTTACATAACCAAAAAACTGTCAATAGAGTGCCCAGACAAAGTATATTACAGGTGAGGTCCATGACAAAAACTCCCTTATGAATACACAAATACCTAGTTCACTTATTTCACAGGTAGTTTCCGTGACGAAGCTCCCCTTGACGCTGCCCCATCTGCCTCCCTATCTCCCCTTTCCTGCGACTGAGGTGTTAAATAATAGAGTAGCCGCCTCGCTTCAAACCCTAACAAGCTTCTGAGGCCACGCGTTGTTGATTCTTATCTTTATCACTTCGAAGCAGGTAGAGAGAGGTAGAAAGATAATGGTAGATAGATAAAAGGTATAATGACAGATAGGTTGGTTGAAAGACAGGTGGGTATATATAAATGTAGATAATTAGAAAGGTAGAATGACATAGGTATAGAGAGAGAGACAGGTAGATAAATGTAGATGTAGATAGATAGAAAAGTGGATAGACAGGTAGAAAGACAGAAAGGTAGATACGTAAACAGGTACATAGATAGATAGATAGACAGATAGATAGATAGATAGATAGATAGATAGATAGAGATAGATAGAGATAGACAAGTTGTTAAGAAAAGATTTATAGATAGGTAGAGATGGAAAACAGACAGACAAACAAACACAGACAGACAGACACATATACACACACATTTAGCGAGTTTATTTTTCTCTCTCTCTCCCTCTCTTTATCTTTAGGCCTAAGGCTGTCTCCATTCTTATAAATAAACGATCACACACACGAACGGACACACACACACGCACACGGACACACACACACACACACACACACACACACACACACACACACACACAGGAAGAGGGTAGGAGGAAGGAGGAGGGAAAAAGGGAAATAAATGGAGGAAGAGAAGGAGGAAGAGAGATACGAAATGAAAGGGCAGAGAAAATAAGACAAAAAACAAAACAAAAAAAACAGCGATAAAAAGGGAAGAAAAGAAAAAGAGAGAGATACGGAATGGAAGAAAAAGAAAAGTGAAGAAAACGAGATATTAAGGAAAGGAGAAATTAAGAAAAGGAAAGGTGAAGAAAAGATGAAACAAAAGGAACAGCAGGAAAAATAGGGAGAAGGGAGGAGGAAGAGGGAAGGAAAAAGAGGGGGAGAGAAAAAGATGAAAAAAGAAGGGAGGAAAAGGAAAGAGAAGAGAAGAGGGATGGAGAGATGGGAGGAAAGAAAGAGGGGGGAGCACAAAGAGAAGGAAGAGGGTAGCAAAGAAGAAAAGGGAGAAAAAAAGTGAAAAAAAGGGAAGGAGAGAGAGAGAGAGAGAGAGAGAGAGAGAGAGAGAGAGAGAGAGAGAGAGAGAGAGAGAGAGAGAGAGAGAGAGAGAGAGAGAGAGAGAGAGAGAGAGAGAGAGAGAGAGAGAGAGAGAGAGAGATACTGAATGGAAGATCAGGAGAAGAGAAGAAAGGAGAAATGAAGAAAAGAAAAACAAAGAAAAAACACCTCACTCAATAGACCCACCAACACACACACACACACACACGGAGAACACACATACACACTCACACGTTCATCCCCCCCCCCCCTCCCTCACTTGAACACACACATACACACACACGGCCGTTGTTTCCCCCAAGCAGCACACCTTGAAGGCCAGGTAAGCAGACCAATTACCTTCCCTCCATCACCGCGCGACACGCCACTCACGAATTATTAAATGCTTTCTCCAATTACTAATCGTCCGTGTGTGTGTGTGTGTGTGTGTGTGTGTGTGTGTGTGTGTTGGTAGGTCTATTTGGTGAGCTGTTTTTCTTTTCTTTTTTTTCTTTTCTTCATTTCTCTTCTCTTCTCATCTCCTGATCTTGCATTCAGTATCTCTCTCTCTCTCTCTCTCTCTCTCTCTCTCTCTCTCTCTCTCTCTCTCTCTCTCTCTCTTTCTCCTTATTTCTTCCTCCCTTCTCTCTTTCCTCCCTTCTCTCCATTCCTCTTCTCTTCTCTTCCCTTTTCCTCCCTTCTTTTTCATCTTTTCCTCTCCCGTCTTTCCTTCTCTCTTCTCCTCCCTTCCCTTTCCCTCCCTTCCTCCCTTTTTCATAACTCCTCCCTTCCCCTTTCTACCTTCTTGTCCCTTCTCCTTTCCTCCCTTCCCTCCATCCTTAACTCCCTCCTTTACTCATTGTCCTTTCCCCTGGCCTCCCTCTCTCCCTTCTTACCTCCTCCTCCTCCTCCTCCCCCAATAAGGTTCCTCAGCATGGGCCTAGAGGAGACTGGATTTAAAATTTATAAGGTGACAATCCTCGAACAGGCGTCTTGCGTGTGGCGGCGAGGAGATAATGACGAGGAGGAGGAGGAGGAGGAGGAGGAGGAGGAGGAGGAGGAAGAGGAGGAGGAGGAGGAGGAGGAGGAGGAGGAGGAGGAGGAGGAGGAGGAGGAGGAGGAAGAGGAGGAGGACCCAGTGGAGAAACGGGAAAGGGAAGGAGGGATGGATAGATTAATGAAAGAAGAAAGGAGGGAAAGGAGTAAAAGACTGGAAGGAAAAGGGAAAAGAGAAAGGAATAAAAAGTATGGAAGTATAAAAAGGAAAAGAGAGGAATAAAATAATGAAAGTAAAGAAGGAAATAAGGAAGGACGGGCAGAAGGAAGGAAGGAAGGAAAAACGAAGAAACGAAAGGACACTAGAAGGAAATGAAGGAGAAATGAAGCAATGAAGGAAGGAAAGAGGGAAGGAAGGAAGGAAGGAAGGAAAGAGAGATGGAAGGAAGGAAGCAAGGAAGGAAGGAAAGAGGAAAGGAAGGAAGGAAGGAGAGGGAAGGAAGGAAGGAAGGAAAGAGAGAAGGAAGGAAGGAAAGAGAAGGAAGGAAAGAGGGAAGGAAGGAAGGAAGCAACGAAGGAAGGAAAGAGGAAAGGAAGGAAGGAAGGAAGGAAGGAAGGAAAGAGGGAAGGATGGAAGGAAGGAAGCAAGGAAGGAAGGAAAGAGAGAATGAAGGAAGGAAGGAAGGAGAGGGAATGAAGGAAGGAAAGAAAGGGGGAAGGAAGGAAGGAAGCAAGGAAAGACGGAAGGAAAGAAGAATGAAAGGAAAGAGAAATAGAAGAAGAAGAGGAAAGAGGAAAGGAAATTAAGAAGGGTACTGACTGATGAAGGAAGGAGGGAAGGAGAAAGGAATGAAGAGAAGTAATAAAGGAATGAAAGAAGAGAGGAAGAAGGGGAAGGGAAGAAGGGAGGAGAGACAGCATGGGAGGAAAAAATGATTGAATGATGGAGGAACGAGAAAAGAGACCAAAAAAAAAAAAAAAAAAACGAAGAGAAGAGAAATACGGAAATAAGAGAGAAAGAGAGACACGAATGGAGGAGAGAGCAAAAAGGAGAGAAGAAGAACCCAGGAATAAGAGGAGAAGGGAAACAGGGAAGAAGGAGGAGAGAAACAGAGAAACAGAGATAGAACAACGAATGGAGAAAAGAGGAAACGGGAGAGAAGAAGAAGCCAGGAACAAGAGGAGGGAAACAGGGAAGGAGGAGGAGGAGAGAAACAGAGAAACAGAGATAGAACAACGAATGGAGGAGAGAGCAAAAAGGAGAGAAGAAGAAGCCAGGAACAAGAGGAGAAGGAAAACAGGGAAGGAGGAGGAGGAGAGAAGGAAGCATAGAGAAAAATAAAGATAAGAAAGGACACGAAAAAAACAATAAGTATCCATAAAGAAAAAAAAAAGAATAAAGGAGAAGGAAAGAGACAGGATTAAGAAGGGAGAGAGAGGGAGGGAGCGAGAAGGAGGGGAAAGAGAGGGGTTAAGGAGAGAGGGAGAAAAGGAAGAGGAAGTAAAAAAAGGGGAGGAAGGGGGAGAGGGGAGGATAGGCCTGCCACACTTGCCTCGATCGAAACAATTTGTCATTGGGTGTAAAATATGACAAGCGGGGAGACGGAGGGAGGGGAGAAAGTTGGGGGAAGGGGAGGTGAGAGTCAACTAAGGGTGAACTCGGGTGGGGGAGAGAGTGAGGGAGGAGGAGGGGGTGTAAGGAAGGGAGGGATGGGAGTGGGGCGGAGGATCTGTTGGTTAAGGGAGAGGAAGGGGAAAGGGGGTGTAGGGAAAGCCGGGTGAGTGTGTTAGTGGGGGTGTGGGTGGGAGTGTATGGGAAGGGAGAATTGGGAGGGAGGGAGTGTTAGTGAGGGAGTGATGGGAGGGGAAGGGAGGGGAAAGGGAGGTGGGGGTAAGGGAGGTGGGATTGAGTAAGGGGGTATAAGGAGTTAGTATAAGGGAGAGGATGGGGGGGGGTGAGGAGGGGAGGAGGGGGACGATGTATGGGAGGAGGAGGGGGATCAGTAAGGGGTGGGGTGGGGCGTATTAATGAGGGGGTGAGAGGGGATTAGGGGGTGTTACTTGTGTTACGGAGGGAGAGGAGGAGTGAGGGAGATGTAAGGGAGAGGCTGAGTGAGGGGGGAGAGGGGTGATGGTGAAGGAGGGGTGACAGAGAAGATGGGGAGAAAGGAGAAGAAAGGGGAAAGGTAGGAGAAGGGGGGGGAGTTAGTGAGGAAGATGGGGAGGGGGGGAGAAGAAAGGGGAGAGGTAGGAGAAGGGGGGGGGAGGAGTTAGTGAGAAAGATGGGAGGAGGAGGGAGAAGAGAAGGGGAAAGGTAGGAGAAGGGGGGGAGGAGGAGGGAGAAGAAAGGGGAAAGGTAGGTGAGGGGGGTAAGAAGTGAGGGGGGGTGAGAGTCTGTTACTTGTGTTTATGAGGGAGAGGGGTGAAGAAGTAACGGGCAAGTTGGGTGAGGGGAGAGGGGAGTGGGGGTGTTGGTAAGGGGGGGGGTGCGGGGTGTCAGAGAGGGGGGGGGTATATAGGCCTGTTCTTGTTATTGAACCGGCACTGGTCCACACCTGGCCACACCTGGGAGCCACACCTCAAGGCTACACGCACCTCGCTTAATGGCCCCCCCCTCCTCCCACACGCATCAATATCCCTTACCTGTAAACCTGTAAATCACGCCAACAGTACTTACCTTACCCTTAAACCTCACCTGTTCATACCTTTGCAACTATACCTTCAAATATACAGACAATTTTACCTGTGGAAGTTACTGTAAGCGTACCACACCTATTTATTTTACCTGTCTAACTTTACCTTTGAGCGCCACCTGATTACACATTGATATTTAAACACCTTCACACCTAGAGAAATTTACATATAGAAATACCTGTGAAGTGTAAATCATGGCATACCTGTTCACTTTACCTGGCTACCTTAACCTTTGAACCCCACCTGATTACACATTGATCTTTAAACTACACATTCACACCTAGAGAGAAATTTACATCAAGAAATACCTGTGAAGTGTAAATAATCCCACACCTGCTCACTTTATCTGATGAACTATACCTTTAAACCCCACCTAATTACACCTCATTAAACTATACCTTCAAATCTATCGAGAAATTTACCTGTTGAAATTGCTATAATTAAAACTTCGCCCATTCACTATCCCTGATGAACAATGCACTCAAACCCAACCAGTGAGCCATACCTGATTATACCATTTTTAAACAATACCTTGAGCAGTGTGGAGGATAGAGAGAGAGCGATTAAA
Organism: Eriocheir sinensis; assembly: GCF_024679095.1. Lineage (NCBI taxonomy): Eukaryota > Metazoa > Arthropoda > Malacostraca > Decapoda > Varunidae > Eriocheir > Eriocheir sinensis. The sequence goes on from NC_066537.1 coordinate 7,313,405, forward strand.
TAAGAAAGAAAGGAAGAGTTAACTGACGAAAAGAACAAGGAAAAGGACTTGTGATAACTATGTCCATGAGCCTGAACGCAAAAGAATTAGATCTTACCTGTAAAAAACACCTGTAGGTCATAATTAGAAGATACACCTGGTTATGTTTTTTTTTTTTTTTTTTTTTTTTACGTTGTTGCCTATTGCGCCGGTAGGCATCTTCCCGGTGGGGCCTGATGCTCGGCCCAAGGCTTCTTCTAGGTGGGGCCTGATGGTCGGCCCAGCCCGTTCTGGCGCAGGCGAGTGTTTATAGTGGCGCCATCTTGCATTGGCTCATGCTGCCCCCCGGAACTCGTACTTGATTCGCTTGGACGGCTTCCTCTAGAGTCCGGGTTGATGGCTGGTCTTCAGGACAGCATGTGGGTAGTTTTAAGCCACTCGGCGGTGACCGAAAAATCCGAGTGGTAGCGAGAGAGAGAGAGAGAGAGAGAGAGAGAGAGAGAGAGAGAGAGAGAGAGAGAGAGAGAGAGAGAGAGAGAGAGAGAGAGAGAGAGAGAGAGAACTATACCTATACCCCATCTAATTATATCTCATTCAACTATATGAGAGAGAGAGAGAGAGAGAGAGAGAGAGAGAGAGAGAGAGAGAGAGAGAGAGAGAGAGAGAGAGAGAGAGAGAGAGAGAGAGAGAGAGAGAGAGAGAGAGAGAGAGTAAAAAGTGTGAATCCTGTCAAGTGTGAAGTAAAACTCGATCTTACGAAACAGTGAGTTGGGAAGCCACACACGACCTCCTCCTCCTCCTCCTCCTCCCCTCTAAGCTCTTTTTTTTAAACTCGACGGCGGCTCCTTTCCTTCCTGTTCAACACTTACGTATGGAGAAAAAAAAAAAAAAAAAAAGGTCACGAATATTTCCGCCACTCACAAGACACACGCGATCACACACACACACACACACACACACACACACACACACACACACACACACACACTGAACCTCATTAAACACACATACACTTGCACACACCTATACTCATTAAACACGCACACACACACACACACACACACACACACACACACACACACACACACACACACACACACACACACACACACACACACTTGCTTATCGGTCTCGTGAGTCGTGACTATTATTTTCCCTTATATTTTTTTTCCTTCATTATTGTTGCCTTGATTTTCCTTTTCCTGCTCTTTTCCTTACTTTCTTTTCCCTTTCCTTAGTCTTTTCATTACTCTGATTTGATTTCCTTTTCTCTCCCATCTCTCATTTTTCCATTTTTTTTGGCTAACTTTTATTTTTTTCCTGTTCTCATTTTGCATTTCTTGTTTTCCTTCTCTTCCTAACTTTTATTTCCTTCCCTTTTCAACTTTCTTTCCTCTCATTTTCCTTCATTTTTACAGACTTTGATTTCCCTTCACTTATTTTTTGTGGCTTTCTTTTCATCTTTTCCCTTTCCCTTTCTTTTTTTTACTTTTCTCACATATAATAATTTTCCTTTCCTACTAATTGTCTATCTTTTAATTTACAGTCTTCTCTCTCTCTCTGACACAAAACACACACACACACACACACACACACACACACACACTTCAAAGATGTACCGAAATTATCCGTAGCATCTCTCTCTCTCTCTCTCTCTTATCATTTTTCTTCTTAATCGTTTTTCTTGTATTGTTTATTTTTCGTTTGATCCTCCTCCTCCTCCTCCTCCTCCTCCTCCTCCTCCTCCTTCTCCTCCTCCTCTTACCTCAGTATCAGCAAAGCTTCCGTCCTTGCCTCGACTCACCTCTGAAAAAAAAAAGATTAATTATGACTGAGTAAAAAAACGCATAAAACAGGAAAACTAAATACAAAATACAAGAAAAACATTAAAAAATATATATAAAAAAAAAAACAAAAATAATAAAAAATCCAAAACAAAAACAGAAACAAATAATAAAGAAAATAAATAAATAAAGAGGAAATGAACGCCAAAGTAAAGCATCCAGGACCACTATCGAATAAAAAAAAAATCATTAAAAAAAACGAGCAGGTGTGAGAAAATGCATTGATGTTCTCAGCTGCAAGGAAGAATAAAACGAAGCATCATAAATATAAGTAAAAAATATAAACAAACAATAAAACAAAAAAATATACAAAAACAAACAAAACAGGACAATAAACAATAAAAATGAACAAAAATCAAGGAAAACAACAAACAAAAAACTGTAAACAAAATGAAAATAAACAAAATAGCAAAAACAAACAAAACAGGACAATAAACAATAAAAATGAACAAAAATCAAGGAAAACAACAAAAAAAACTGTAAACAAAATGAAAACAAACAAAATAACAAAAACAAACAAAACAGGACAATAAACAATAAAAACAATAAAAAATCAAGCAAAACAACAAACAAAAAAACAATAAACGAAACGAAAACAAACAAAATATCAAAGACAAACAAAACAAAAACAATCAAAATGAAAACAAAAACAAAAAGACAAACAAAGAAAAGACAAGCAAAACACACAAAAAAAATAAACAAGACGAAAACAAAAACAAAACAACAACAAACAAAACAAAAGCAAACAAAAGACAAACAAAAAAGACAAAAAAAAAACGAAAACGAAAACAAAACAAAAACAAACAAAAAAACATAACAAACAAAACAAAGAAAAACAAAACAAAAACAAACAAAATGAAAATAAAACAAAACAAAGACAAACAAAATAAAAACAAGTGACAACATTCCAAACACCACCACCACCACCACCACCACCACCACCACCAACAACAACAACAACAACAACAACAACAACAGGAAGACCACAAACAGCAGCCCCAGGTGAGAGGTATCAACATCGCCATCGCAATCACCATCGTCATCATCATCATTAGCAACACAGGTGGGGGCAGGAAGAAGGACAGGTGCGAGTAGCTTGTTGATGCTAGGCGGTGATTCCTCACGTACACACCTGCTGCATATCTGCTTTCTGGGGATGAAGAGGTGGTGGTGTGCTTTGTTAAGGAGGCCGTGCTCTTTTCCACTGCCAAGGAACAAGTACCCAGAGATGTGCCTTGCTCTTGTCGGGAGGGTACCTGCTGGCGATGACGAGTCCGGTTCGGGATCAGGTCGCGGTGAATTGCGCAACCCTATCTTTAGCTACTCAAGTCGGGCAAAACATCAGTATTACACGCTCTCTCTCTCTCTCTCTCTCCCGTGCGTCACAGTTCAAAGCGGATGAATAACACAAACACTGGCAATGACGTGATTTCTGGTCTGACGTCGTACTTTAGCGACTTAGCGATGTAGGGAAGGGGCTGGTGGAGCTGAAAGGGGGAGAGCTGGTGGGGAGCTGAAGGGGGGAGGGGGTGAAAGGAGGGGGAACAGTGAATTAAGGGGTGAATGCAGGCTGCTATGGAAAGATAAATGTGAGGGAGGTGGGAAGATATGGGAAAGGGATGAAGGGGAAGGAGAAGAAGGATGAAGAAAGATGTGTGTTCTTAGTTAATGAGAGGAGAAAGAGTTCACAGAGGAGAATAACGAGAGGAGGAGGAGGAGGAGGATTGGAAAGGATTACATAGAAAAAGAAAGAGACGGAGATAAGAAGATACCGACGTAAGAGAAGTCGCAAGAATGAAAGGGGTGAAGGAGTACAGTTATAAAAGCAGACAGGTAGAAAAAAAACCTGTGTCACTTGGAAGAGGGGAGAAGAAAAGGTGTTAACGAAGAAGGGGGGAGAGAAGAGGATGGGAGAGGAAAGGGATGTTGAGGAAGGGAAAGGGTGATAAAGAAGGGAAAAGAAGAGGAGAGGTTAGGGATGTTGAAGGAGGGAAGGGGGAGATAACGAGGGGAAGATGATGGGGGAAGTAAGGGATATAGGGGAAGGAAAATGATGTTGGCATAAGAAAAGAAAGACAAATGAAGAGGAGAAAGGAGAGAAAAGGTAAGAAAGGAAAGGAAAGGAAAATAAAAGATGCAAAAATAAGGAAAGATGAAAAGAAGAAAGGAAAAAGTGATAAAAGATGAAAGAAAAGTGTGAAAAGATGGGAAAGGTAAGGAATATGAAGGAAGAGAAAGGATGTGAGAAGAGGAATGAAGAAAGCACTGATGAAGGGAGGGTAAGGGATGGGAATGAAAAACAACAACACTAAGAAGAATGACAACAATAACAGCAATTCCACCAGGTATGTAAAGGTATACTCAAGGTTAATTAACTTCCAAGAACGTTTACCTGTTAATCAAATATTCTGACGACAGGAAATACGTTATGAAAGAAAAATAAAAATAAATTAGGGTGTCGTAATTTGTTGATCGAAACTTGTCGAGATAGTGGTTTACTGATTGACTGACTGACTGACTACATAACTGACTGACTGACTGACTGACTGATTAACTAAGTAACTGACTGACTGAATGAATGATTAACTGACTGACTGACTGAATGACTGACTTACTGATTAACTAACTGACTGACTGACTGAATGAAAGACTGAATGAATGAATGAATGACTTACTGATTAACTAACTGACTGACTGACTGAATGACTGACTTACTGATTAACTAACTGACTGACTGACTGAATGAAAGACTGACTGAATGAATGAATGACTTACTGATTAACTAACTGACTGACTGACTGAATGACTGACTTACTGATTAACTAACTGACTGACTGAATGAATGAAAGACTGACTGAATGAATGAATGACTTACTGATTAACTAACTGACTGACTGACTGAATGACTGACTTACTGATTAACTAACTGACTGACTGACTGAATGAAAGACTGAATGAATGAATGAATGACTTACTGATTAACTAACTGACTGACTGACTGAATGACTGACTTACTGATTAACTAACTGACTGACTGACTGAATGAAAGACTGAATGAATGAATGAATGAATGAATGACTTACTGATTAACTAACTGACTGACTGAATGAATGAATGACTTACTGATTAACTAACTGACTGACTGACTGAATGAAAGACTGACTGAATGAATGAATGACTTACTGATTAACTAACTGACTGACTGAATGACTGACTGACTTACTGATTAACTAACTGACTTCTTGACTTCTTGACTGACTGACTGACTGACCAACTAACTGACCTGACCTACCTAATCTTACCTTACCACCACCACCACCACCACCACCACCACCATCATCACCTCCAGCGACCCGAAACCATAGTATTAACACCCCTACACCAGCTTATGCCTACCTCAACGCCTTCACCGCCGCCGCCAACACCACCACCACCACCACCACCACCACTACTTGCGTCACTGTCGTTGTGTTTTTTCTTATGGGCGCGTCACACACACACACACACACACACACACACACACACACACACACACACACGGGTAGACACATACAGTAAAGACACACACAAGTAATTTTGGTATATTGATAGATAAATAGACAGACAGACAGACAGACAGACAGACACACACACACACACACACACACACACACACACACACACACACACACACGGATGGCTGCTAGACGTGTGTATATGAGAAATGAAAGTACCAAAATTATGAGTAAGAAAAAGTAATACATAAACAAAACAAAGCTGGAAATAAGAAAAAAAGTAAAAAGTAAAGTGAAAAAAGTAAAAAAAATGTGATGAAAATAAAAAAGCACGAATAAAAAGTTTTAAAAAAAAAATAGAAGTTAGACAAACGTTGAATTGGAAAGAAAAGGAAAAAAAAGAAAAGAAGAGGTCAAAGAAACTATTATCAAAGTGTGTGTGTGTGTGTGTGTGTGTGTAAGGAGACGAGAGAGAGAGAGAGAGAGAGAGATAAGGAAGAAAAAAAAATGAAGAGGAGTGAGCCGAAGACAACGAGGAGGAGAAAGAGGAGGCGGTGGGGGAGGGGGTGGAGGAGGAGGAGGAGGAGGAGGAGGTGGAGGAGGAAGCCGGTCTTATGATGGATGACTAAATAAAACAAGAAATAAATAACGACGCGACAGTTAAATTATTTCCTGTCACCTCGTTCATATTTTTCTCTCTCTCTCTCTCTCTCTCTCTCCTCCTCTAACTCTTCTCCTCTTTTTCTTTCCTTCTCTTCCTCTTTTATCATCTTTTCCTTCTTCACTCCTTAACTCTGCCACCATCTCTAACTCCCTTCCTCTTCCTCTTCCTCCTCCTCCTCCTCCTCCGGCCTTGTGAGTCTTCCTGTTTTTCAGTCATAAAGGCATTACATGTGATGGTATTTTCCGGTGACCTCAAAGCTTTTACCTGTTTAAAACGTGTTAGAGCTTCACAATTCTGCAGCGAGGGTTAATTGTAAGGCTTCGGCGAGAGAGAGAGAGAGAGAGAGAGAGAGAGAGAGAGAGAGAGAGAGAGAGAGAGAGAGAGAGAGAGAGAGAGAGAGAGAGAGAGAGAGAGAGAGAGAGAGAGAGAGAGAGAGAGAGAGGAATATTGCGTAACAGGAAGTAAAGGTTTAATGAGAGAAATTGTGATGAAAGGGAGAAGGCGAATAGGAAAGAAAGAAGGGAGGAAGGAAGGAAGGAAGGAAGAAAGGATGGAAAGGACGGAATAAAGGAAAGAAGGAAGGAAGGAAGGAAGGAGGAAATGAAGAAGAATACAAAAAAAAATATACCAAACGAAGGAAGGAAGAAAGATAAGAAAGACGATTATTAAGGAAGAAAGAAACGAAGGAAAGAAGGAAGAAAAAGAAGAGAAAGAACGGTGAGGAAAATGGCAAGAAAGAAAAAATAAAAATAAAAAAACGAAAGGAGGAAAGATAGAAAACAAGGAAACAAAAACAGAAGCAGGAAATAAGGAAGTGTAAAAAGGAAAAAAAATAAAGAAAGAAAGAAAGATAAGAACTGGAGGAAGAAAGTAGACAGAGGATAAATTAGAGAGGAATAGAGAAAAATAGATAGAAAGATAGAGAGACAGACAAACAGACATAAAAATACAGGAAGAAAGATAAAAACTGAAGCAAGAAAGAAGATAGACGATGAATTAGTGTAGTGAGGAATAGAGAAAATAGATAGACAGA
>NC_066537.1:7320518-7328018 GCF_024679095.1 Eriocheir sinensis
TTAGACTTTCACGTGGTTGTTACCTGCTTAAGAGTAAGTGTCGTGTCCGTATACCTGTTTATTTAAGTCCCTGAGGCGTTACCACAACACCGTAAGCCGTTTTCTTTCTAACACTTTGCGAGCCATTTCCTCCGACCACAGACAGGAATTGAGATTGTAAAAGAGTAGGCTATTGAAGATTCGTTTTTTTTTAATGTTTTGTGACTTATTATTCAGCTTTCATCCCGACCAACATTTTTTTCGTCAATTTATGATTTGACTAGAAAGTTCTAATGATTGCTGTTGTTTATTCTTTTTTTATATTGTCTTCTTTTACTTTTTGACCTCGAATGTTCTTCCTCCTCCTCCTCTTCCTCCTTCTCTTCCTCCTCTTCCTCCTCCTCCTCCTTCTCCTGCCTAGTTTTCCTAATCATGTTATTAACGCTAATTTTAGTACTTCCAACATTATTATTAACATTCCCTTTACTAGTACATGGGAAGCGAAGATCATATATTTAGTAGCATCCTTCGTTTATATATATATACGTCTGCTATATATATTTGTTATGATATTATGATATATATACTTTTACGTTGTTGTCGCTCTTCTTAATACTGAGGTTAATATACTTGGAATGTTGTTGTTGTTGTTGTTGTTTTGTGTGTGTGCTCTCGACAGCCAGAAATATAGACAAAGAAAGTAAATAGAACGAAAGAAAAAAAAGGAAGGATTATTAAGGAAGAATGAAAAATTGAATTATAAAATAGTAAATAGAAAATAACAAAGAAAACAAAGAACAACAGTAAAAGAAGAAAAAAGAGAAAAAAAAAACTAGAAAAAAAATGAAATAAAAAAATAAAAAAAGACATTAGAAGCAAGTAAGAAAAGACATAAAAAAGGAACAAAATAAGACAAAAAGAAAACAAAAGAAAACAAAAAATGCCTAAAACAAAAATATTAAAACAAAAACATGAGAGAAGTAAACCATTTGACCGACATCTCCCCGCTGCGTGATTTATGACTTTCCCGAAAACTCTTTAACTTGTCACCGCCGTTAGCAATATATTCTGCAACGATTCTTTTAGCCTCAACCTTCTTTTTATTTACTTATTTATTCATTTTTTTATCCTTCTTTCTCTTGCATCAACTCAACTCAACACTCATTAATATTCACTCTCATTGCGCTCTCTCTCTCTCTCTCTCTCTCTCTCTCTCTCTCTCTCTCTCTCTCTCTCTCTCTCTCTCTCTCTCTCTCTCTCTCTCTCTCTCTCTCTCTCTCTGACTTTCCTGCTTCTTTTTTTGTGTGTGTGTGCGTGTGTGTGTGTTCGTGTTTATTTATTATTGTTGCTATTTATTATTTATTATTATTAGTGTTGTTATCTTATCAAGAGTAATATTAATGTTTTTTTTGTTTTGTTTTGTTTTTGTTGATTGTTTGGCGGTCATTGTTTTTTCCTGTTTTCGTTTCTTTTTTATTGTTTCTTTTTTTTTGTTTTAATTTATTAGTATTTTTTTTTTAATGACAAGAGTGGGTTTTTTTTTTCGTTTTCTCCGGTGTTTTTCTTTCTTTTTTTCTCTCTTTTCTTTATCAATTTACGTAAAATTTAAAATATTTCTTTATAGATTAGATTACCCTTCACCTCCCCCCCTTCTCTCTCTCTCTCTCTCTCTCTCTCTCTCTCTCTCTCTCTCTCTCTCTCTCAGGTGGGTACAGGTGAGCGTGGCGATGATGGTAGTATTAGTGGTGATGGTGGTAGTGAGGATGGTGGTGGTGGCGTAGTGGTGATGATGGTAGTAGTAGTGGTGGTGGTGGTGGTGGTAGTTGTGGTGGTGGTGGTAGTGATGGTGGTGGTCGACATAATTGACAGTGGTGATGATGGTGGTGGTGGTGACGGTGGTGGTGGTGGTGGTGGCCGCTTTTTCCTCGCTCACCACCACCGCCACCCTCACCACCAGGTAACCTCAACCTTGCCCGCCTCGCCACCGCCCGAAGCCCGTTTTCTCCCAGTGGTGGCGGCGCCGGGAGCTTCAGGGGGGACTCAAGTGGTGTGGTAATGGGCGGAAATGCCGTTATGATTGCTCTGCGGGAAGGCGGTAAAAGGAGGAGGAGGAAAATGATACTGAGTGAGGGAAATAGGAGACTTGGGTGGGGCTGGAAGAGGAGAGAAAGAGGGAGAGAAGAGACGGATATGTTAAGTAATAAGGATAATAGGCTAATAATAAAAATAAGAAAAAGGGATAGATTTTATGATGGGAAATGATACATAGTGAGGGAAATGGAGACTTGGGTGGGGCTGGAAGAGGAGAGAAAGAGGGAGAGAAGAGAGGGAGGTGGTCAGTAATAAGGATAATAGGCTAATAATAAAAATAAGAAAAAGGGATAGATTTTATGATGGGTAATGATACATAGTGAGGGAAATGGAAGCTTGGGTGGGGCTGGAAGAGGAGAGAAAGAGGGAGAGAAGAGACGGAGATGTTAAGTAATAAGGATAATAGGCTAATAATAAAAATAAGAAAAAGGGATAGATTTTATGATGGGAAATGATACATAGTGAGGGAAATGGAAGCTTGGGTGGGGCTGGAAGAGGAGAGAAAGAGGGAGATAAGAGAGGGAGATGATAAGGAATAAGAAAAGTAATTATTAACGTAAGAAGAATTGCAGAGAGGAAGAAGGGAGATTTAATGATGGGAAACTGTACTCACTGATGGAAATAGGAGCTTAGGTTGGGCTAGAGGAGAAAAAGAGGGAGAAGAGAAATGATGAGAAAGGGAAGAGATGAGATAAAAAAAGAAGAGTTTGTAAGGGAAGAAGATGGAAAGGGAAGAGTTTCTATAGTGGAAAATGATACTCACTGATGGAAATAGGAGCTTAGGTTGGGCTAGAGGAGAAAAAGAGGGAGAAGAGAGATGATGAGAAAGGGAAGAGATGAGATAAAAAAAGAAGAATTTGTAAGGGAAGAAGATGGAAAGGGAAGAGTTTCTATAGTGGAAAATGATACTCACTGATGGAAATAGGAGCTTAGGTTGGGCTAGAGGAGAAAAAGAGGGAGAAGAGAGATGATGAGAAAGGGAAGAGATGAGATAAAAAAAAGAAGAGTTTGTAAGGGAAGAAGATGGAAAGTGAAGAATTTCTATAGTGGAAAATGATACTCACTGAGGGAAATAGGAACTTAGGTTGGGCTAGAGGAGAAAAAGAGGGAGAAGAGAGATGGTGAGAAGAGGGAGAGAGGAGACAAAAGGGAGATCTTGTATGGAAAGATAATGGGAAGGGAGAGTTTATATAGTGGAAAATGATAGTGAGGGAAATGGAAGCTTAGGTGGGGCTGGAGGAGAGAAAGAGGGAGAAGAGAGATGATGAGACAGGGAAGAGATGAGATAAAAAAAAAAGAAGAGTTTGTAAGGGAAGATAATGGGAAAGGAAGAGTTTATATAATGGAAAATGATAGTCACTGATGGAAATGGAAGCTTAGGTGGGGCTGGAGGAAGAGAAAGAGTGAGAACAGAGATGATGAGAAAGGGAAGAGAGGAGACAAAAAGAAGAGTTTGTAAGGGAAGATAATGGGAAGGAAAAGCTTATATAGTGGAAAATAATACATATTGAGGGAAATGGATGCTTGGGTGGGGCTGGAGGAGGAGGAGAGAGAAGAGGGAGAGAGAGATGGCTAGTGTGTTTAGGAGAGAAGTAATAGAGAGAGAGAGAGAGAGAGAGAGAGAGAGAGAGAGAGAGAGAGAGAGAGAGAGAGAGAGAGAGAGAGAAGAGAGGTTAAATGGGAGAATGAAAAAAAGAGAGGAGAGAGAAGGAAATTGAATAATGAAAAAGAGAAGTGGAATGAAGGGAATAGGATCTTGGGAGAAGCTGGAAGAGGAGAGAAGAAAAAAAAGAAGAGAGAAAGAGATAATTTGTGTGTGTGTGTGAAGAGAGGGGGAGAGAAATAAGGAAGAGAGGATAGAATTTGTATATAGGAGAAAAATGAAAAGGGGGAGAGAGATCGGTCGGTAGGTAGAGAGAGAGAGAGAGAGAGAGAGAGAGAGAGAGAGAGAGAGAGAGAGAGAGAGAGAGAGAGAGAGAGAGAGAGAGAGAGAGAGAGAGAGAGAGAGAAAAAAAAGGGAGGTTCTAGGATTAGGTAATGAGAGAAGGGAGACATTCTTTGGTTATATAATGAACGGGCAGAGGCTGTTGGGTGCTATAATGAGGGGGGAGAGGTCGAATTGGGGTATAATGAAGAGATAATGAAGGATAAGTAGAGGAGAGAGGAGACGAAGAGGAAAATAGTCGTGGGTGATATTTTGAATGGTAAAAGAGGGAGAAGATAATGGAGAAGAAGTAGAGAGATAAGAGACAGGTAGAGAGATAGAAAAAGAGTCGTAGATGAGGAGAATATTAGAAGCATACAAGAAAGTAAAGGATAAAGAGGGGAATAGAGAATAGTTGATAAAGAAGAAGTAGAGAAACGAGAGAAAAGAGACAGATAGAGAGATAGAAAGAGAGTCGTAAAGGAGAATATCGAAAGCATACAAGAAAATAAAGGATAAAGAGGGGAATAGAGAATAGGTATAATAAGAAAGAAGTAGAGAAAAGAGAGGAAAGAGATAGATAGGGAGATAGAAAGAGCCATAGATGAAGAGTATAAAATAAAAATCAAAGAAAATCAAAGTAAAAAAAAAGTAGAGTGTAGAAGATTGAAGTATTGACTTGATAGTTTAAGTAGATGAATAGAGAATAAATAAAGAAAAATGGATGAAAGTAGAGAAAAAATAAACAGAGAGAGAGAGAGAGTGTCATAGATGAAGAGTATAGAGAAAGAATGAAAGAAAAGAAAAAGATTAAAAAGTAAGAGTATTGCAGATTGAATTGTTATTGTTGTTGTTGTTGTTGTTGTTGTTGTTGTTGTTGTTGTTGTTGTTGTTGTTGTTGTTCTCCTTCTTCTTCTTCTTCTTCTTCTTCTTCTTCTTCTCTTCATTTCACGGCTTAATAGAAAGATTGTGTTGCACTGATTGAATTTTGTGTTGCAGAGAGAGAGAGAGAGAGAGAGAGAGAGAGAGAGAGAGAGAGAGAGAGAGAGAGAGAGAGAGAGAGTAGGAGGAAAATTGGGTTCTCAGAAATGGTTTAATCTAGTTTCTCTATGTGTGTGTGTGTTTGTGTGCGCGTGTGTGTGTGTGTGTGTGTGTGTGTGTGTGTGTGTGTGTGTGTTATTTAGTGTTCTTATTCTAGTTTCTTCATTTTCTTCTACATCATCATCATCACCATCATCATCATTTCTTCCTCCTCCTCCTTCTCCTCCTCCTCTTCCTAGTGACGTCAGAGAAAGCAGGACAAGGCAGAAGGAGGAGCAGGAAGAGGATTGTGTTAGGAGAAGAAGAAGAGGAGGAGGAGGAGGAGGAAGAAGGAGGAGGGGGGAGGGGGGAGGCAGAGGACAGGTGACATTCTCTATTGGCTTCTTCCAGGTGAGAATTCGAAGCTCGGGAGGAAAGTGTTCGTTGAGATTTTTTTTTCTTTTTTGTTTTGTTTTGTTTAGGTGAATAAAATAGTAATAATAATAATAATGAGTGATGTAATGTTGTTGTTGTTATTGTTGTTGTTGTTGTTGTTGTTTGGGGATGAAGGTTGTTTACGAGAGAGATTGCTGTCATTGTTGTTTTAATTGTTGTTTGTTGTTTATTTATTATTGTTATTATTATTTCTTGGTACTGATATTTTTTTCTTATTTTTTCTTTTCTTTTTGTTTCTTTTGTTTGTTTCTGATCTTGTTATTTTCTTCTTCTTCTTTTTCTTTTTCCTCTTTCCCTACTTCACCTTTTCCATCTTCTTCTTTTCGTTCTTTCTCCTCTTTTCTATTATTATCTACTTCTATTAATATTTTTCCCTTTTCTTTTTTGTTTTTGTTCATTTTTTTCCTAATCTCGTTCCTTTCTTCTCCTTTTTCTTCTTTTTTCTTTCTCTACTTCACCTTTTCCATCTTCTTCTTTTCGTTCTTTCTCCTCTTTCTATTATTATCTACTTCTATTAATATTTTTCCCTTTTCTTTTTTTTGTTTTTGTTCTTTTTTTTTCCTAATCTCGTTCTTTTCTTCTCCTTTTTTTTCTTCTTCCTATTCTTCTTCTACTTCTCGCTCTTCTTATTTTTACTCTCATTCTTATTCTTTGTCATTACCATCATCATCATCACCATCATCATCATCATCATCACCATCATCATCATCATCACCATCACTCACTATATTATCGTCTGACCTGTGACCTAATTTCACTTAAGGTCAAAAGGTCATCACTAAGTGGCCAACCTCCCCACGTGTCTCTCCTCCTCCTCCTCCTCCTCCTCCTCCTCCTCCTCCCTGCATCCTCCTCCACCTCCTCCTCCGGCAGAATTAGCATCAGCTGTAAACCTTGAAAGAGAGAGAAGGAGGAGGAAGAGGAGGAGGAGGAGGAGGAGGAGGGAGGAGTTCGTCTCTTTACTTGTGGATAAAGAATGATGATAGTGTGTGTGTGTGTGTGTGTGTGTGTGTGTGTGTGTGTGTGTGTGTGTTCTAGGCCTTGGTCACGCCCTTGCTTGAGTAACATCGCCTGATTGATGTTGATGATGAAGGAGGAGGAGGAGGAGGAGGAGGAGGAGGAGGAGGAGGACGAGAAGAAGGAAGAAGAGGAGGAGGAGGTGATGCCCGTTGACTCACCTTTTATTATTATTATTATTATTATTATTATTATTATTATTATTATTATTATTATTATTATTATTATTATTATTATTATTATTATTATTATTATTATTATTATTATTATTATTATTATTATTATTGTTGTTGTTGAGAAAGGAAACACCATTAAAAAAGAATAAACAAAGAAACAAACAAACAAACTCATCAATCAATAAATAAAACAATAAGAAAACAAAACAAAAACAATAAAACAAAAAGAAAACAAGAATAAAACGCAAAAAAAAAACACCATCAACTTTTATGCAATACCTTAAAACATGGACCATAAATCTCAAACACACACACACACACACACACACACACACACACACACACACACACACACACACACGACCCATAAACCAAAGGAAGAAGAAGAAGAAAATGAGAAATGATCGACCAGTATTATTATTATTTTTCTATTTGCCTTTAATCTCGTTTTACATGTAGGTTTTGAGTGGAAGAAATGGACGAGGAGAAGGAGGAGGAGGAGGAGGAGGAGGAAGAAGAAGAAGAAGAAGAAGAAGAAGAAGAAGAAGAAGAAGAAGAAGAAGAAGAAGAAGAAGAAGAAGAAGAAGAAGAAGAAGAAGAAGAAGAAGAAGAAGAAGAAGAAGAAGAAGAAGAAGAAGAAGAAGAAGAAGAAGGAAAAAAAGAAGAAGAAGAAAAATAAGAAGAGGAGAAAGAGGAAAAAGAAGAGGAAGAGGAAGAGGAGAATTCAACCTGGATTCCTTTTTCTTCTTTCCTTTTCTTTGCATTATTTTTTTACATATCATCCTTTTTTTCACATTTCTCTCTCATTTCTACATATTCATCGTCTATTTCTTTCAT
>NC_066537.1:7333018-7348018 GCF_024679095.1 Eriocheir sinensis
TAAAAAAAAATAAAAAAAAAAGGAAATCAGTGCAAGTCTTCCCGGTTTCTCAGCATCATTTTTTTTTTTTTTTAGTGATGATTTTGGTGATGATGATGGTGGTGATGGTGATGATGGAGGAGGAGGGGAGGAAAGAGGGGGTTGGGGGGTCTTTCTATCTACTCTCTCTCTCTCTCTCTCTCTTCCCCCTCCCTCTCGTGTCACCTTTGCCGTTTGACCTCAATTCGCAACAGAGGTCAGGCCAGGCACTCCAAGGTCACTGCCAGCCTCTCGCGTGTGTGTGTGTGTGTGTGTGTGTGTGTGTGTGTGTCCATCATCTCGTATCCTTCATCACTCAACTCCAATCCTATGTTTTCCTCCTCCCTTCTCTCCATCCCTCCATCCCTCCCACCCTTTGCTCCACCCACTCCTCCTCCTCCTCCACCTCCTCCATCACCCTTGTTTTCTCCACCCGTTTCTCTCCCTCCCATTCTCTTTCTCTCTACCCGACCACGTGTTCATTCCCCCCCGTCCCCCCGTCAGCTCCCCCCACCCCCCCCCCCACACCACAACCTCTTACAAGAAACTCACACACACACACACACACACACACACACACACACACACACAAAGAGAGCAAGGTCCCCCCCAATCACCCCCTTCTTCACCCCTCTCCCTCACCCCTCTATTACCCCTGAACACACCCCTCTCTCTCCTCTACCATCCCCCCACAACGCCCCCTCCCCCAATCACCCCTATCCTCAGTCCCCTCCTTCCCTCTACTTCCCCGCTCTCTTAACCCCCCCTTTTTCCCCTATTCCCCCTCACCCCCCACCCCCCGCGAGGCCAAGAGGAGCCACATTCCTGAGGGTTGGGGTGCCGCTGGGGGGTCGTTGAGGTGCCTTCGGGGTCTGTGGGGTGAGCGGTGTCCTTTTTACGAGCTCCTGTGCCTCTTGGGGTGATCTGGGGCGGTGACGTGGCATAAGTTTTCCTTTGGTGAGTTTTCCTTCTGAGTTTTCCTTTTTAGTCTTTCTTTTTTTGTCTTTTTTTCCGTATTTCCTCCTTTTGTAATTCTTCCTTTGTTTCCTCTTTCATTGGTAACTCTCCTCCTCTTCCTTCAGTATCTCCTCCTTTGGTAACTCTTCCTCTAGTTCCTCTTTCTTTGATGTCTCTCTCATTGGTGTCTCTCCTCCTCTTCCTTCCTTCAGTATCTCCTCCTTTGGTAACTCTTCCTCTGGTTCCTCTTTCTTTGATGTCTCTCTCATTGGTGTCTCTCCTCCTCTTCCTTCAGTATCTCCTCCTCTTGGTAATTCTTCCTCTAGTTCCTCTTTCTTTGATGTCTCTCTCATTGGTGTCTCTCCTCCTCTTCCTTCCTTCAGTATCTCCTCTTCTGGTAATTCTTCCTCTAGTTCCTCTTTCTTTGATGTCTCTCTCATTGGTGTCTCTCCTCCTCTTCCTTCCTTCAGTATCTCCTCCTTTGGTAACTCTTCCTTTTGGTTCCTCTTTAGTATCTCTTTCATTGGTATCTCCTCTTCTTCCTTCAGTATCTCCTCCTTTGGTAACGTCCTTCTTTCTTGTATCTCCTTCGGTATCTTCTCCTTCGGCATCTCCTGCATCTCCTTCGGTATATCCTTCTTCAGTATCTATTCCTTCGACGACGTTTTCTTCGTGTATCTCTTCCTATGGTATCACTTCCCTTGGCGTCCCTTCCTTCGGCGTCTCCTTCTTCGGTGTATCCTCCTTCGGTATGTCCCCCTTTGGTAATTCCTCCTTTGGTATACCTCTCCCTTTGGTAACTCTTTGGCGTCCCTTCCTTCGGCGTCTCCGTCTTATGTATGTCCTCCTTCGGTATATCTCCCTTTGGTAACTCTGTGGCGTCCCTTCCTTCGGCGTCTCCTTCTTCGGTGTATCCTCCTTCGGTATGTCCCCCTTTGGTAATTCCTCCTTTGGTATACCTCTCCCTTTGGTAACTCTTTGGCGTCCTTTCCTTCGGCGTCTCCTTCTTCGGCGTCTCCTTCATCGGCGTCTCCTTCATCGGCGTCTCCTTCTTCGGCGTCTCCTTCTTCGGCTTCTCCTTCATCGGCGTCTCCTTCTTCGGCGTCTCCTTCTTCGGCTTCTCCTTCATCGGCGTCTCCTTCTTCG
The DNA here is from genome assembly GCF_024679095.1 of Eriocheir sinensis. Lineage (NCBI taxonomy): Eukaryota > Metazoa > Arthropoda > Malacostraca > Decapoda > Varunidae > Eriocheir > Eriocheir sinensis. The sequence goes on from NC_066537.1 coordinate 7,335,140, forward strand.
GCTTCTCCTTCATCGGCGTCTCCTTCTTCGGCGTCTCCTTCTTCGGCTTCTCCTTCATCGGCGTCTCCTTCTTCGGCTTCTCCTTCTTCGGCTTCTCCTTCATCGGCGTCTCCTTCTTCGGCTTCTCCTTCATCGGCGTCTCCTTCTTCGGCGTCTCCTTCTTCGGCTTCTCCTTCATCGGCGTCTCCTTCTTCGGCGTCTCCTTCTTCGGCTTCTCCTTCATCGGCGTCTCCTTCTTCGGCTTCTCCTTCATCGGCGTCTCCTTCGGTATGTCTCCCTTTGGTAATTCCTCCTTTGGTAAACCTCTCCCTTTGGTAACTCTTTGGTGTCTCTTCCTTCGGCGACAGACCACCATCACGAGGAACAGATAAGCTGGTATTGTTTATAAGATTTCCTTTGTCATTATCATCTCTACGATTACTTTTTTATTTCTGATTCTGATTGTTTTGTTTTTGTTCTTTATTTAATTTTTTTTGTTTGGGGGGGAGGGGTATTTTTTGCTACTACTATTACTGTTGTATGTTTTGTTTTCTTTCTTTTTATTGTATTTCTATTGCTTATTTTCCTACTTATAATATTTGATTGCTATAAGTTTGCTTCTACTGTCATTATTATTCCTTTCCTCTTATTAATTTCTACTACTACTACTACAACAACAACAACAACAACAACAACAACAACACGTGACCCCACAAATGCGTTATCCTCCACCTCTCATATTCCTTCATAATTCACTGACACCATTTTTATTTTCCTTCTTTTTGCCTTTTTTTTTTTTTTTTTTTTGGCTGTTATGGGTCATGGCACTTGAGAGAGAGAGAGAGAGAGAGAGAGAGAGAGAGAGAGAGAGAGAGAGAGAGAGAGAGAATGTAATACTAATAACAACAATATCAATAACAATAATAATACCTCGAAGTGAACATCCTTGACAACTCTCAGAAACAATAGAAAAAAATAAAAAAATAAAAAATAATAAGAGCTGGTGATATTACTGTCTGTCTCGTAAAGATAATAATAATAATAATGAAAATAATAATAGTAATAATAAGGTATTCATTAACTTGTCACCCGTACCGTACCTGAACCTTACCTGTATAGACCTCATTATCTTACCTTGGCAGTCATCACCATCTTGCAAGCTTCACCACCACCTCCACTACCATGAATGTGGATATGGTGGTGATGGTGATGGTGATGGTGATGGTGATGGTAGAGATCGCAGTCAAGGTAATGGTGGAGGTGATAGTGGTGGTGATGGTGGTGGTGGTGATGGTGATGAGGGTGGTAGCAATAGTGATGGTGGTGTGGTGGTGGTAGAGATTGCAGTCAAGGTAATGGTGGAGGTGATGATGGTGGTGGTGGTGGTGGTGGTGGTGGTGGTGGAGGTGAAGTCACGAGGGCAGGTGTGTGGTGTTCTCTGAGGTGTGTCAGTCTCCCCCCCTCCCCCCCCTCCCCCCTTTACCTGCTCAAAATCCCAACATTCTTGTAACATATTTGCCAAAAGGTGGTGGTGGTGGTGGTGGTGGTGGTGGTGATTGTGTTTTGTTTCTTCTTTCTTCAGTATTTTTCTTTTCCAATTCTTCTTTTTCTTTATTTCTTTCATTTTTCTCATTTTCTTACGATTCTATTCTTTTTTTTTGTCCTCATTCTTTGCTCTTTAGTGTTTTTTTTCTATTTCTTCTTTCCATTTTTTTCTTCTTCATTTTCTTTCGTTCGTCCTTTTCTCTTTTTCATTTCTTTTTCATCCTTTAATCTCTGTTTTTATTTATTTTTTTCCCTACATTGTTTCTTTCCTACGTTCGTTCTTTTTCTCTTTTTTTTCTTTCTTTATTCCTTCTTGGTTCTTTATTCTTCTCTTCTCAGTTTCTTTTTCTTCGCTTTTCCTTCTTTTAGTCTTTCTTTTCTCCATATTTTATTCTTTTATGCTCGTTCTATTTCTTATTCTTTCTCATTTCTTTGTTCCTCTCAAATTTCCTTTAACCTCAATATCCTCCATTTTCTCTCTCTCTTCTTACTTCTCATTTTCCTACTTTGTTTCTTTCTTATTTTTTCTCTTTTATTCATTTCAACACCTCCTAGTTTATTCCTTTTATCTCCTTTTCTCCTTCATCATCCCTCCTCCATTTCCTTCCCTTCTAACCATTCTTACTCACCACCGTTTCCCCCATCACCATCATCATCATCATCATCATTCTTATTATTATCATTTATTCATGTATTCATTGCTCGGGTAAAAGCTCTCCTTCATAAATTCACCACTCACCTTTCTTATTTGGCCCTCCTTGAATTAAAAACGAGGAGGAGGAGGAGGAGGAGGGGATGGAATGGGGTTGGTAAGGAGGAGGAAGAGGGGTGTTGGGTTGGAGGAGGAGGAGGAGGAGGAGGGCTGAGGAGAAGGAGGAGAAGAGGAGGAGGAGGAGGAGGAGCGGATGGAATGGGGTTGGTAAGGAGGAGGAAGAGGGGTGTTGGGTTGGAGGAGGAGGAGGAGGAAGGCTGAGGAGGAGGAGGAGAAGAGGAGGAGGAGGAGGAGGAGGAGGAGGAGGAGGAGGAGGAGGAGGAGGGGATGGAATGGGTTTGGTAAGGAGGAGGAAGAGGGGTGTTGGGTTGGAGGAGGAGGAGGAGGAGGAGAGGAGGAGGAGGAGGAGGAGGAGGAGAAGGAGGAGGGGATGGAATGGGTTTGGTAAGGAGGAGGAAGAGGGGTGTTGGGTTGGAGGAGGAGGAGGAGGAGGAAGGCTGAGGAGGAGAAGGAGGAGGAGGAGAAGGAAGAGGAGGAGGAGGAGGAGGAGGAGAAGAAGAAAAATTGAAAGTAAATCAGTTTCACCTCAACGGATACTATAAAAAAAGGAGGTGGAGGAGGAGGAAGGCTGAGGAGGAGGAGGAGGAGGACGAGGAGGAGGAGGAGGAGGAAGAGGAGGAGAAGGAGAAGAAAAATTGAAAGTAAATCAGTTTCACCTCAACGGATACTATAAAAAAAAAGGAGAAGGAGGAGGTGGAGGAGGAGGTGGAGGTGGAGTTAGTGCGGAAAGTTAGGGACCAGTGACGAAGAATCCACATCTTCCTATACCTCCACCACCACCACCACCTCCACCCAACATCATTCACGGCCCTATTACACCTCCACACCCTCTCTCATGTGCTCCACCCACTCCACATCCCCCTCCACCTTCCACCCCTCTTTTCACACACTGCCCCTCCCATATCATTACTCATAGGCCCATTACCCTCCCCCCCCTTTTCTCTCCCTCCCTCCTTTTCTCTCCCCTTTCCTCACTTCTCTCCCCTCTCCCTTAAATTCAATGCCCCGCCCTTCTCTCTCTCTCTTTCTCTCTTCCTTTGTCCCGCACACACACACACACACACACACACACGCACGCACACACTTACATACACACATACATTCATACATACACACACACATTCGGCCTATATTTTGTCAGAAGTTGAAGAAGAGGAAAATAGAAACTGATCTCATATCTATGCCAATCAAGTCACGCACACGCACACACACACACACACACACACACACACACACACACACACACACACACACACACACACACACAGTACTGAGTCATGTATCAGATATAGCTAAAGTTATCGTCCCAAATTGGTCTTTAGAAATCTCCGTTAAGTTTTTGCCCCCATTAGAATTCGCCATATTAAGAGCACGGTTTTCTTTGACGTCCGGCGCTGGAAGGGAAAACGGAGCGCTCGCCCACTCAATTAGGGTAGACTTGCACAAACTGACTCCACACCGCTGGCCTTGCGAAAGATGGGCGGAGTTGTCGTAGGTGGAAGCAAGAAGTAATAATTGAGGAGAAGCAGATCCGGAATGAAAGTTAAGTTATATGGAGAAGGGAAGTGAGGCAAGCGAGCAAAAAGAGGAAATAAAACAGATGGTAAGTGAATAAATAAATAAACGTAAGTAAATAAAGAAATAACTGAGAAAACAAGATCGGGAATGAAAGTTAAGTTATATGGAGACGGAGGAAGGGAAGTGAAGCAAGAAGTCCCGTAGAAAAAATGAAATAAAAAGAAAAACTCCCAAATAAGCGAATGAATGGATAAATGAGTAAATAAAGCAATAACCGAGAAAACTAGATTGGGAATGAAAGTCGTGTTATAAGAGTGTATCAAGACGCCTCTCCACCCGAAATTGACCTCTCTTTTGGCTACTCTACTTTTATCTTTTATAGGAGCGGCGAGTAGCGGGCTTTTTTTTGTACTCTTTTTGTTGCCCTTGAGCCGTGTCCTCTGATGTAAAAAAATAACCCTCATCCCTTCTGCACCCCTTCTTCTGTCATACTAAACCTTAACCCCCCCTTCCCCCCTAACCCTCATCCCCTTCTTCTACTGTCATACTAAACCTTACACCTTACTTAACCCCTCTTCTTCTCTCATACTAAGCCTTACACCCCCCTTCCCCACTAACCCTCATCCCCTTCTGCCCCCCTTCTTCTGTCCCCTTTCCTCTTTTAACTCACTTTTCTTCCCCTCTTTGTATTAATTCTCCTCCTCCTCCTCCTCCTCCTCCCTTTAACTCGCTTTTCTTTCCCCTCTTCGTATTAATTTTCCTCCTCCTCCTCCTCCTCCTCCCTTTAACTCGCTTTTCTTTCCCCTCTTCGTATTAATTCTCCTCCTCCTCCTCCTCCTCCCTTTAATTCGCTTTTCTTCCCCCTCTTCGTATTAATTTTCCTCCTCCTCCTCCTCCTCCCTTTAACTCGCTTTTCATCCCCCTCTTCGTATTAATTCTCCTCCTCCTCCTCCCTTTAACTCGCTTTTCTTCCCCCTCTTCGTATTAATTCTCCTCCTCCTCCTCCCTTTAACTCGCTTTTCATCCCCCTCTTCGTATTAATTCTCCTCCTCCTCCTCCCTTTAACTCGCTTTTCTTCCCCCTCTTCGTATTAATTTTCCTCCTCCTCCTCCTCCTCCTCCCTTTAACTCGCTTTTCATCCCCCTCTTCGTATTAATTCTCCTCCTCCTCCTCCCTTTAACTCGCTTTTCTTCCCCCTCTTCGTATTAATTTTCCTCCTCCTCCTCCTCCTCCTCCCTCTCAAACACCTCACACTCTCACTACGTTTATTTTCTGAGGCCACAGACAAGATTAGTGAGTTTTCATACGTGTCTTTTTCACGTTCATGGCACAGAAACCTTCTCAGACTGCCACCGGGGTCATGAAACCAACCACCCATGGAAATCCTGCAACGTATACGAGTCTTTTGATGTACTAAGGCATTGAAGCGTTTAAGAACATGGGCGCGGCTGTTCTTGTGTTATTATTTTTAGTGGGCGTCGTCAGATGAAAGAGAAGGCAGTGGGCATCAATAGTATCACATTATCACGCCTCTGGTCGCCACTAGTGTTCAAGACCAAGACCAGGACCAACAAATACCTCAACGGCGCCTCATCACACGTACAGAATCGGAGAGAAAGAGGTTTGGGTTGAACGGTTATACTTGAGAAATACCCCGATGTTCCTCTTTTTCTCTCCCTTTCTCTCCCCTTTCCTTCCCTTCTCTCTTTCCTTTATTCTTTCTTTTTTGGGGGGTTTCTTTTTTTAGGAGCAGCGAGTAGCGGGCTTTTTTTTATTATTGTTTCCTTTTTTTGTGCCCTTGAGCTGTCCCCTTTGTTGTAAAAAAAAAAAATCACATCAATACGGCAAAGAAAGTAGGCTACACATTGTTTAAAAATTATTTCCTTCCCTCCCCTTCCCTTCCCATCTTCATCTTCCTCCCATTCCTTCTTCTTTTCTCTTCTTTCAAATTACCGCAAGAGAAGACGGACTTACAATGAGTGTTGGGCTGAGAGAAAGAGGTTTGGGTTGAACGATTTTACTTGATAGAGAGATACCCCGATGTTCCTCTTTTTCTCTCCCTTTCTCTCCCTTTCTCTCACCTTTCCTTCCCTTCTCTCTTTCTTCCTACCTCACATAGACTACATACTGTTTTAAAATCCTTTCCGTCCCTTCCCTCCTCTTCCCTTCCCATCTTCATCTTCCTCCCATTCCTTCTTCCTTTCTCTTCTTTTACATCATTACCGCAAGAGAAGACAGACTTACAATGAGTGTTGGGCTGAGAGAAAGAGGTTTGAGTTGAACGATTTTACTTGATAGAGAGATACCCCGATGTTCCTCTTTTTCTCTCCCTTTCTCTCCCCTTTCCTTCCCTTCTCTCTTTCTTCCTACCTCACATAGACTACATACTGTTTTAAAATCCTTTCCGTCCCTTCCCTCCCCTTCCCTTCCCATCTTCATCTTCCTCCCATTCCTTCTTCTTTCCTCTTCTTTCAAATTACCGCAAGAGAAGACGGACTTACAATGAGTGTTGGGCTGAGAGAAAGGGGTTTGGGTTGAGCGATTTTACTTGATAGAGAGATACACATTGGCCCGAGCTGGGATGAGCGACGCCCTGTGGAGTTGGACAATGAGGAGGTTAATCGCGGTTACGCCCCGTTAGTTCACACCTCTCAGCTGCTCGCCACTTAAGTATGGAAAGATTTGCTGGTAATTATTCAGTAGTGTTCGTGTGGAGGTGATTTTCTGGTGGTGTTGGTGCGTCGTAAGCGTGAATGAAAGCCATGGTCGTAAGTCGGGTATTTCGCAACAGCGGTATACCAACTCAAGGGCACAAAAAAAGGAAACAATAATAAAAAAAAGCCCGCTACTCGCTGCTCCTAAAAAAAAAATCGAAAGACGTGGCCGAAAGAGAGGTCAATTTCGGGAGGAGAGGTGTCCTGATACATTGTTTGGAGGTTGTGTATTATTATATTCTAATGTGTTCTGTTCTCTCCTTGTCATAATCAAAGGGAAAAATAAACTCTTGGATACCGAAGAAAACATATATTCACTGCGTTCGTATTTGGATCACACACATTAATTTATGGATCGTGTACTACCATGCCCGTTTTAAAACACTCTGTCTTCTCATGCCTTAATATAGATAAATAGACGTTAAATAATTGTCCATTGTCCTCGCTTTCCATATCTTTTTATATCTATGTGGTCGTCCGTGACATGGGAAGTGAAGGGAAGCTAAACGAAGCATATAAGGAAAAGACAAAAGACAAGAAGATAGAATAAATAAGAATAAGAGGAAGGAAAGGGGGGAAGGGAACCATTTCAAAACACTATGGTCGGTATTACGAGACATTTTCGCTCCTCACATCATCTCTTTCTAACGGTCAAAGAGGGGGTCAGTCAGGTTCTCATGTGTGTTTCTTCAGGTTCAAGGTACAGAGGAAGGGTCAAACTACCACCAGGGTCATAAAACTACTACTGGTAATGCCCACAACTCCTGCGAAAGCCTTGTCAAATATGTGTTTCTTCAGGTTCAAGGTACAGAGGAAGTGTCAAACTACCACCAGGGTCATAAAACTACTACTGGTAATGCCCACAACTCCTGCGAAAGCCTTGTCAAATATGTGTTTCCTCAGGTTCAAGGTACAGAGGAAGTGTCAAACTACCACCAGGGTCATAAAACTACTACTGGTAATGCCCACAACTCCTGCGAAAGCCTTGTCAAATAGGTGTTTCTTCAGGTTCAAGGTACAGAGGAAGGGTCAAACTACCACCAGGGTCATAAAACTACTACTGGTAATGCCCACAACTCCTGCGAAAGCCTTGTCAAATAGGTGTTCTTGGGCGGAGAAATGTCTTGTAATTCGACCCTATGTCCTTTCATGCAGTAATAAAGAGAGACAGAGAAAGAGGGAAGAAAAGGAAATGGAAGGGGAAGAGAAGGGAGGGAAAAAAAAAGCCAGGTCGAAGAATGAGAGAGAAAAAGAGAGAAAGAAAGAGAATGGGGGAGAAGGAAAAAGAGGCATGTCGAACTAATAATGAAGAGAGAGAGAGAAAAAGAAAGAAGAAAAGGGAGGGGAAGGAAGGAAAAAACAAAGGTACGTCGAAGAATGAGAGAGAAAGAGAGAAGGAAAGAGAATGGGGGAGAAGGAAAAAAGAGGCATGTCGAACTAATAATGAAGAGAGAGAGAAAAAGAAAGAAGAAAGGGAAGGGAAGAAGAGAAAGAAAAAAAGAAAGAAGAAAGGGAAGGGAGGAAAAAAACAAAGAAGAAAACAAAACAAAACAAAACAAAACAAAGAAGAAAGGGAAGGGAGGAAAAAAAACAAAGGCATATCGAACTAGTAATAACGAAAGAGAGGAAGAAAGAAAGATCGAAGAGAAGGGAAGAGAAGGAGAGACAAAAACAGACAAAAACAAAAGCCCATCAAACCAGAACGCACACACACTACGATCTATAAAGGCGTGCCAGTATATTTAATTAGCGCCGCACGCCTGTTATCATATCTGAGCTTCTGTTTGATCGCCCGGGTGCCCTCCGCCCCGACTGACGCAAGGGGAGCAGGGCACGGGCGGGTCACGGTAGGCAGGCAGGCAGGCAGGTGGAATGCTTGCGGGGGTGGAATGTGGAGGCGTGGTCGTGAGTGAGGCGGTGGGTGGAGTGCAGGACGTGGCGTTGTGTGTGGGTGTGGGCTTGAGTGGAGTGGTGTAAGAGTGTATGGGGGTGTTGTGTGGGGGTGTTCTGTGGGTGCCTCGGGGGGGGGGAAGAGGGGGGGGGGTATGTGAGCGGGGTGATGGTATGTTGTGAGGTGTGGACGTGACCTCAACAACTCCCCCCTCAGCACAACCCTACGAGAGAGTTGAAAGGTGGAAAAACGTCAAAAAAGGAAGACTGTTTAGAATATATACTCATAGGTACAGATTGCATTACAGAGAAGTGAAAATTATGGAGGTTATGACATGAAAGAGCTTATATGCCGAGCTGGAAAGTGGAAAAAGTACTAATGAGGGAAGAGTAAGTTGAAATGGGATAACAGGGAAGAAGAAATTTAGAATGCTATGAAATGAAAGGCGTTAGAAGTTAGAAGTCATAAATTGAACTGGAAATTGGAGAAAGTTAAGAAAATAGAAAGAAAGTTGGTACAGATAGTATTACAGAGAAGAGTAAACTATATGAAGGTTATGACATGAAAGAACTTATATGCCGAGCTGGAAAGTGGAAAACGTAATGAAGAAGGAAAGAGTAATTTGAAATGAGATAAGAAGAAATTATAAGGTTATGTAATGAAAGGAGTTAAAAGTTTAGTTAATACCAGTCATAAATTGAACTGGAAAATGGAAAAAATAAAGAAAATAAAAAGAAAGAATTGGAAAATGTGTTATGAAGTTGAGATGAGATGACATAAGAGAATAAACTATGAAGGTTGAGGTGAGAGAAGTTAGAAGTTAAATATTAGAAGTTTGGAATTGAGTTGAAAAATGGAAAGAAATAAAGAAAATAAAAAGAAAGAATTGGAAAATGTGTTATGAAGTTGAGATGAGATGACATAAGAGAATAAACTATGAAGGTTGAGGTGAGAGAAGTTAGAAGTTAAATATTAGAAGTTTGGAATTGAGTTGAAAAATGGAAAGAAATAAAGAAAATAAAAAGAAAGAAATGGAAAATGTGTTATGAAGTTGAGATGAGATGACATAAGAGAATAAACTATGAAGGTTGAGGTGAGAGAAGTTAGAAGTTAAATTTTAGAAGTTTGGAATTGAGCTGAAAAGTGGAAGAAGAAAAGAAAATAGAAAGAAAGTTGGAAAATGTTATGAAGTTAAAATGAGATGATATAGGAGAATAAATTATGAATATTGAGATGAAAGAAGTTAGAAGTTAAATATTACAAGTTTGGAATTGAGCTGAAAAGTGGAAGAAGAAAAGAAAATAGAAAGAAAGTTGGAAAATGTTATGAAGTTAAAATGAGATGATATAGGAGAATAAATTATGAATATTGAGATGAAAGAAGTTAGAAGTTAAATATTACAAGTTTGGAATTGAGCTGAAAAATGGAAGCAGTAAAGAAAATAGAAATAAAGAAAGCTGAAAAATATGTTACGAAATTAAGATGTGATCATTTTATAACAGGAGAACAAATTTTGAAGCTTATGAGATTAAGTGATTTATATACGAGTTTTAAGTATCAGTAAAAGAAATTGAGCTGCATGGTGGAAAAGGTACAAGGGAAAGGTTTGCAAAATGTGTTATGAGGTTGAGATGTGATAATAGAGGAGAATATAATTTATCACGAAGGCCATAAGATGAAATTAGTGTTAAGATTAATGAATAGCAGTAATGAATTAAGCATTTTGAGAGAGAGAGAGAGAGAGAGAGAGAGACTGGATTAGGCCGTGACACCTTAAACTCGCTGAAGAGAGAGAGAGAGGGGAGGGAGAGATAGACAGATAAAGACGAACGGGACTTGTTTCGAAGCATTTGACCGCGTTCCGATTCGCTAAACTTGTGAACCGGGAATGTAAAGAACGTACGCCCCCCCCCCTCTCCCCTTTCCCCCCCTTCCCCCCCTTCTGCCCCCTCTCCCCATACCCCCCCTCCCCCCTTCATCTCACGTTCCTCTTAACTCACTTTTCTCTTCCCCATCTTTGTAATGATCCACTTTTCTCTCTCTCTCTCCCTCTCTCTCTCTCTTTCCTCCTCCTCCTCCTCCTCCTCAATCTTACCTGGCGGGGTTAATGAAAATGAGGTGAGGGGGGAGGTTAATGAGCCCCCTCCTCCTCCTCCTCCTCCTCCTCCTCCTCCTTGCACCTCGTAATAATTATCTTCTTCTTTTTTTCGCACTTTTACCTCTTCAGCATTCTCTCTCTCTCTCTCTCTCTCTCTCTCTCTCTCTCTCTCTCTCTCTCTCTCTCTCTCTCTCTCTCTCTCTCTCTCTCTCTCTCTCTCTCTCTCTCTCTCTCTCTCTCTCTCTCTCTCTCTCTCTCTCTCTCTCTCTCTCTCTCTCTCTCTCTCTCTTTCCTCCTTTTCCTCTCCCCCCTCTTCCTCTCCTCTCCCCTTTCTCCATTCCTTCCTTCCCTTCCTTCCTCTCGTCTTCCTTCCATTCCTTTATTTCCCTTCCTCTCCTTTGCCTGCTTTCTCTTCCTTTCCTTTCCCCTTATTCCCCTATCATCGCTATATTCTATCCTCCTCTTCCTTTCTCCTCTTCCTCCCTCCCTTCCTTACCTCCCTTGCCAGTTACTATCCCTCCCTCCCTCCTTCTTCCTCCTCCTCCTCCTCCTCCTTGTGTATTTATCGCCTCAAAAGTTCAGTCTCATGTTCAACGAAGGAAAAATTTTGATAAGCCGAAGCCGACCGTCCAGAATTTCTTTGCCTGTATCAACTTCAGTCATGGGGTGCGTGTGGTGGTGGTGGTGGTGGTGGTAGTGGTGGTGGTGGTGGTAGTGGTGGTGGTGGTGGTAGTGGTGGTGGTGGTGATGGTTGTATGTGCTAGTTTGTTCTTTTTCTTCTTCTCTTTCTTCGTCTCCTTTTTCTTTTTCTTTTTCGTATTCGTTTTCTTTCCTTCTTTCTCTTCTTTTTCTGTTCTTTTTCTTCTTCTCTTTCTTCGTCTCCTTTTTCTTCTTCTTTTTCGTATTCGTTTTCTTCTTTCTTTTTTTTCTTTTTCTTCTTGTTCTTGTTCTCCTTGTTCTTCTTGTTCTTCATTTTCCTTTTCTTCTTCTTCTTCAACTTCGTCCTCGTCTTGCTATTTTTCGTTTTCCTCCTCTTCATCTCCTTTATCTTCTCCTTTTCCTTCTTCTACTTCATCTTCTCCTTCTACCTCTTCTACATCCCCATCTTCATCCTCATCATCTCCTTCACCTTCTTCCTCCTCCTCCTCCTCCTCTTCTTCTTCGTCCGTCACTAATGAGATTAAAAAAAAAGGTTACCTGCACACACCTGGATGGTTTTGCCTGATTCACCTGGTCTTGCTTAGCGCTGTTCACCTGGCCCGTCGTGTCTGTCTGTTAGTTATTGAGTGCAAACGTCAGGTATTTGATTTTTGCTTGAGGGAAAAAGTTAAGGTATGAAGATTAATGTTCTGTGACTTCTTTTTCTTCTTCTTTTTTCTTCTGCTGATTCTTCTTTTTCTTCTTTTTTCTTCTTTTTCTTCTTCTCATTATTATTATTATTATTATTATTATTATTATTAGTAGTAGTAGTAGTAGTAGTAGTAGTAGTACTACTAGTATTTTTCTTATTTTTCTTATTTATTTTACTTTCTTCTTTTCCTTTCTTCTTCTCTTCTTGTCTTTTTCTTCTTCTTTTTCTTCTTTTTTCTACTACTACTACTACTACTACTACTACTACTATTACTACTACTACTACCACTACTACTCACACACACACACACACACACACACACACACACACACACACACACACACACACACACACCTTGCTTCATACCCTCCCTGAAGGTTGAGTAATCTTATTTTTTTCTTTTCTTTTTTTTTTCTTTCTTTGGTGAGCATATGCCAGTTCTCTTTCTCTCTCTCTCTCTCTCTTGACGGAGTGGTGAGGTCAGATTTATATATACGTTATCTCTCTCTCTCTCTCTCTCTCTCTCTCTCTCTCTCTCTCTCTCTCTCTCTCTCTCTCTCTCTCTCTCTCTCTCTCTCTCTCTCTCTCTCTCTCTCTCTCTCTCTCTCTCTCTCTCTCTCTCTCTCTCTCTCTTAAAGGTGAACAAACAATTATTTCCCACTTTCTTTCACTCCTATTTCGTTTTTGTTGCTGTTAATGTTGTTGTTCTTGTTTTCTTTGACGTGTATGGGAAACTATTTTTTTTTTCTTTATCTATTTATCTCTCATTTCTTCTTCTTTCCAATTTTTCTTCTATCTCCTTTTTTTTTTACTTTATATTCTTTCTATCTGTCTCTTTCTTATTCTCCATCTTTTTCTCCTTTTCTCTTCTTCTTCCATTATCTCATTCTATCTCTTTATCAATCTTTTTCTTCCTTCTTTTCCTTCATCTTCTTCCATTACTTCATGCTGTTTGTTTATCTGTGTTATCTATCTTCTTATCTTTCTTCTCCTCCTCCTTCTATATATGTC
>NC_066537.1:7353018-7373018 GCF_024679095.1 Eriocheir sinensis
AGACTACCACCAGGGTCATAATACTACCCATGGAAATGCCTCACACTCCTACGAAAGCCTTGTCAAATATGTGTGTTCTTGCGCGACGATATGTTTAAAAATGTTACCCTTGTTAGCCTATTCAATCTTAAGATCACACGAGACATTCAAAATCATGCCGTAAGAGAGTGGATAATGGGGGCGTCTTTTCCTTGTACCAATAGATAGATAGATAGATAGATTGATAGATAGATTGACAGGCATCTCTCCATCCGAAATTGACCTCTCTTTTGGCCATTCCTTTTGTTTACTTTTGCACGCTAACAGTGATTGGTGGGCTTGTTTTTTGTTTTGTTTTTCTTTGTTTCTCTCTCTCTCTCTCTCTCTCTCTCTCTCTCTCTCTCTCTCTCTCTCTCTCTCTCTCTCTCTCTCTTGTCGTCTCTTTCCCCTTTACTTCCATCCGATCCCTCTTCCTCCCCCTTCTCCTCTATTCCCCTCTCTCTTTCTACCTTCCTTTCCTGTTCCTTCGTCTTTCCCCTCTCTCTCTCTCTATCTCTCTCCCCCTTCCTCTTCTCACCTACCTCCCCCCTATTCCTTTACTGTACAAAAAGATAGATAGATAGATTGATAGATAGATAGATAGATAGTAGTAATAGTAGAAGTAGTAGTAGGAGTTGGAGTAGGAGGAGGAGGAGGAGGAGGAGAAATACTATAAGCTAGGGCGTAACACAGAGACCACACATGTCTCTACCCAAACATAAAGTCACACCCAAAGCCTTATTATTATCGCCAAATCACCCTCACACGCACGCCACCGCTCACCTTCGCTTGATTACAGGTGAGAGGTGAGTCTGGGCACGGCCTCACCTGCGACCCACAACACCTGGCCACCTGGCGCCCAACGAAGGTGAGGCAGAACAAGCCACACGAAAGCTTCAGGTGCGCTGCCGAACGTGACCCAGTTCAGGTTACCCCCCCCCCCCCCCCGTGCCCAGTGCCTCAGCCTACGCCCCCCCCTCCTGCCCCCGCCCCCCCTGGACTCTCTCTCTAGGCCGCGGGCAGTGTGAGGTAAGAGCTAGTGGTGATGGTGATGGTGGTGGTGATTGTTTTGATGTGGTGTTTGTTTGTGGTTGTGGTTGGTGTGGCGTGACAGTGTTGGTTAGGTTAGGTTAGGTTAGGTTAGGTTAGGTTAGGGCAAGGAAAGTGTTGATCTCGGTTATGTGACCTTCTCTACCTCTATTCTCCCTCCTTCTCCTCTTTCTCTCCTCTCTATCTCTTTATCTCCATCCTTTTCCTCTCTATCTTCTTTCAGTTTAACCTTCCTCTATCACCGGTTTATTTTTTTCTTGGTTTTTTTTTTCTTTCTTCTCTTCCTCTCTATCTTCCTCCACTTTATTTTTTTTTCCGATCACCCGTTTCCATTGTCTAGTTTCTTTATCTTCTTTATATTTATCGTTTCTTGGTCTTTTATCTCTATCTTATTATTCTTTTATCTTTATCTTATTATTATCTGTTTATTCTTTTATCCTCTCCACCTCTTTAACTGGCTCCTCTTACCTCCCATTCACTTTTTTTCTCTCTGATCTTCCCTAATTTATATCTAACCCTCTTTCTCTCCTCCATCTTCCCTAACTCACTTCCTTTCTTCTTTCTCTTTGTCCCTCTCTCCCTAGCTGACCTAATCTAACGCGCTATCAAGCTCTTCTCTCACTTTTAGAAACACGCGAATGCTATCCCACCTATCTCCTCCATCCTCCATCTCTTTCTACCATCTTCTACCCTTCCTCATCCAACTATCTCTCCCCTTACATGGTCAGCGTCAGCCAAGAGAGTCGGTCAGTCTGCACCCTAACTGAAACACCCTGAGACGGAACTAGAGAAACACACCCTCGCATGCAGGAAAGAGGAACAAAAAAAAAAGCAAGGAAACACACAGGAACAGAAATAACAAAATGGAAAAATAACCCGCGGACGAGACTGAACATCGCTCTGTTTTTTTTGCGGAGGGCCAAAATTTTTAAACAACAACCCATTCAGCTCTCCTTTCTATCCTTTTTACCTTCTTATCGCACCCACTCTCCTCTCCAGCTATCTCATTACCCTATTTAGGTCTCCCAAACCCCTTTCCTATCTCTTTCCATTCTTCCTTCACTTCTTGTTTTCTTTCTTATCTCACCTATTTTCCTTTCCTGTTATCTCATTCACTCCATTTTCCTCTTCTAAAACGCCTCTCCTTCTCTTTTTCCATTCTTTCTTAACTTCTTATTTTTCCTCTAATCTCACCCATTCCCCTCCCTTGTTCTCTCATTCACCTCATTTACCTCTTCCAAACATCTCTCCTCCCCCACCTCCTCCCCTTCTTCTCCCTATTCAACCTAAATAATTTTTTTTTTCCTGTCTTTATTTCCAGTTTTTCCTCTCCTCTTCTCTCATCCCCCCCATTTACTCTTCCAAACATCTCTCCTCCCCCACCTCCTCCCCTTCTTCTCGCTATTCAACTATAAACACCCTTTTTCCCGTCTTATTTCACCCAGTTTCCTCTCCTCTTCTCTCATTCACCCCATTTACCTCTTCCAAACACCTCTCTCCTCCCCCACCTCCTCCCCTTCTTCTCCCTATTCAACTATAAACACCCTTTTTCCCGTCTTATTTCACCCAGTTTCCTCTCCTCTTCTCTCATTCACCCCATTAACCTCATCCAAACACCTCTCTCCTCCCCCTTCTCACTCTCCCTCCCTTCCCTCCTCGCCCCGTTCCGTGAGCTCCCCATTAGTTGTTGTGTTGGTGTTGTATTCGCTTGGCCGGGTGAGTGGCGGGTCGAGACTGTCTATATAGGCCGCCTCGCCGCTGCCTGCTTCATCGGCGCCGCGCTATTGTGCTTTCACCGGAATAGATTATCGAGGCGTACGGAACGTGTGTGTGTGTGTGTGTGTGTGTGTTTGTTGCCTCTCGTTCTCCCGTTCGCTGCATCTTTGGGGGTTGGGGGGTTTCGAAGTGGGGCCCGCGGGTGTTTGGAACGGGCTTTGTGGCAGATGACTTGAGTGTTGTTTTTTTTTCTGTTTTGCTGTTTGTGTGTTTGTGTTTGTTTGTTTGTCTTTTCCTCCGTGGGTTGTTGTTTTTCTTCGGTTTTTTTTCTTTTTTCCTCATTTTCTCCTTTTTTTTTTGTTTTTTGTTGCTATTTGTTGTTTGTTTTTCCTTTTCTTTGTGTTTTCTGTCTTTTTTTCCTTGTGTTTGTGACGGTGTTTCTTGTTCTGTTTTTCCTTCTTCCTTTTCTACTTCTATTTCTTTCTTTGTCTTCTTTTTTCTTCCGTATTTTTAAGAGTTCAGAAGATTAGGCTATTGGTGGTGTGAAATATCTTACGTAATCTATCTTCTCTCTCTCTCTCTCTCTCTCTCTCTCTCTCTCTCTCTCTCTCTCTCTCTCTCTCTCTCTCTCTCTCTCTCCTCCGTGCCCTCTACAGGAGACAGTTTTGATTATAATAATTTATGTGCGGCGTTGTTGTTCAGAATGGCCCAACAACAGGTAGTTTTTCTTCTTATTATTTTTTATCTGTTTTCTTCTTCTTCCTCTTCTTCTTCTGCTTCTTCGTATTCTTTTTCGTCTTCGCCTTCGTCATCGTCTTTTTCTTCTTTTTCTTTGTCTTCGGATTCTTCTTTGTATTCTTCTTTTTTGTTTTTTCTTCATTTATTCTTTTGTTTTCGTATTCTTCGCATTTTTCTACTTCGTCTTCTTCTTTGTATTCTTCTTCGTATTCCGTTTGGTATTCTTTGGGTTCTTCTTTTACCTCTTCCTTTTGTTCTTCTGTTTCTTCTTCTTCTTCTTCCTTCTACTTTTTCACCTCTGCTTCTTCTTATTATTATATTTATCATCATTAACAAGAAAAAAAAGAAAGCACACGTAAAATCTCTCTAAGCTAACTTAGCTCCTTTTGTTCACTGTATTCTCCTTCCCATTCTTCTTTTTCCTCTTCTTCTTCTTCTTGTTCCTTCTACTTCATTTTCTACCTCTGCTTCTTCTTATTATTACTATTATCATCATTAACAAAGCAAAACAAAAGCACACACGTAAATCTCTTCTAAACTAACCCAACTCCTTTTTGTTCACTGTATTCTCCCTCCCATTCTTCTTTTTCCTCTTCTTCTTCTTCTTCTTGTTCCTTCTACTTCATTTTCTACCTCTGCTTCTCCCTTCTCCCTTGTTGTTTACCTGCAACAATAAACTATCAATCAATCAATCATTATTATTACTATTATCATCATTAACAAAGCAAAACAAAAGCACACACGTAAATCTCTTCTAAACTAACCCAACTCCTTTTTTTCCTCAAGGCTTCAGTTCAATAATTATTAGGCCTTCCATGAGCCGCGTAGGAGGAGGAGATAGGCGTCCCACGTGGGTGTCAGTGCGGCGCCAACGATCCGTAAGAGAGCCGTCCCTCTGGTGGCCTCTTAATTAACGTTGCAAGACCGAGACTTTAAGACCCTGAAGAGAGAGTTATTGGCGCTGGGAGGTGAAGTGAGAGCCATAGGTCGGCCCGCGCGCGACCTCCACTAAAGAGAGATGCAAGTTGAGTCCCAGATGCCACCCCATTGCCCTGATATATATTCCGAGGACGCTAGGCTTGCATAACGGCCGCGTGGAGATCGTCAGAGGTCTTGAGGTCGCCTTTGCAAGCTTTTGAATAAACAGCGTGTGTGCGGGAACTGCTGATTTGAATGAGTAAATGACCATCTAGAACTGTTTGTTATGTCTCCGCTTGCTTCAGTCGTTTCCAAGGGTCAAAAAACGAGGTTAAGGGGTCCCCGTGATCGATTCTTTACGTTCATGGTGAGCAGAAAGTCAAACTACCACCAGGGTCATAAAACTACTACCCATGGAAATGCTCTAAACTCCCACGAAAGCCTTGTCAAACTACCACCAGGAACTACCCCTGAAAATGCTCTAAACTCCCACGAGAGCCTTGTCAAACTACCGCCAGAAACTACCCCTGAAAATGCCCCAAACTCCCACGAAAACCTTGTCGAACAACCACCAGGGCCATTAAACTACCCCTGAAAATGCCACAAACTCCTACGAAAACCTTGTCATACTATCACCAGCAGGGCCATAAACCTACCCCTGGAAATGACCAAAACTCCTTCGAAAAGCAAATATGTGTGCTTGGGCGCCGAAATATTTTAAAGAATATGACCTCATGCCTTCGAGCTACACACAACTTTTACCGGAGAAGAATATGCAAAGGGAAAGAAGTATTGCGTGCTGAGGAGAGCGAGGGAGAGAGAGAGAGGGAGGGGGATGGTGGTGTTACTGGCTATTACATCTCGGTCAGCTTGCGCCTACGAGCTAAACAACTTTTACCGCGGAAGACGCACGCGAGGGAAGGGAAGGGAGTTATGACCTGCTGCAGTAGTCCCCGGGAATGAGCGGAGTGGAGTAGAAGTGGCCATTACCGAAGCCTGCTGTAGGGGGTGGTAGGCTAGGTTAGGTTAGGCCAAGCTAGGACTCGCTCTCCACAACTTGAGGGCAGAGGGAGGCCAACTTTAACTAGGCTAAAAACACGCGAGGGGAGGAAAGATCACAAGCAGGAGTAAGTCCATAATAAAACTGACATATTAGAAGATTAGGTACTGTAGTGCAGTGGTTCCCAACCTATGGTCCGCGGACCGGTGCCGGTCCGCGGCTTATGATTTGCTGGTCCGCCAAATTGCTTTACTAGTGACTTTTTTGTTATGTTTATGATAAAGAAAATAATAATCAGTCAAAGCATTATTTTTCAAATAAGTAGTTATAAAAAAAATAAAATTGAATGAAATGTTTAGAGTATGATGTAACACCCGCCGGACAGACGAGGAAGAAAGAAGAAAAAAAAGAAATAGAAAGAAGAGAGGGAACGAGAGAAAAGAAGATAGAAGAAAGAAGAAGAGGAGCTAATTAAAGCTAGCGAGAGGGAGATCGGATTTCTAATTTTATTTGTAAAATATGAGTTACTACGCTTTGGTGTATTGATAGACCCAGAGTATATACTCTGGATAGACCTTGCAATAGGTACGTATACATGAATCTATCACCATGACAGCTAGTCTTCTCCATGTCTATATACTGTTGTACTAAGTGCTGTAGGCTAGTTAGTGTAGTATTTTTTACCTCATGGCGTCCATTTGAATAATTTAGCCTCTATAATCACTTTACTTTGTATAATGTGAAACATTACATTACATGGTATTGTCCCACAATTTTAAATTGCTAACAAATTAAAATATGTATTTGGACTATGTGCATGTCAGTGTATGCTTGGATCTATGCCTATGGTAGATACTGGTCCGCAGAATTTTTTCACTTGCTCGACTGGTCCGTGGCTTTGAAAAGGTTGGGAACCACTGCTGTAGGGGACGCGACACTCCCACAAAACGTAAAAAAAGAAGAGATAATTAAACAGGTGCTCTCCCTCACCATCAACACCCACTATATATGTATCTCCCTCCCTCCAGCCCGATCTAGTTCTCTCTCCCTCTCTCCCTCTCCTCCTTCCTCTCTCTCCCGCACCCAGCAAGGCCGTTCTCAATCTTGGTTCGTGCATCGTGCTGATCTTGACCGCCTCCCCGGCCTCCCGCGCGGCCCGTCAGGAGGAAGGAAATCTCGAGTTTACTTTCCCACCATTGTTGACTCTGGCGGCGAAATGGAACGCCGAAGACAATGAAGAAGACTAAAAGTGCAACGTGGAGCGAAATGTCGATATCGAAGAGTTACACATCGGGGTACAGAGGTCATATTCGTGCCCTAGACGATATTGTAGCTGAAGGAATCGATTACTTATGCATACCAAGACTTAAGAGGGAGATCATGTCAATTTTGCATCATGCTAACACTGTATCTTCATCTTAAATCGAAATAAACGCTAAAATATTATAACTAAGAGGTCATAGAGGATATCGTTGCTGAAAGAATCGAATATTTATGTATACCAAGACTTAAGAGGGAGATCATGTCAATTTTGCATCATGCTAACGCTGTATCTTCATCTTAAATCGAAATAAACGCTAAAATATTATAACTAAGAGGTCATAGAGGATATCGTTGCTGAACACTGTATCTTCATCATAAATCTATATAAACGCTAAAATGTTCTAACTAAGAGGTCATATTCGTGCCCCAGAGGATATTGTTGCTGAAAGAATCGATTATTTATGCATACCAAGACTGAAGAGGGAGATCATGTCAATTTTGCATCATCCTAACGCTGTATCTTCATCTTAAATCGAAATAACCGCTAATATATTTTAAGTAAGAGGTCATATTCGTGGCCCAGAGGATTTTGTAGCTGAAGGAATCGATTACTTATGCATACCAGGACTTAAGAGGGAGATCATGTCAATTTTGCATCATGCTAACACTGTATCTTCATCTTAAATCGAAATAAACGGTCATAGAGGATATTGTTGCTGAAAGAATCGATTATTTATGCATACCGAGACTTAAGAGGGAGATCATGTCAATTTTGCATCATCCTAACACTGTGTATATCTTCATCTTAAATCGAAATAACCTTTAATACATTTAGAAGGTGATCATAAGACTTTTTTCACCTTAAGTTCCTCAAATGCAAGCTAACAGACTCAAATTAACCCATATTATCAGTAACATACAATGGTAACATGCTATTAAATTCAAGCTAACATGTATTTTCATTAACATTCAAAGATAATTAGGCTACGTCCATATACTACATTTAGGAAGTGACCATTTTACGTTCTCAACTCCTTCCTTGAAATCCACACTATATATATTTAAACTAACCCATTATCAGCAACATTCAAAGATAATCTCCGTATATTATTGCATACTGAGGGTGACTGTATGGCTTTAATTTTCACCTGTCCTTAATTAAGTTCCTCATATCTACCTTCGAAGCACTGAATGAATCTTGGTCAGGCTATGTTTGAACCGTTTTGTGTTGCCTGTATGTCTGTATGTGTTATTTTTTGTGTGTGTTTGAGTGTTTGCGTTCTTTTGAAAATATGTGTTCATTCTTATATGAGTCAGTAATGGTACGTTAATGAATTCGAAGTAACCTTTATTATCCGTTACGCACAAAGATATAAAACTCTAAACCAAGCCACCATATATTATCACTAACGTACAAAGGTATATAACATCCATATATAACATTCTGGAGCTGACCATATGGCACCGTCAGAACCCTTCCTTATGTTGCGTCCCTTTCTACAACTTTCTCGGCGTAATGGCAGCTTGCAAGGCCTTCGAGATGGGAGAATGTGCAGAATAATATCACCCTCCCCTTTATGGCTAGTTCTCATATGTGCCTGATTTTCTTATACTTCCCTCTCTTCTCTCTCTTCTCTCTCCTTCCCTCTCTCTTCTCATCTCCTTCCCTCTCTTATCTCTCCTTCCCTCTCTTAATTCTCTTCTCATCTCCTTCCCTCTCTTCTCTCTCCTTCCCTTTCTTCTCATCTCCTTCCCTCTCTTCTCTCTCCTTCCCTCTCTTAATTCTCTCTCTTCTCATCTCCTTCCCTCTCTTCTCTCTCCTTCCCTTTCTTCCCTCTCTTCTCTCTCTTCTCTCTTCTTCCCTCTCTTCCCTTTCTTCTCTCTCCTTCCCTGCCCCGCCATGACCTGTTAGTATATCCCCTATAAGTTACGATGACGTTGGTATCTGGTTACGTAAGGATGGGTAGCGTGTAGCCTGCATAAATAATAATGTTTTCTGCTGCTTTTTGTTCCCTTGTATTATCGCAAATTGTAGAGCAGCGTCGTAATTCACAGTTCCTCCTTGATTGCCACCACCACGCTGCGTTTTCTATTGAGTGTGTTTTTAGCCTAGACTTCGCCAGCCCTCCGAGACACTGAAGAAGAAGGAGAAAAAAAAGGAAGAAGGAGAAAGAAAGGAAGGCGGAGAAAGAAAGGAAGAAGGAGAAAGAAAGGAAGAAGGAGAAAGAATGGAGTAAGGAGAAAGAAAGGAAGAAGGAGAAAGGGAGAATAAGAAGGAGAAAGAATTAAAGGAAGAAGGAGAAAGAAAGGAAGGAGGAGGAGAAAGAAAAATAAGGAAGAAGAAGAAGGAGAAAGAAAGGAAGAAGAAGGAGAAAGAAAGAAAGAAGAAGGAGAAAGAATTAAAGGAAGAAAAAGGAGAAAGAATTAAAGAAAGAAGAAGGAAAGAAAGGAGAAAGGAAGAAGAAAAAGAAGCCGAAAGAAAGAAGATAGAAAAGAAGAAAAGATAAAAAAGGAATAAGGAGAAAGAAGAAAGATGAGGAAAGAAGAAGAAAAAGGATGAATTAAGAAGAAAGAAGCCAAAAGGAGAAGGAAGAAGAACTAGATTTAGAAAAAGAGAGAAAAAAAAAGAAGCCAGATCAGACATTTCAATATTAAGCCACTTTTTCTTCATTATTTCAAACTCCATTCTCTCCTCACCCTTAATTATGGAAGCAAAATGAATGGCATCAAGTGGGCGTACACCTGACCAAGCGCTTATTAGACGAGCTCACCGGTTGCATATGAAGGAAAGGAGAAAGGAAAAATAAATATCGATTGCAGAACTTCCAAATTACTGCTTAGCGCTAACTTGTGATGACTTCTATTGCATGTGAGAGGATGTGATTGCTGCCCTGACCACTGAAGCCACACTTTGCTTTTCTTTCTTGGAGTATAATCAACCCAGTTCCCTTATTTCCATCAGCTTGTATCGTAATCACACTTTTTCAGGTCAACTTGCAGTAACCTAATCACTTTCTTTCCCTCCCGTCCCTTCCCTTAGACCTATATTAATTCGATGTCTTTTTCCTCGGACTAGCCAATCCAATTCCTTTTTCCATCAGCTTGTATTGTAATATCTTTTTTTTCAGGTCATCTTGCAATAACCTAACCTAATCACTTTCTTTCCCTCCCGTCCCTTCCCTTAGACCTATATTAATTCGATGCCTTTTTCCTCGGACTAGCCAATCCAATTCCTTTTTCCATCAGCTTGTATTGTAATATCTTTTTTTTCAGGTCATCTTGCAATAACCTAACCTAATCACTTTCTTTCCCTCCCGTCCCATCCCTTAGACCTATATTAATTCGATGACTTTTTCCTCGGACTAGCCAATCCAATTCCTTTTTCCATCAGCTTGTATTGTAATATCTTTTTTTTCAGGTCATCTTGCAATAACCTAACCTAATCACTTTCTTTCCCTCCCGTCCCATCCCTTAGACCTATATTAATTCGATGTCTTTTTCCTCGGACTAGCCAATCCAATTCCTTTTTCCATCAGCTTGTATTGTAATATCTTTTTTTTCAGGTCATCTTGCAGTAACCTAACCTAATCACTTTCTTTCCCTCCCGTCCCATCCCTTAGACCTATATTAATTCGATGCCTTTTTCCTCGGACTAGCCAATCCAATTCCTTTTTCCATCAGCTTGTATTGTAATATCTTTTTTTTCAGGTCATTTTGCAGTAACCTAACCTAATCACTTTCTTTCCCTCCCGTCCCTTCCCTTAGACCTATATTAATTCGATGCCTTTTTCCTTGGACTAGATAATCCAATTCCTTTTTCCATCAGCTTGTATCGTAATCACACATTTTTCCAGGTCAGTTTGCAGTATCCTAATCACTTTCTTTCCCTCTCGTCCCTTTCCTTAGACCTATATTAATTCGATGCCTTTTTCCTCGGACTAGCTAATCCAATTCCTTTTTCCATCAGCTTGTATTGTAATCAGTAATAACTAATCACACACTTTTTCGGGCCAGCTTGCAGTAACCTAATCACTTTCTTTCCCTCCCTGCCCTTCCCTTAAACCTGTATCAATTCAATGCCTTTTTCCTCGGACTAGCTAATCCAATTCCCTTTTCCATCCACTTGTATATCCTAATCTCACTTTTCCAGGCCATCTTGCAGTAACCTAACCTACCTATCCAACCTCTTAGGCCTATCAACTCAATGCCTTTCTTATCCACATCTAACATTACCTTCCTCTAACTAGCTATACTCATTTCCCTTTCCATCTACTTGTATCGTAATCTCACTTTTCCAGGCCATGCAGTAACCTAACCTACCTATCCAACCTCTTTTAATTCCTTCCCATCCCTCCCGTAGGCCTATCAACTCAATGCCTTTTCTATCGACATCTAACATTATACCTTCCTCTAACTTGCTAACTCATTTCCCTTTCCATCAACTTGTATCGTAATCTATCTCACTTTTCCAGGCCATCTTGCAGTAACCTAACCTAACCTACCCAGCCTCTTCTTTCCTTCCCACCCTTTCCCATAGACCTATCAACTCAAACTCTCATTACACTCCAACCTATCTTCTCTCTTCTTTTCCAGGTCATGCAGTAACCTAACCTACCTATCCAACCTACTTTCCTTCCCACCCTTTCCCATAGACCTATCAACTCAAACTCTCATTACACTCCAACCTATCTCTCTCTTCTTTAGCATATTTCACCCAAATCTACACTCTTTTTAGGCCTTCTGTAGCTACTACCTAACCTAACCTAACCTAACCTACTCAAACGTAGTCTTTAGCATCAATCTACATGTCTCATCACCAACTTCGATCAGGTTACCCTTCACCAAACCTACTATGCTTCAGGCCACATCCAGTTCTACGTTTACTTATACTCCCAAGGTTACACCACCCACCCCTTCTAACTATGCTGTAATCTACCAGGGTAACCTTCAACTGGATTTTTTTTTAAAGTAAGACAGCCTACCCACACTACAAGCCATTCACTTTACCTGTAGTCATCACTTTTTTTTGTTCACCACACCAGAAAAAAGTCCATGGTCATCCTATCCTCATCACACACAAGCAGACCATTCAATCATCACACTAATTATATTATATCCAAAACACAGTCATCACATCACATATAGGTACTCATAGTCATCATAACATACCAGAAACAGTCCAGGGCAGTCTAACCTCATCACATACAAGAAACGGAGCATCTAGTCATCACATTCATCACAATATATTGAAAACACAGTCATCACATCACATATAGGTACTCATACTCATCACAACCTACCAGAAACAGTCCAGGGCAGTCTAACCTCATCACATACAAGAAACAGAGCATCCAGTCATCACATTCATCACAATATATCGAAAAAACAGTCATCACATCATATAGGTACTCATACTCATCACAACCTACCAGAAACAGTCCATGGTCAGTCTATTCTCATCACAGACAAATCACAGCATCTTTCAGTCATCACACACACTTCACATCATCTTTTAGTCATCACCACAGCATTCCCAGTCATCACACTTCACCACATCATCTCTAGTCCCGGGCTTTCTCTGCCTCTGTGGTGGATAGTGGAGTGTTTCCCATGTGGTATCGGTATGCTGGATTTCCACTCCCAAGGTGCATGATTTTACATTGTTTCTTCATTGAATTGTAGCAGCCACTTTTTGCTCCATTCCTGTAGCTTGGTGATGTCTTCTGGTAGGGAAATCAGCAGTCAAGGGGTTAACATACCAAGCCTCACCAAACACCAAAGAATAAGAGAAATGCAGTATAGATAGTGTATTAGTTTTATGGCTTTTCAAACAGGTGTGTGAAATGAAAAAGGACGGGAAAATAAGGTGGGATTTCACGAACCCTGTGGTAGTAGTATGCCGTGAAGGAAATATCATATGTGTTGAACGCTCACGAACTAAATGCCACAATATAAGTATAAAAATATTTCACGTACGTAATTAGTAATAGTAATTCATAATAATGCTCTATGTTTTGTTTCCGACCTCGCAGCGACGGGATTCGTTCCGTCGCTGCGGGGGGCAATAAGCGTGTGGGTATTTACACTCGACACTGACACGCTCACCACACTGACCTGACACTACCGGTTATGTCGTCTTCTTCTTCTCCTTCGTCTTCTTACCACTTACTGTTTACCATTTTAACGTTGATGAGGTTTCAGGCCCCGCTCATGTTTTTTTTCTTCTTCTACTTCTTCTTTTTCTTCGTCTTCTCTTTTGTCTTTTTCTCCTTCGTCTTCTCCTTCTTCATCTTGTGTCATCTTCGTCTTCTACTTCTTCTTCTTCCCCTTCATCCTCTTCTTCGTCTTCTACTTCTTCTTCTTCGCCTTCATCTTCTTCGTCTTCCACTCCTTTTTTTTATGTCTTGGCAGCTTTTACCTACGTTTACATAAAGGGTTTTGGGGTTTAAGATTGAATGCCCTTCCTGACATTTACATATAAGGTCACTGTTTGGGGGTTTAAATACCCTTCCTGACGTTACAGAGCGCCACTGAGGTACAAACCACCTCGCCATACACTTCATCACTTTCAAGGCTTGATGATACAGGGTCGCTGTTTGAAGCTTTGACTTTAAGACTGACTGCCCTTTACAACATTACATGGCACAACATAGGTTCGAATTGCCTGGCCATACCTCTTTACTTCCATAGCTTGACACTCTAACCCACTAGACTTCTGCATCTCACTTAACCCGGTAGCTGCAGGGATCATGTTTCTTAATGGTCCCTCTAAGCGAGAAAAATGAGAAAAAATCACCCCTCACACAAACCAATTCATAATATATACCGAAGCATCTGTGATCAGTTTATGTATCATCTATTTTGGGGGGTTTATATCATGGCACAAATTTGGCCCGTCGCTGCTACACGGTAAAGCCACAAATTTGGCCCGTCGCTGCTACCAGGTTAAGTTCACTACCTGTTATATATGTCAGAAAAATGCTTTGTGTTATGCTGCCTCCTCTGCACTCCTGACACACCCACAGCACACCACACCTCAGATTCTAATGCCCTAGTACTCACTGGAAATTACCTACCAGCATATTCTCCTCCCACAGGCAAAGACTCAATGGTTATGAACTGAATACTTTTACCACAAGCATATAATTGATATTTTTTCCTTTCATCTGCAGTAAATTGCCTTCAAGCTTGTTTTCCTTTCTTACAAATTCAATGGTTATGATCTCAAATAATTTTACTGAGAGCATGTAATAGATATTTTTCTCTCTCATCTGCAGTAAATTACCTTCAAGCTTGTTTTCCTTCCTTACAGACTCAATGGTTATGATCTCAAACACTTTTACTGAGAGCATGTAATTGATATTTTTCCCTTTCATCTGCAGCAAATAACTTTCCAGCATATTCTCCTTCCTTACAGACTCAATAGTTATGATCTCAAATAATTTTACTGAGAGCATAGTATACTTATTTTCCCTTTCATGTGCAGCCTTCAGACTCTACACTAACTTATGTCAAGTGATCTCAAAGGGAGCATTTAATAACTCATGTGTTTTCCTCATAATTCTGTGCTTAGTTAAAACACTGCCAAAGTCTATGGTTTGTGATAAGTGACGTTGCTGGCACTCAGTACACACGCAGGTCATTTAAAGTGGCACACACAATCTCTCACAAGTGCCGTGCTACCCACTTCACACTTGCACTCGTCATAAGCATACTGAAAGGCGTGACACTCAAGGGTGACGTGTGTGGAATCAAAACCTTGTGGAACTTTCTCTGTTACAGCACTGAACCTCGAACCTAATTGTTGTTGAGGGCAAACTTCTCCCTGGTACTTTGTTGGGCCTTAATGGTTTGCAGTCAATTATATTTTCTCCCTTAACTCATAAACATAAAGTTCTCCCTTATACTTTGTTGGGCCTTAATGGTTTGCAGTCAATTATATTTCCTCCCTTAACTCGTAAACATAAATTTCTCCCTTATACTTTGTTGGGCTTTAATGGTTTGCAGTCAATTATATTTTCTCCCTTAACTCGTAAACATAAATTTCTCCCTTATTCTTTGTTAGGCCTTAATGGTTTGCAGTCAATTATATTTTCTCCCTTAACTCGTAAACATAAATTTCTCCCTTATTCTTTGTTAGGCCTTAATGGTTTGCAGTCAATTATATTTTCTCCCTTAACTCGTAAACATAAATTTCTCCCTTGTTCTTTGTTAGGCCTTAATGGTTTACCGTCAATTAAATTTTTTTCTTCCTTAGCTCATAAACATTGCACAGTTGAAAATGGCTTGAGGAGGTGGACAGGCTGGATCACATCACACCCTCCTCGACGCAACGGACATGACCCTTTCCCGATGACACAGTACAAGTGCATTCAGTGACAATGGTGTGTGACATTACCATCGGGTCTTGGCACATAAACCCTCCTCTTCTCTCTCTCTCTCTCTCTCTCTCTCTCTCTCTCTCTCTCTGTTTCACACACACACACACACACACACACACACACACACACACAGAGTCAGGGAAGCCTTCCAAAGTAAATATTATGCTTCATAGTTGTGTGAGTTATGCTGTAGCCACTGAACAGTTTTCATCGCAAACATCGCTTTCTCACTCCACTGCCGTATTTACTGAAGGCAGTGAAGCGATCATTGAGTAAAATGCTTAAGCTCACAGTGTACAATGTCATGCAGGTAACTAAGGGTATATGAAATGACTTGAACAGCACACGGGAGTCGTAAGTAGAGCGTGGGGTTGTGACGTCTGAATGGCTTGCTATGAACAATGGATGACTGACTGACAGAAGCGTGAAAGGCATGATGACGCGGCTGACAAGGATGAACATGAACAGTCTATAGGATTAGTTTAGACACATAGCTGCCTTTTGCCCTCTGTTCACTGTGTTTCCTCATTGCCCGCCTCCAGTGTTCCTATCCGATGAGTAACACACGAAAAACATGACGCTGGTGATACACTCATTCCCCCGGCTCTTCCTTGATGCTGAGGCTGCTGTCCATCTGGCCGTTGGTCTGGACGGGCTGTGCCTGGGGACCCATGGGACCGGGGACCTGGGTCTCGGGCTCAGCAGGGCCTGGGAAGTCTGCCTGAGGGGGGTGGGGCAGCGGCAGGTGGGGAGGGCCGACAATTTGGTGTATCTGAGGCGACGGCTGGAGTTCGTGCAGCTGAGGGGGGACTTGGCTGTTCTCCCCTCCTTGGTTTCCCCCTTGCTGCTGCTGCTGTACTTGAGGAAACTGTTCTTGATTGGGATGCTGTGATAGATGTTGCTGCTCAGGTAGAATGTGCTGCTGCTGCTGCTGTTGTTGGTCTTGTTGTTGTTGCATCTGTGTTGGTAACTGCTGAGATTGCTGGCCCGCTGCCTCCTGGGTACCAAGCTGCTGCTGTGGCTGCTGCTGCGTCGCGAGGGCCGGCACATCAGGCTGCTGCTGGTCACCGTTAGGGAAAGCAGCAAAGTACTTGTCGTAATTAAAGGGCTTTGAGCCGCTGTGCCGCCGCTGGTGTTGCACGAGGCCGTCCTTGGAGGTGAACGACTCGCCACAGATGTTGCAGATGTTTTGCCAGTAAGCCGTCTCTCCGCCCCCGGCATGCTTGAGGCGGTGGTAGTCAAGGCTGGCGCGCACTGAGAAGGCCGCCCCACAGAGCTCACAGGGGTACGGCCGCTCCCCGGAGTGCTTACGCTTGTGCACCATCAGGGTGTTCATCTTGGGGAAGCTCTCCCCGCACTCCCCACAGGTGTAGGGGCTCTCTCCCTCCTCCCCCGCCCCTTCCCGTGCCCGCTTCTCCGTGCTGAGGTTGTCGCTGAGGGCGTACGCCGCCTCCCACTCGTCACTGTCGTAGCGCCGCTTGCAAACGTGCTTCCGTTTGTGGCGCTGCAGGTTGCTGCTGTTCATGAAGGAGGAGTCACACTCATCACACTTGAAGGGCCGCTCACCTGTGTGCTTGCGGTAGTGCATGTCCAGCTGGCTCTTCTTGGGGTAGGCGGTGCCGCACACATGACACTTGTACACATTCTTGAAGTTGTGGTCCTTCTTGTGCATGTCAAGGACCACTTTGAAGGGGAAGTCCTTGCCGCACACGTCACACTGGTGCAGCGTGGCGCCGCCCGGCTGCTTGCTGGTGGAGGCGCCCGTCGTCCGAGACATCTTGCCGGCCTTGGACATCTACCTGCTGCTCAGTGGGGGCTGGGAAGGGCAGCGGCAGCCATGTTCACTCTGTCACAAGGGTAGAAACACTGAATAGGAATGCCAGAAACAAGTATAGAAAAGATTTAAGAGGAAAAGCAAATTATGTTAAGAAGGAGAAGCAAGTTATATGAATAAGTAGAAGCAAGTCATCCTAATCTACCAGTGAATTAACCTGGTAATGGCAAGGTCCACTTCATCCCTTTCGAAATGCTACAACTTTAACCCGGTAGCAGCGACGGGCTAAATTTGTGGCTTTACCGTGTAGCAGCGACGGGCTAAATTTGTGGCTTTACCATGTAGCAGCGACGTGCCAAATTTGTGCCATGATATAAACCCCCAAAACAGATGATGCATAAACTGATCACAAATGCTTTGATGTATATTATGAAATCGTTTGTGTGAGTGATGATTTTTTCTCATTTTTCTCGCTTAGAGGGACCATTAAGAAACATGATCCCCGCTTCTCATCCCTCATTCATTAATTTTTGTCTCTCCTCAAACTTATAACTTAACACAATTCTACCAGTTACCACATTTAATCACACAGACACGCAGGCATTCATATATTCTTAATTATCAAGTTATGTCATTTTTCATCGCATTGATTACTGACTCACCCAGGAACAATTTACAGCATCAGGACCTGCCATCATTATCATCTGTATCAACTATTTCATTGACCTAGACACACAGGCCTTTATATATTCTCACATTATCAAGTTATGTCATTAGTCTCAGGATCATTGTTGACACCCCCTTCTATAACCCTTACAATCAGGACCTGCCAGAATCTACATCACAGTCTCATCTACCATCTACATCATCTACAATACACTATCTATATCTACATTTCACTATCATCTATACCATCTACACATAACCACCACTAATCATATCCCATACTATCACCTATACCATCAACATTAGATTAACATACAGTACCTATCATCTACAATACACTATCTATATCTACATTTCACTATCATCTATACCATCTACACATTACCACCACCAATCATATCCCATACTATCGCTTATACCATCTACATTACATTAACATACAGTACCTATCATCTACAGTACACTATCTACATCATCGGCTGCCCTTCTTTGAGTGACTTCCTCCCAACCTGTCACTCGGGAACTTCTTGAAACAGGTATACTAATTATGTTACCTGAAGTCCTTCTCAGCAGGTGTAACAAGGCTTCAGGTATCTAACGGGGGCAAGATATAACTCCTAACTACACGGACACTTAAACCTATTAGCCTCTAGATGATACAGATTTATTAAGCAGGACAGTTAATGATAGCTTTAATTAGCACACCTCCGTTAGTATCTGTATAAGGCGGGTTGGTCACATCTCACGCCCCGCCCACCCCAGCCTCCCGCCCACGCCCACCCTCACCTGTGCTAATCATCTGGCCCCGGGGAGGAGGTCTTTTCCCCTAGGTGGTCAGTGGGCAGAGTTTAGGCCTTGGTGGGAGCACATAACCTGGCTGTGTACTGAGGCCATTTTGTTGTGGGTGAAGCTGAGCCCACAGAAAACGAAGCCTTCTTGGGGTAACGTTTGTCTTATGCGTTTCTTCAGAGCCAGGGAAACGTTTGTCTGGGTTGGGCTAGTAGTCTTTTTGTAGTCGTCTGGTTATGGTATAGTCCTGTCTGCCATAGTAACGCTTGTGTGTGGTGGTCTTGGAGTCTTTAAAATCTTCTGGTAACGTTTGTCTTATGCGTTTCTTTAAAGCCAGGGAAACGTTTGTCTAGGTGGTCTTGTAGTTTTTTTGTAGTCGTCTGGTTATGGTATAGTCTTGTCTGCCATAGTAACGCTTGCGTGTGGTGGTCTTGAAGTCTTTAAAATCTTCTGGTAACGTTTGTCTTCATTTCTATATAGACTGTAGCCACGTACGTACAGCAACGTTTCTCCGGGTAGCAACGTTTGTCCGGGATGGTCTTGTTGTCTTTTTTGGTTGTTAGTCTTATCTGGCATATTAAAGTTTGTGTGTGGCAGTCTTGGAGTCTTAATTGGAAAGCTTCTTGCAACGTTTTTATTTATTTTTGCAGTCATCTGAGAACGTTTTTCTTATATCTGCCAAAGCAACGTTTATTGTCTCGACCCGTGGTGGTCACATGCATGGCTTGCTCTTTGGTAACGTTTTTCCTCTTGCCCACAGAAACGTTTAATTGTATGTGGTAGTCAGTCACTGTGGTCTTCTTGGTAGTAATGTTAATCTCAGCAGCGTTGGTCAGGGGTAGGTAGTCTTTGAAGTCTTTGAAAGCTTCTGACAACGTTATTTTTTTTTATCTGAATAACCACAGAATCGTTTAATTGTATGTGGTAAGAATCTCGCAGCTTTTTATCAACTGTTTACGTTTCTTGTTTATCTGTCATTGCCAAGATTGTATAGTTTTCTGATGCATGGTTGCGTTTTCCTCTTTAACAATCATATGTAGCCACTATAGTAATATTTTTCGTCTTTATCAACCATCGGAACGTTTATATATGGCAGACTTTGCGGACATCTGGTAACGTTTTTCTTATCTGCCACAGCAACGTTTGTCTCCGTACGTGGTAGTCGTGTAGCCTTGTTGTCCTCTGGTAACGTTTGTCCTCTTCCCCACAGAAATGTATGTATGTCTGTGTGGTAGTAGTCATGTAGCAATTATAGTCCCTCATATTGTGATGTTTCTCCACCTATACAATCTACAGTATCCCATCTTGTTCTTTAATTGAGATATGCAACCACATTTTCGATCCATCCAGTATTAGCATCCAGTATTATGTGTAAGGCAATACTCTAATAACCATGCCAATTTGACCACTAATAGAAAGCATTATATATAATATTTACTTTCTTGTTACATTTCTTCATTTTCGTTTATTGTAGATACATGCTTCAAGGGAGGAGAGCGTGTGTGCGTGTGAAATGCCTGAATTTTTACTCTTTTTCTCTACTCCCACACGACCACTGCGTGTAACGAAACACACGAGAAATTAATCCAGACAAGGACAAGCGTAACGGGAGAGCCACTCCTTTACCAGTTGGCCAAAGAGGTACCCCACTGGTTGAGTTATGGGAGGCTCTTCCATCAGGCAAGTC
>NC_066537.1:7378018-7404265 GCF_024679095.1 Eriocheir sinensis
CGCTTCCTCTTGGCAGGGATGTCTCTCCTGTGTCCGAACGACGCTTCCTCTTGGCAGGGATGTCTCTCCTGTGTTCGAGCGACGCTTCCTCTTGGCAGGGATGTCTCTCCTGTGTCCGAGCGACGCTTCCTCTTGGCAGGGATGTCTCTCCTGTGTTCGAGCGACGCTTCCTCTTGGCAGGGATGTCTCTCCTGTGTTCGAGCGACGCTTCCTCTTGGCAGGGATGTCTCTCCTGTGTCCGAGCGACGCTCCCTCCTGGCAGGGATGTCTCTCCTGTGTCCGAACGACGCTCCCTCCTGGCAGGGATGTCTCTCCTGTGTCCGAGCGACGCTCCCTCCTGGCAGGGATGTCTCTCCTGTGTCCGAGCGACGCTTCCTCTTGGCAGGGATGTCTCTCCTGTGTCCGAACGACGCTTCTTCTTAGCATGGATGTCTCTCCTGTGTCCGAACGACGCTTCTTCTTAGCAGGGATGTCTCTCCTGTGTCCGAACGACGCTTCTTCTTAGCAGGGATGTCTCTCCTGTGTCCGAACGACGCTTCTTCTTAGCATGGATGTCTCTCCTGTGTCCGAACGACGCTTCTTCTTAGCATGGATGTCTCTCCTGTGTCCGAGCGACGCTTCTTCTTAGCAGGGGTGTCTCTCCTGTGTCCGAGCGACGCTCCCTCCTGGCAGGGATGTCTCTCCTGTGTTCGAGCGATGCATACCGCTGCTGGCATGCAGGGCGAGGGCTCCTGTTTCCGAGCGACGCTCCCTCCTGGCAAGGATGTCCCTCCTGTGTTCGAGCGATGCATACTCCTGGCAGGGCGGTGGCTCCTGCATGTGTCCAAGAGGTGCATGCTGCTGGCAGGGGTGTGGCTCCTGTGTCCGAGCGACGCTTCCTCCTGGCAGAGCAGTGTTCCCTGTGTCCGAGTAAAGCTCCTTCCTGGCAGGGCGGCGGCTCCTGATACAGACCGTGCGGCCGTGCCTGCTGGGTGGGGTGGGATTTCAACTGCATGTTACCCACGAAGCATGAGCAGGCAACAAGTGACGATCGAGGAGAGTTCATGCCCACTTGACATCTTGCCGCCTTGCACGAGTCCCTTCACGAGGGCGCACATTCTAAGCCAAAGCCTGAACGTGTGCTAGCCGTGATTTCGGTTTGGTTGAATTAAATAGCTTCAGTAGCAATAAGGGTGTCCGGGCGCTTGAGGAGCTGGGTCTTGTGACGAGTAGTAGACGGGTCCATACCTTGGCTGGCTGTACAACACATCTGCTGTGGGTGCATGGGCAAAGTCAATCTTCTTGTATAGAACGGGCGCATACCTGGGCTGGCTGTACAACACATCTGCTGTGGGTGCATGGGCAAAGTCAATCTTCTTGTATAGAACGGGCGCATACCTGGGCTGGCTATACAACACCTCTGCTGTGGGTATGGGGGCAAAGTCAACTTTCTTGTACTGAACAGCACTATACTGGACCTGGATGTACAAGTGTTCAGCCGTGGGTATGGGAGCAGTGTGTTCACGGCGCCAATTCTCCTTTTCCTGCTTCTTTACCCGCCACTCTTCCATCGTGAGCGGCCGGGGGAAGGCGTCGGGAGTATTGCTCGGGGTCCCCAGCAAGTGTGCCATGATGAATTGTGTGGAGATGAGTGGTATGATGCTACTGTATCCAGTGGTCCCTTGGCTGTATCTGCGGCATCGATGAAGTGGATGCGCTTATATTAGGCCCGATTCGCATTATACGTATATTGTCAATGCTCCGCGGACGTTCAGACGCTGGGAATCCATGGTCAGCTCCTCCGAACAGAGGCTATAGGCTCAGGAAGTTCGGACGCTAGAATCCTTGGGCATTAATTTTCCGAACCGGTAAAATATTACTCTAGGAAAATTTAAGCCATCTAAATTTGCATCATCACAAGGAACGATGATGCACAGGGATGCACGCGGTGAATGTATACCTCTAGCCACTACAGGCTGATGACGTCGTACGGACTGGTGTAAACCTATCAAGAAAAATTTATATTGGGTAAAAAAAAACATGCTCCTCGATATATTTGCTCTCTCTCTCTCTCTCTCTCTCTCTCTCTCTCTCTCTCTCTCTCTCTCTCTCTCTCTCTCTCTCTCTCTCTCTCTGCGTCCGAGCGATGCATACTCCTGGCAGGGCGGTGGCTCCTGTGTCCAAGAGATGCATGCTGCTAGCAGGGCTGTGGCATCTGTGTCCGAGCGACGCTTCCTCGTGGCATGCATGGATGTCTCTCCTGTGTCCGAGTGATGCATACTCCTGCTGGCAAGGCGACGGCTCCTGTGTCCGAGCGATGCTTCCTCCCGGCAGGGCAGTGTCTCCTGTGTCCGAGCGAAGCTCACTCCTGGGAGGGCGGCGGCTCCTGATATACATGTGGTCAGATCGTGCGGCCGTGCCTGCTAGGTGGGGTGGCATTTCAACTGCATGTTACCCACGAAGCATCAGCACGCAAGAAGTGACGATTGAAGAGAGTTCATGCCCACTTGACATCTTGCCGCCTTGCACGAGTCCCTTTGCGAGGATGCGTATTCTAAGCCAAAGCCTGAACGTGTCCTTGGCATGATTTCTATTTGGTTGAATTAAATAACTTGAGTAGCGATGAGGGTGTCCGGGCGCTTGAGGAGCTGGATCTTGTGACGAGTAGTAGACGGGTGCATACCTGGGCTGGCTATACAACACCTCTGCTGTGGGTATGGGGGCAAAGTCAACCTTCTTGTACTGAACAGCACTCTACTGGACTTGGCTGTACAAGTGTTCAGCCGTGGGTGTGGGAGCAGTGTGTTTACAGCGCCGCTTCTCCTCTTGCTGCTTCTTTATCCACCTATTCCACCACTCTTCCCTCGTAAGCGGCCGGGGCAGGGCGTCGGGAATATTGCTCGGGGTCCACAGCAAGTGTGCCATGATGAATTGTGTGGAGATGAGTGGTATGATGCTACTATATCCAGTGGTCCCCTGGCTGTATCTGCGGCGTCGATGAAGTGGATGCGCTTATGCGCTGCGGTGCCCACACTACAGAATCAGAATGGACATCAACTTGCTAGAATCATTTCAGAGGAGGATGACCAAGATGATTCAGGGGCTGAGGAACCTCCCATATCAAAATAGGCTGAAACATCTAAAGTAAACTTACATTCACTAGAAAGACGAAGAGTGCGGGGAGATCTGATAGAAGTATTCAAATGGGTCAAGGGTTACAACAAAGGCGATATAAGTAAAGTATTGAGAATTAGCCAGCAGGATAGAACACGCAGTAATGGATTTAAATTAAAAAAGTATAGATTTAGGAGAGATATAGGCAAGCATCGGTTTAGTAATAGGGTGGTGGGGGAATGGAATAGACAAAGCAATCACATAGTTAGTGCAGGGACGATAGCTTGTTTTAAGAGTAGACTGGATAGCTACATGGACGAGGATGACAGGTGGCAGTGAGGTGTGGGTGTAGTAAGGAGACAGGGTACTGGAGCGTACGCCCGTACCGAAGGTAAACGAGGATCAAGCCTCTACCTGTAACCCCTGTAACTACACCTCACCCATCGTGAGTAGTGGGGAGGATTCTGGAGCTGCCCTGTGTAGGCCACTCGCCCTCTTGCAGTTTCCCTATGTTCTTATGTTCTTATATTAGGCCCGATTCGCACTATACCCATACTCAACGCTCCGCGGACGTTCGAACTGGAATCATTATGCACGAATTTTCCGAACCGGTTGCGTGACGTCATAACTGATGTCATGAACCTCGCCAATCACAGCGCTACTACACGCTCTCTCTCTCTCTCTCTCTCTCTCTCTCTCTCTCTCTCTCTCTCTCTCTCTCTCTCTCTCTCTCTCTCTCTCTCTCTCTCTCTCTCTCTCTCTCTCTCTCTCTCTCTCTCTCTCTCTCTCTCTCTCTCTCTCTCTCTCTCTCTCTCTCTCTCTCTCTCTCTCTCTCTCTCTGCCAGTTGGCATGCCTTCCCCTGAACGGCCCTTCCAAATAGCAAACCAGGACCTCGCCTACACTACCACCCACCAGTACCTGGGTGTCTGGCTGGACAGTCACCTTCGGTTCGGCACTCAGGTACGCCATCTAAGAGAGCGCGCAGCAACTCGCACCAACATCCTGCGAGCTCTGTCCAAACAAAACACGGGGGCATCCTATCGTGTCTTACGCGCCTTCTACACACACGCCATAAGGTCCATCATAGACTACTGCGCTCCTTGCCTGTGTTCGCTCTCCCCTGCACTCACAAAGAAGTTAGAGGTGGCACAAAATGACGCTCTCCGGGTCATTCTAGGAGCCCCGCCATGGACCCGCCTGACCAACCTTCGCCTGGAAAGTGGCTTCCCATCACTCCACCACCGCATCCTTGCCCGAACATCCACTGTAGTTGGGAAGTTCATGAAGCAGCAACCACACGGCACAGTCTCCACACAGCTGCTTCATGCCTTCCAGAGACCACCACAAGCCACTCCAGACGGGGACTGGATACATGATGCCGCCGACGCAGTCCGTCACTTGGAAGTGGAGAGGCTTGTCTGCAGTGGCTCAGACCTGCCACACCCTGGCTACCACTCCCCTCCACCCTGGGTTCCTGGTCCATTCCAGATGAGCCTCCCTACCACCTCAGCTCCTAGGGCCTCTCACCCCATCACCCTCCGCCAAGAGGCTTTGCAGCGCGTGGCTTCGATGGACAACAGGACTGCCAGCCACTACTACACCGATGGCTCGCTGGGCGCCGATGGGTCTGTGGGGGCTGCCTTCGTGTGCGGAACCCAGACAGGACTGTGGCGCCTGCCACCGCAAGTCTCCATCCTGCAGGCAGAACTGGCAGCCATCCTCTGTGCCCTGCGTCACGCCACTGCCGATATGAACACCACCATCATCATCCACCTGACTCGCTGTCAGCCCTCAAGGTCCTGCAGGCAATGAGCGTCAGAGACAACACTCGGCTCATAACCACCATCCTCCATGAAGCCAACACCCTTGTCTCACTGGGCAAGAACATCATCCTGGACTGGGTGCCAAGCCACGTTGGTCTGAGAGGGAACGAGAAGGCTGACCGTGCTGCTGCCACGGCTCGGTCCCTTCCACAGATCACCTTCCCCCTTGCCCCCAGCCTGTCCTACATAAAGAACAAAGCATCCCAGGCGGCCCTCTCACTCACCCGACTAGAACACGAGGCCGTCCTGGTTCAGGGCTCTGCCTCTGCCTCGTGGTACAGCACGGCCACCCACCACAAGCCTGTCATACAGCTCCCCAACACCACACCCAACACCATCCTCGCCTCCATCCGCCGCCTCAGACTCGGGTTTGCCTGCATGAGGAGGTGGCAAACAAGGATACCCCACCCTGCCCCCACTGCTGGCAAGCCACCTGAAACCTCTGCTGCACTACATCCTGGAGTG
Source organism: Eriocheir sinensis (assembly GCF_024679095.1). NCBI lineage: Eukaryota > Metazoa > Arthropoda > Malacostraca > Decapoda > Varunidae > Eriocheir > Eriocheir sinensis. The sequence goes on from NC_066537.1 coordinate 7,383,401, forward strand.
CCCCCTCACCACCCCGCTGCACCCGCCCGGCCCACAGCTCCACCCTGACGACAACACGGCTCCCCAGACAGCAGCAGAGCGAGTGAGCCTCACCCAAGACTCCACCCTGGCAGAGGTGGTGGCAAAATTCCCACCTCCTCGATAAGCTGAAAACTGAAGACATCCTCTGACGGGCCCGCCGGCCCGTGCCCTCCCCTGGGAGGACAACCAACAACAACAACAATCTCTCTCTCTCACTCTCTCTCTCTATATAATATATATATATATATATATATATATATATATATATATATATATATATATATATATATATATATATATATATATATATATATATATATATATATATATATATATATATATATATATATATATATATATATATATATATATATATATATATATATATATATATATATATATATATATATATATATATATATATATATATATATATATATATATATATATATATATATATATATTTCGTCCTCGAATTATATAGCCATTTTTTACAGCAAAGGAAACAGGTCAAGGGCAAAAGAAAAAAAAGGCAAAAATATGCCTATTGAGTAAAACATCTACATTCACTTTCTTTTCATAGTGATATTCGCCACTCCGGAATCGACGAACCCATCTCCAAACCGTGCTGACATCATCTGCCTCGGCTCCCTCCGTAAACGTTCACCAAGCGTCGGTGAATGTCGATTGGTTCAACTTCTTGTGCGTGGAGCAATTCAATGACGCAACTCTGCTTCAGACGCATGTCCGTGACAGGGGTTCCTTTCTTAGACTGTCACACCGTCAATATCTGCAACAGACATGAAAAATTCAGGTTATTAGTGCGAAGGTTCAGTCATCATAACAATGCCTTAAGCAATCCTCTTGGACCCCGGCCTTGGGGAGGAATAAAAAATAGGAGGCATTACTTTGTATGTAACTGGGAGGGGCCACGTCTTTTAATGCGCCGCTTGGATGTGTTGTTTGAGCACGAGCATCACACCTGCGTGCTCTCCCTTTCATTAATCAGAGCATATCGTGCACCCCCTCGCAGGTGAAGGGGTGGGGGCTTGTCCGGGTGGTGTGCAACAGAGAGCTAAGCCACAGGGTCGTTTTTTTGCCTCTTTAAGCCATCTGTATTGTCATATGTTATCACTTCAGCTGTAATTATTGTCAACTACTTAAGTAGGGCTTGGTAATGGAGTTTTAAATCAGTGTTTCAGGGGAGAGAGTGAAGGTGAAGCCAGAGTCATGTATAGGTTTGGAAGGCGGGGTGTTACCGGGTCCTGAAGACGATTAAGAAGTTTTTTTTTTCCCTTTGCAAACCACCTATGATGTCATACATGTCACTAAAACATTAATCAATGTCTGTTACTTTAGTACAGATGGATAATGTGGGTTTATTTAGTGTTTTAAGAGAAGAAAATGGAGCTGAAGCCAGAGCCGTGTGAAGGTTTGGAGGGCGGTGACCTGAGAAGACCTGAACTTAGCATTCGTTTTCCTCCCTTTTCAAACCACTCATCTTGTCATACATATCACTAAAACCTTAATCATTGTCTATTAGTTAAGTACAATCGAGTAATAGGCTTTCAAGTAGGGTTTTAGTGGGAGAAAATGAAGCTTAAGACTGGGCCATAGGTGTGGAAGGCAATCTTCAAGGAGGCGTCACTTTCCCGCCCGTCTTGTCATACATATCACTAAAACCTTAATCATTGTCTATTAGTTAAGTACAATCAAGTAATAGGCTTCCAACTAGGGTTTTAGTGGGAGAAAATGAAGCTTAAGACTGGGCCATAGGTGTGGGAGGCAATGTTCAAGGGGGCGTCACTTTCCCGCCCGTCTTGTCATACATATCACTAAAACCTTAATCATTGTCTATTAGTTAAGTACAATCGAGTAATAGGCTTTCAAGTAGGGTTTTAGTGGGAGAAAATGAAGCTTAAGACTGGGCCATAGGTGTGGGAGGCAATCTTCAAGGAGGCGTCACTTTCCCGCCTGTCAGAATCATGTACCGGAAAACTGCGAGCCAGGAAGCCATTAGGGGAGAAGCAGGATGAGAGTACAGGGCGAGGGGGCAGAGGCAGCAGCAGGAGGCAGAAGGTTGTGCTGTTGGTGTGGTGTGACCTCAAGTGTCCGCCACAGGTGTCCGAGTGGGCGTGGCGCTGGAGAGGAAGAACATTGAAGAGGAGGAAGAGGAAGAAGACGGCTGCATGCTATCTTCCCTTCCTACACTATCCTTATTTCTTGCCTGGGAAATTGAAATCTTTGTCTATCTCTGTTTCCTCCTCCTCCTTTCTACTCCATCTTTACCTTAATTTATTCATTTCTCCCTTCTTCTTCACTATCTTCATATTTCTAACTGGGAACATTTAATCTATCTTTACTATCTCCACCTTATCTCTCTCCTGAATAACGTTGAAGAAGAAGAAGACATCCTATATACCTTCCTTCTACACTATCTTCATCTTATTTCTTACTTGGGAAACTGAAATATCTCTCTTTATCTCCCTCCTCCCTTCTTCTCTGTCTCCACATTATCTCTCACTGGGAATTTGGAATTATCTCTCTCCTCACCTCCCTCCTACACCATCTTCTTCCCTCCCTCCTTCATCCCTCACTATCTTAATAATCTCTCTCTTTCCTCCACCCTACACCATCTTCCCTTCCTCGATCCTTCACTATCTTATCTCTCCTCTCCACCCTCTACACCATCTTCTTCCCTTCTTCATCCCTCACTATCTTAATTATCTCTCTCTTTCCTCCCCCCTACACCATCTTCCCTTCCTCGATCCTTCACTATCTTATCTCTCCTCTTTCCTACACCATCTTCTTTCCTCCCTCCTTCTCTCTCATCTTATCTATATCTCTCTTGTTATCTCCATCTCCCTCGTCTTATCTCCAAGCCGCCAGCATGTCTGAGGGCGAGGCAGCATCCAGCATGGCACCCACTGAGCAGAAGAATTACCTGGGCTTTGATTTTAGCACACAGCAGGTAAGAGTTGACAGGTGTGCATGTGTGTGTGTGACGGGTGTGCACGTGAGACAGGTGTGTGTGTGTGTGTGACAGGTGTGCATGTGTGACAGGTGTGCATGTGAGACAGGTGTGCGTGTGTGTGTGTGCCTGGTGACCTGTCCCTTCTTATTCCTTCTCACAGGTGTTGTCATGTATTTTTCTGGGGACTTCTCAACCTTATATAATGGCATGGGGAGGTCTGTGTAGTTTTGCAAGTAACAATGTGGTTAGTTTTTCCATTTAGGTGCCCAGTAACTGTTTTCCCATCTCTCTCAGTTTCAGGGCATGCCACAATTGGTCTTTTAGTGGCCTATCTGTTTTATATTATGGCATGGGAAAGTTCTGGGAGGTGGGAAAGGTTGTAATGGAGGTGGTTTTTCCATTCAAGTGCTCAATGCAAGTGCTGTTTTCATATTTCTTTTCCTCTTCCTTCTCATAGCTGTTGTTCTTAACCCGGTAGCAGCGGGGATCATGTTTTTCAGAGGCCCCTCTAAGCGAGAAAAATGAGGAAAAAATTATCACTCACGCAAACCATTTCATAATATATGTCAACGCATTTGTGATCAGTTTATGCATCACTTATTTTGGGGGGGTTTATATCATGGCAAAAATTTGGCCCATCGCTGGTGCACAGTAAAGCCACAAATTTGGCCCGTCGCAGCTGCCGGGTTAAGAAATTACTGAAGTAGTTATTGCAGTTAGTTTTGTATTCCGGCATCCATTGATAATTTGTAAGGCACTGGTTGGTGTGTAGGCAGTCCTGACCAGTGAGGCAACCTATAGCGAGTCAAACTAACATTACCTAAATCAAACACGAATATTAACCAAACACAGATATAGCAAATTTTTATGTTTACTTTTCACCTGTTGTTAGTGCCGGAAATTTCAGGGCATAACAAACAAATTCTCTGTTTTGTAAAAGTTAAATATCTGGGTATGTTGTGTAACCATCCAACTGCCTCTCCTGACAACCCAGTGCACCTGACAGATCATAATTTACTTATCAGGTGTTCTATAATGGATGCGATGGGTGTTGCTATCCACTGAAATTTTAACTCTTCCTCACCCTTTGCCCCTCCATTCATTGCTTTACTCCTCCATATGTGTAGCTGTACTTTAGATAATGATTTCTGGCTACAATTGTGTGTTAGTTTATTTTGTTTTCTCAATAATGAGTAAATAACACGTCTTCTTTTGCTGATATATCTTATTTGTTTTCTGTCAAATGTTTGAGGACACTATTAACAATTATCACAGTCATGTACTCAAAAAATTCATATATTCATTGCCAGGGGAGGCACGGCATTACCTGTTTCCTCTTTGGTTGTTGGCCCAATTCAGATTCATGGTATTGTCTACACTGCTTTGTTTGTTTTTAGGATACTCTAGGAAATGCTACATTCCTCTCCTGCAGGTGAAGGCCATTGTGGTGAGTGACAGCCTGGAGGTGCTGCAGGAGGCTGCTGTGCAGTTTGACAATGACTTGCCTGAGTACAGGTAAGGCTGCTGCCCATATTCTAAAAGTAGCTAATGTCCCCTTGATATAGGTTCCCCTCCATACTTCACCACCTTAGACCTCACCAGTACTTCCTCCTTCCACCAGGACCCATGGAGGGGTGCACGTGCGGGGGGATGACGGCTGCTCCGTCACAGCTCCTACAGTCATGTGGGTGAAGGCCCTGGACATGCTCATGGACAAGCTGAGAGTGGCCGGGGCAGACTTCTCAACCATCGCCGCCGTCTCTGGGTCAGGACAGGTGAGGAGACACAAAAAAAGAGAAAGGCAGAGAGGAAGAGAGAGAAAAGATAGTATCAACAGATATTAGTATATCCTATCATTAAGTTGTCTTTAGAATATAAAATTAAATTGGCTTGTTTAATGTGTCTGGCAGCAACATGGAAGCATCTACTGGCGGAAAGGAGCCTCCAAGACCCTGGAGGGGCTGCAGCCAGAGCGCTTCCTCCATGAGCAGCTGGCCCTGGCCTTCAGTGTTACCGACAGCCCCATCTGGATGGACTCCTCCACCTCAGAGCAGTGCAGGATGCTGGAGGAAGCCGTGGGAGGACCGCAGGTGAGAGGAGATGGTGCAAGCAATGAGGGGAGAGTGAAAAAAGATCTGTACCATGTAACTTTGCTCACAGCTTTTTATAAATTTTCACTTTTATTTTTTATCATTATTCATGAGCCTGCAATAAACCATAAACGTAGTTTTGTCTATACCATTATTTATGATCCAGCAAGTCATTTATTACCATATATGGTAAATGTTTCAATTTTGTTAAAAGCATTTATTAGCTTGAAGACCACCAGGTTTTGTTTTCCTGCCAAGTCATCGTGCCTCACCCCATCATTGCTATTTGTCAACTTGTCCCTTCCAGAAACTCGCCGAGATCACCGGCTCCAGGGCTTACGAGAGGTTCACCGGGCCACAGATTGCCAAGATATATCAGAAACGCAAGGAGGCCTACAACAACACAGAGGTAGGCTTGTGGAGGACACTTACTGTGTGAATTTCTCAAAGAATGTGAGGTTATGGACCTTAGATTGTCATATATAATTGTCTTAATGTTAATGGTAATACACAACTCGTAACATGCCTCATAATATATCATCACCATCATCTCCAGACCACATTCCTCATTCAGGCTGGGTTCCAATTTTTGCATTTAGGATTTTGTTTATTTTCTCTTTCTTGAAAAAAAAATCCTCTGCTGTGTACCTTTTAGAGGAATGAACTATAATGTAAAGCCGGGAGTGCCATTGTCATCCTCACTAACACTCCACATCATTCACCCCAACACAACACCCACCAGAACCACCACAAACACCTCCCTAAGTCTCCTGCCTTCCCTCACCCCCAAGAGGATCTCCCTGGTGAGCAGCTTTGGCTGTTCCCTCTTCCTGGGCGCCTACGCTCCCATCGATCTTGCAGATGGCTCAGGGATGAATCTGCTGGACCTGAAGACCAAGACCTGGCACCAGCCATTACTTGATGTGAGTGCAGGAGGCAAGATTTTTTTTGTAATAATGTAGTCTTATTTTTGTTTGTTTTATTCTTTATTCCTCACATTGACTGTTATATGGTTACTTCTATAGTGAAATATTAATCAAAGAAATATCTATGGTGGCATAAACACAAGAATGTTACTAGTCAAACCAAAGATGTATCTATGACCTGTGGCTTTTTGTCAGTCTCGTGTTTCCAGTACTTGCTGCTCCATTGGTCTCCCTAACAAAATACTACCTTTTCTTAACCTATATTTTCTGGGACACCACATTAACAGATTATTATTTATATATCTAACATGCCACAGCCTTCATTCACCCTTCTTCAGTCCTAATCCTACCATGTTGCACCCTCAGGCTTGTGCTCCAGGCCTTGCCGAGAAACTGGGGACTCCCGTAGCCGCTGCAGAACAAGTTGGGAAGGTGGCAGACTACTTCATTGACCGGTATGGCTTCAGCCCCGAGTGTGCGGTCGTGGCCTTCACTGGAGACAACCCGGCCTCCCTCGCTGGTGAGTGGCAGGAAGGATTACTGTATTTGTTGTGGCAATAAGGTGAGTGGGAGGAAGGGCAGCTAATATATAGCTTCACGAATTTATCTTTCCCTCGCCAGGCATGTGTGTGGGGCAAGGTGATGTTGTGGTGAGTCTTGGCACCAGCGACACCCTCTTCCTGTGGCCCGACACCCCGCCCACCCCTCAGACGACAGGCCACGTGTTCATCAACCCCGTGGACAGCACTTCTTACATGGCCCTCCTGTGGTGCGTTGTGCTATAACGTAAAACCTGTTCTCATTTGTATTTTTACTGATTGTTTCAAAGTTTGGCTACGAGGGGTCATGAGTCACATGAAATAGAAACTGTCTTATTTTAGTGGGCTCTTTTGTTTCCTGTATTTGTTGCCCTTGAGCTGTTTCCATTGCTGTAAAGAAATAATGAAAGCTACAAAAAATATTGGGTTATACTACATATGCAGTTGCACAGCTTACCAAAAGTAGAGTAATACTATCCTAAATTATTTCTTCAGTCTTCCCCTTCTCTCATTTTTAATCATGTCATCATATGTTGTGTTTTCTGTGTTGACGCATCCTTCCAATGTCTGCCTAGCTTCAAGAACGGCTCACTCACGAGGGAGAAAATCCGGGACGAGTGTGCTGATGGGACCTGGGACATCTTCAACGAACTGCTGGAAATGACGCCTCGAGGGAACTTTGGAAATATGGGTGAGGGTGATTTTTCTTCTTTTCTTTTACTTGGTGTTGCTTTTCATATTTATTAATATGTTTATGGTTATGGTATAAATCAACAAAGAATGACCTCACTTTGTTGAATAGAAAGTCTCATTAGTAAAGAAACATTATATTAATTTCCCAAGTCAAGACCTATAGTAACTGTTTGGGGTTTTATTTGGTTATTTTCCCTTGTGTTGCTTGTCCATTACCTGCCCTTTATTGTCCACAGGGATGTACTACCACCTCAAGGAGATCACCCCAGAGCTTGAGGGAGTGTTTAGGTTCAACAAGGCGGGCGAGGCAGCTGGAAGGTTTGCCAGCAAGGAGGTAGAGGTACGCGCCGTGGTGGAGGCTCAGTTCCTGGCCAAGAGGGTGTATGCAGAGAAGCTTGGATACAGTGTTGGTGAGTGACAGAAGTGGTGAGCAGCATTACCAGATTATCGTACTCAGAACATTCCATTTATCAGTTTCAAACTCAAAACTGTCATACCCACACAAATTATGATAGTTATTGTTAATCCCATCAATTACTAGTTGTTTTTGCAATAGTTTTGGGGCAGAACCGGAAATTGCAATGTTCTGAGTATGCAAATCTGGTAATGCTGATGGTGGGTTGGGGGTGAAATGTGGATGTACGTATAGTATTAATCCGTTCGCTGCGACTGGCACGGATTTGGCCTTCACTGGTAGCCTGGTAACATATACTCCCAGGTCTTTCTCTGCCTCTGTGGTGGATAGTGGAGTGTTTCCCATGTGGTATTGATGTGCTGGATATCCCCTCCCAAGGTGCAGCACTTTACATTTTTCTTCATTGAATTGTAGCAGCCATTTTTTGTTCCATTCCTGTAGCTTGGTGGTCTTCTTGTAGGAACTCCACAGCCAAGGGGTTAATTAGAATGTATACCCACAACTTGGCATGGTTAACTTGAACTCATTGGACATTTGATTGATAAAGAATAGTGATAATAACCAAGCCAGCCATAGTGTGTGCCCTCAACTTTACCTTCACCTTACTACCTGTGCATTGAAGTCGATCCTTTCCATCACCTCAGGAGGAAAAGGACGGCGAGTACTGGCAACAGGAGGCGCCTCAGGGAACACCTCCCTCCTGCAGGTGTTGGCGGACGTGTTCAACTGCCCCGTGTACACCATGGTTAGTTTTGTCTGTCTATTTGTCTTTAGTTTTTTAGATGTCGAGAAGTGCTTTCATACCAAGACCAGAGACAGGCTGTTACTTAGGTCCATATTATTAACCCAGCAGCTTTACCGCGTACCAGTGACAGGCCAAATTTTTCCCATGATATAAACCCCTCAAAATAGATGATGCATAAACTGATCACAAATGCGTTGATATATATGAGGAAATGGTTGTGCGAGTGATGATTTTTTTCTCATTTTTCTCACATAGAGGGGCCTTTAAGAAACATGATCCCCACAGCTACCGGGTTAAATGTACCAAGCTCCCTTTATTACTATTTCCCAAGGCCACAGAAAAGATTAACTGGGTTTTCATGTGTGACTTTTTCCATTCAATACTTAGGTCCATATTATTAAATGTGCCAAGGTCCCTTTTAGTACTATTTCCCAAGGCAACAGAAAAGGTTAACTGGGTTTTCATGGGTGACTTTTCCCATTCAAGGTGCAGAGGCCATGTTAAACTATCACTAGGATCACAAAACGGCCCAGCAACTTCCCCGAGAGGCTTTTAAAACGGGCGCACTGAGGGGTTGATACAATTAAAAATACAGACTTTAGTTCCTTCCTACACCTCATCACCCAAACATGTGGATTGTACAACTTTTTGCCATTTTGTACCTTAGGTAAAATCAAGTAAATATTCACTATACTGGCTAATACTCACTTCCCTGTTGTTTTTAGGAGGTGGCCAACTCTGCATGTCTGGGCAGCGCTTACCGAGGCAAACACTCCCTTGTGGGCGGCCAGTACCTGGAGGCCGTCAAGAGCCAGTCCTTCCGCCTGGCATGCCATCCCAATGGTGACGCCCACCAGGTCAGCCACTCATATCCTACATATGGCTATGCTTCTAAACTTACCCACGTCTCCAGAAACCTTGACCTTATATATCCTTTCCAACCCTTATCAAGTGTTCTCATCCTTCTGCCATAGCATTTCCAAACCCATATCACCATACATAACACTACCTATTTTTCCTCTACTCCCATGCTCCGGATCATGTGCAGTGTAACACCTCTGCTCCCTTTTGCAGGTGTACACGCCAATGGTGAAGCGCTTCCAGTCCCTCGAGGCAGCCATCCTTGCAAACAAGAAGTAGCAGTTCCAAGAGATTCCAAAGCTTAGAGACAAACACAGGGCCGAGTGCAGTCTAATTTAGGTTGTGACCTGGTGTTGGTTAGGATAAGGCTTGAATTTGATATGGTAGCTAAGAGTTGTGCATAATAGACCATATTCCATACACAGGCAGTGCTACTCCCAGTCATCTAGACCTTCCAGGCTGGGTCAGTGCAGTGAAAGTTTACTCATCTGGTTTTGCTTTAATACTCAGTTACAGCCTTGTTTTGAGAGGACTTGTGAGTCCTCTAACAGTGAAGTGATCAAGCGAACTGGTGTGGATTATGGTCTATTTGCACTTGTGGTCGAGGGCTGAAGTCACAGGATCTTTAGAGTTTATTGTTCCATATGCATAAGTCAGCAAAGCTTTATCAGCATTACTTGCTAATGTTTGTTGCCTTACTGCTTTATATCAGTTACTTGGCCAGAGAATACTCTTGGTCACTTGCGCAGTTATTTCCTCAGGTTAAATCCGCACAAAGCACAAAGTGCCTCTAAACCAGATTATTAACTCTATGAATATTTTATCTATGTCTATGGTGCTGCTAGTATTAGTGTTTCATTAGGGCTGTGTCACTTGTTATTATCACTGGTGCCTGACACTAAATGGCCCTAATCTTTTCCAGTAGGTTAAGAAAGAACTTTGAAGTTTGCTGCACTTTATTATATTTTCATACAATTTAGGATTTACAAAGGTCGCTTGTTGTTTAAAGGTTAGGTAGTCAGTCTCCCCAACACAGCTTCCTTTCTATTCACCTCAGGAGGGTCGAGTGACAGTGTTCTTGCATTCCAACCTTTTTTTTCAAGTGGCTGTGCTGTAGCCCATGACTTACCTTCAGAAATGACCTTCCATTGCCTCTTGGGGATGTCACTTGGGAAAACATTGTGGCCGTCAGCTAAGACCTGAAAGAGGTGAAGGAAAGGTAGTATGTCATCACTGTGAGCGCTGTATATGTTTTAGCACTTCATTTATAACCTTAAAGTTTAGGAAATACAAGACATTCTCTATTATGGCAGCAGAGACAACCTCATGGTACTATGCGTAACACTTTCAACACAGCCAAGATTTAGCTACCAGAGGACAATAATGCAGGCCTTAGGAATGAGAGGGGTAGCAGTGCTTTACTTGTGCCTCTGTAGTTTTGCTTCCACTAATTTTACCAGATCTGATATTTTTCTAGGCAATACACCTTGCTATACATTTACTTGTGATTGGGCAGATACACCACATTACAGTGTTCTCCCAACCAAGTATTTTGTGGCACGGTCCTTTACTGCTGCTAAGAAAAATAAGACTTGGTAAAATTAGTGTAAGAAGCAGGATTTCAACAAAGACAAGTTAAGTAGTGCCGCCCCTCTCGTCCCTGTAGACCTCCATTCTTCTCAGACTGTCAAATCTCTGCCTTGTGTCATGTACAGTAGCATTGGGGGTTGCCTTCACTGGTGCAGTGGAGGATGTTTTGCATATCCTAAACTGAAAAGGTATAGCAGGGGAGGTCTCTCTCTCTCTCTCTCTCTCTCTCACACACACACACACACACACACACCACATCACATCACACCCAGCCACAGCACACAGGACCCACAGGATGTCACCCCACAGTATGTTTATAAACCCCACAGACATACCCCCCAGTCACATAAATAGTCTCTCTCTCTCAACCTCTCATGTAATATAACAGGCTTCAGCATAAAGATTAATCATTCATAGCAATTTTCTTAAGATGACAAACCACAACAAACTGCTATGAGCCTGTTTTCTTTTAGGGTAGATTAATTCTAGCAAGATGTTTAGATGCATCACCAGCCTGAAGAGGTTAGGAACAAAATGTACTCCAGGGCAGCTGGTGACTAGGTAGAGGGGGGTATGCTGTACAGTGATACACGGCCACTCTTTATGCACGCTACACAAACTGAGGGTGTGTAAGGTGAGAGCTGAGGGACATTTTCACTGAGCTGGTTGATGGCCAGCATAAAGCACTGGGGCAAGTGTGCAAAAAGAATGTGCAGTTTTGTACTTGAATATAATTGATCAATAAAATACACCTAACCAAGCTCATCATTACACTCCCAACCTGAAGGGGAGAGCTGGCTTCAGCTCATTATTACCACCACAGTGGTGCGAGTTCCCTCAGTCTACCCAGATGGAGGAGGTTCGAGGTTAATGCTGAGAAGTCTCCCAATAAGACAACCCTGCATCTATAAACACAAGGAGTATTACCCTCTAGCCTCCCCCCCCCAGGTGGACCAAGGGTCCCCCCCACTGTGGCAGTAACACTCTTCCTTTAACCTGAATCAGTATGAACTACTGTCTGACAAGTTTGAACTGTATATCTCTATTAGTTCCTGAGAAATATGGTTTTAAAAATGGCATGAAATTCAAAGTCATTTTTAAGATGAAATTAAAGATGTGGAGTACAGTACTTATAAAATTTGAAGATCAAACAAATATTTCTGCCTAAAATTGGGTTTTGGAAACAAATTCAATTTGGAAGTTAGTTTGGCAATTTTTAACAACAATTTAATTTCCAGCAGCCCTGGCAATGGTACTGAGATTCAACATTAAGAAATCATTAATACAAAAATTTAGTTACTTGCAGAGTACAGCTGTTAATGGTTGATATCAAAAATATTTTTTGTTGTCTCCTACATAAAAATATAAACAAACTCGGATGTATAAATACCTTTTGGCTGAAGAGCTGCCTATCCCTCCAAAGGTTCTCTGTAATGGAATGCTCTGGGAACCACACAAATATTTCCAATCCTGCAAGTAGCCCGATGGCATGGCGCTCTGAAATTCACTGTACATGTATCTTTACGCTAACAAGGTGAAGAACAGCTTTACTCACAATTAATTAATTTTATTGGAGTTGTGAGAAGTTATGGCAGTATGAGGTCAGTGCAGGTCTGGGCCAAGGTGGTTTAGGAGGCAGCACAGTCATACATTTACATTATGAGGTACGTGTTGAGTCTGAGCTTGTTAGAGAATGGTTGGCTTTGACACACAAGACTGAGCCAATGGGGCAGCTCAATGTACCAGGCCATGCCACCAGCCCTGCAATGCCCACTACTGCCACACTTAGGGTTGCCTGCTACTTGGGCTCTGATTACCACTAGAACAAATTATCACAGATGTGTCGTAGATTTTTTCCTGATGAAGTTTGCGTATAGACCCAGCTGGAGGTAAAACTATGCAGAGCTAACCCCTGGAAATGGCTTTCAGGTAAGATTTATATATAATATACATATGTTTGAATTTAAAATAAATATAATTTGCCAATAAAATACTTGTTATCATTCAGTAGTGTACTTAAACTGAAAAAGGTGCTCTAATGCCCTCATGTTTATAAATGAGCGACTAAAAAGGTTTCTCCGCTGCAGCCGTTGTAGCCAGCATGAAGAGAGGAAAGGCATGAGGGTGATACGGAGAGTTGGGGAATGGTTTATGACACCCTGCATGAAAGTGTGCTAAAACAACTTCATTAAAAAAGAGCAGACATTTGCTAACCTAAATCTATCCCACTCTGAACAAGGTAGGTATGATAGTAGTGTTAAATATATGAAAAGGTCTGCCATTCCATATTTATGCAAAGTGGACAACTAACATAATTTTAGTAGTACAAGCAAAGTGCATTCAGTCAGGTAATATAAATGGATTCCTTTCTTTTGAACTCGGCATATTCTGTGCACAAGCTGAAGCACTGCACAAACTGGAGGGAGGTGGAGCGTAGGGGGATCAAAATAGTAGCAATGGAATGTGTAAAATAAGATAAAAACTATTCCCAACCTTTTCTGGACAGTTCCATCCAAGAATATGTGTATATATTTACATAATTCCAGTCTAAATTATCTGAGCTGAGTTTTCCTGTCCCCATATTTCTGTGTGCATGTGAGGAAAACTGCCTTCATAAAGCTCACCTAGGAGAACATGACTTCCAGAACTATTAAAACACTTGAATGGGGCCTGAGGGAGAGCCAAGGTGAGGGAAAGGCTTTAGTGCAAGGAGCAACGCTGCTGAATACTTTGGAGGAAGACGCAACATTAATGACTGTGTTATCATAAGAGAGTGAGATGACTGCAACAACCAATCTCTGGCACTGTGTAATAAACTGAGTGAGCAACAACTGTCTTTTGAGGAATGGGTCTGAGCACAAGGCCTCTGTGGCAAAACCGGCAGCGGCTGTAACTCACAGGCACCCGGGAGGCTAGTGGAGACCCGGGGGAGGCACCATGTGGACGTCCTGGAAGTAGGAATGCGCCATCGCCTGTTTGGCCGTCACCCGTTGCCGTGGGTAGTACGTCAGCATGCTCTGTAGAGGTGGAGGAGACTTTGTTCGTTATTACCCCAATGATCATCAATCTATTACACTATGAAGACACTGGAGGGCATTGGTGGAGCTCAATACTTTTTATTGCAGCAAGAGGCAGCTTAAGGGCAAACAACAAGAAGAGCAGCAAAAAAGACACTAGAAAAAAGAACAGAAGGCCAAAAGAGGTCAATTTCAGGTGGCAATGTCGGAGCTCAATGCTTTTCCCTTTATTTTCACAGCGAGGGAGGCAGCTTAACCCGGTAGCAGTGACGGGCCAAATTTTTGCCAAAATAGATGATGCATAAACTGATCACAAATGTGTCGATATATATTATGGAATGGTTTGCATGAGTGATTTTTTCTCATTTTTCTCACTTAGAGGGGCCTTTAACCCCTTCCCAGCGGCAGGGCAGATGTATGTACTACCAAAAAAAATAAATAAATAAATAAAAAAAAAAAAATAATAATAATAATAATAATAAATAAATAAATAAATAAAAATCGTCTCTGTATAGACACTGTCGACTTTCATCCATACGTGTATATATAGATTCCCCGCAAGTGGGCATTCCAGATTGACGTCTATATATAGACTTTGCCCCAAAACTGAACAAGCATTTGAATCTATATATAGATGTTATTTAAGTTTGATTGGTTATATGTATATTGATATATTTATATGAAGGTTTAGATTCTGTATCAGTGTAATCACTGACAGTAGATGAGTCAGAATCATCAAAATCATCCAAAAAATCAGCATCTATATCCTCAGCTGCCAAAGAAGTCATTTCTTCCATCTTAAGAGGTCTCTTTCTCCTTGACATGATAGACTAATAATAAAATAAAATAGGAAAAAAATGCATAAATTCCCAGTGTTTGCTGATGTGCATAGCACATCTGCCACCGACAAAGCACAAGCGGTGACTGTCCTTGAGAGGCAATGTCGGTAAGTGTCAGGGGGTTTGAGATGCCAAATAACGATTTATTTTGTTAATTTTGTTAGTAGTAAGGAATCGTCTATATATAGACCATGCTGCAATCTAGTGTGGGCAAATGAGAGCAAACGTCTATATATAGACGCGCCGACAAAAAGTTCCAAATTTAGAAACGTCTATATATAGATCCTCCGCCGGGAAGGGGTTAAGAAACATGATCCCCGCAGCTACCGGGTTAAGGGCTAACAACAAAAACAGCAGCAAAACAGACAAAGGTTAAACAACAAGAGGCCAAAAGAGGTCAATTTCAGGTGGTAACAGTACTGAAAGATCAAGGGGTACTAATATACATAAGTTTGGTCTGTCAGGTCAGCCCAGCACTCACCAGCAACAGGTTTCTCCCGGTGGCATTCAGCCGGGGAATGAGTTGCATGAAGGAAGAGTTGACGTCGACCTCCCATCGCGGGAAAGTGCTCTTGTAGTCTGGGAGCTGCGTCACACCCGGCCACTCCTCCTCCCCGGGGGTGCCCAGTGTGCGGAAGATCCTGAACAACTGGTCGATCTCAGAGTCACCGGGGAACAGAGCCTTGGTGGTGAGCTGCACAGCAAAGAGATTGACTCGTTAACTCACCAACACTCTAAGCACACACCAACAATCCAATTTTTTTTACAACATGGGAGACATCAAGGGCAAAAAACAAAAACAGAAATGAAAAAGCCCACTAAACACTGCTCCAACAAAAGAAAACTGATAAAATTACCATGATCTGATTAAAGGAGCAAAGCAAATCAGAAATACAGGGATAAATGTTACAATATTATCGCATCTTATTCAAAAGGGAAAGGGAGGAGGGAAAGGAAAGGTGAAGGGAAGGGAGAAGGGAAAGGATAGGAGGGGAAGGCAAAGGGGAGGGAGGAGGAAAAAGGAAGGGGAAAAAAGAACAAGAATGGTTACTGAAAATCCCTAAAACCAGAACACACGGCAGAGCAGTTTGTATAATGAGGAAAATCAAAAACATAAGAATGCAGGTATATGAAAGTAAACCCGGGAATGAATCTTTTCTCACCATCTCGGCAAAGATGGCTCCCAGGCTCCACATGTCCACAGCGGTGCAGTAGTTCTTGGCACCCAGCAGGATCTCCGGCGCACGGTACCACAGCGTGACCACCTCGTGAGTGTACGGACGCACTGGGATACAAAAGGTGCGAGCCAGGCCCAGGTCTGCTAACTTGATGGCTCCTGCAGCAAAGACATAGAAAATAGCTTGATGGATGTCCTAAAAGTAACAGCAAAGGTTAACCCGGTAGCTGCGGGGATCATGTTTCTTAAAGGCCCCTCTAAGCGAGAAAAATAAAAAATAAATCACAAGCAAACCATTTCAAAGTATTTGTGATCAGTTAATGCATCATCTATTTTGGGGGGTTTATATCATGGCAAAAATTTGGCCTGCCGCTGGTACATGGTAAAGCCACAAATTTGGCTCATCGCTGCTACCGGGTTAAGGTGCACCTATCAGTCTTGTCTATAAGAAAGCTTGCACAGTCATTAATCAGAATCAAGGATCTAATACAGGTAAAGAGACCCAAGGTCAGTGCCAGTATATTCAATAACTAACACCCTTCAAAGTCTTGTCTATCCTCCTCTCACCCTCGCCTCTCTCCACAAAACCACGTCAGCACTTTATTCACCTTTGGCATCAATGAGAAGGTTCTGTGGCTTGAGGTCGCGGTGCAGGATGCGGTGGGTGTGCAGGTAGGAGATGCCCTTCAGGAGCTGATGCATGTAGCTGCACACCAAGTCCAGCGGCAGTCCCATGCGATTCTCATCAAAGAGCTTCTTGAGGTCCTACACAGAAATACAATCATTATTATTGAAAGTAATTTATAAGTTTAGATGACCGAACCTCTCTTACAAGCCATATCTAGGGTCAAATGTGAGAAATAAGCTGAGAATCCCACAAGATCAAGGGATCAGAACAAGGTGTGCTGTGTAAACACCCCAAGAGAGCATATGTGCTATACACAATGCCATCTCTGACTGCCACGTAAGTTAGTTTGGCAGTTATCAGAATTTTTTAGTTCTCTCATAACTTTGTTTAGACTATACAAGGTGCCAGACCATTAGTTACTGGTATAAAGTATATTCACTTTAGCACAGAAAAGCCTACTCCAAACACTACACTCGGCTATGTAGTTTTATTGGCTCTACAAACAAGGGCTATATTCACAAGTGTACTTATTAGTGATTAGAATATATGTATAAAGCTCCCAGCAACCCTTCAGGAACACTGCTGGGTGTGCATGGGACTTTGGGTGCTGGGTGCAAAGACACTTCCAACCACAAGTCATTAAATTATCATCTGGGAAACATTTTGATCCCATTAGACAATCTATGTAATGCAGATGGTAGGCTTGATGGTCAGCAGCCTAAGAGACAAAGTTCAGGAGACCCAGACTCTTGGGATGTGATAAGCCCACGGTTGCCTGATTATCATACTCAGAGCCGCGTATTTACCGGTTTCTGGCTCATAACTGTTGCCACGAAACACTAATAATTAACCATCTAAATGATAACTATATATGAAGGCAGTTATTTGGGTGATGAAAGCAGTTTTTGGGTTGGAAATCAGCAAACTGGCAATGTTGGATAAGCCTCTCCCTCAGATACTCCTAAAGTTTAAGATTTGCTATGGAATAATATTTTATTCCCAATTTTTTATTGTTCTAGTGATTTCATTCACAAACAACACCCAGCATGCAGACAAAGGTTATTGAGCTTCTGCATATTACAAATTTAACGTGGTGAATCTGCAGCATTGGAGACAGGTGTGGAGATGAATGAAAGCTTATGGAAATGAGGAAGTCAGGTCAGTGCTCTTCAAACTTTTCTTATTGATGTTTTATTTCCAAATTCATTCTGTACTGGAAAACACGTAGAGTAAGAGACCAAAAGGAAACAGTGTAGTAGAGACAATATCTAATCAAAACCCAGACAGAGAAAAGAAGTGCCTTGTTTCCAAGATGAAGACCCATCACCACCGCCACCACCACCACCCCTCATGAAGGAACTCATTCTACTACATTACCTGAAGAAGTCAAGAGGTGAGAATAGTGAAGATACAGAAGCAGCCTGAAAAGCAAGAAAATTCAGTCTTGCAGGGCAGTGAAAAAGAGCATTAGTCACACAAGACGTTATCACAGAGACAGAGCATAACTAGGGATCAGTATTCAAATTAACCTGATGCATATTTCAGTCTTTCATCACCAGTATGTTATTGTGCATCTAGATTTTTTTGTCAGCCAAGTAAAGCCATTCCCTGCACTTGGCTATTGCAACCCTGACCATGCCTTACTCTTGGATTATCAAATGCATAATTCTTGTGAGAGATGCTTCAGACTGGGTTTTAAAGGATTCATTACATCCATATTCTGTGATGTTAATGCATTTTATATTTGGCGAAGAGGAAAACTGACGAAGACAGCAGCAAGGTTAATACGTAGACCAGCAATACAAACACATCCACACAAACCATAAAGTGACAACAGTTTTTCCAGGTACAGCTACAGGCACAAGACAAATGCAGAATGGGAGGCAACTCAAGACAAAATCCCCTCAACACCCCATTCAGTAAGTCTTTCTTCTAGCTGCATATTTTAAATCTAATCGGTTAAGTTCAACCTTTCCAAACTGCTCAGTACAGTACATTAGCAATCTGCCACTGAGCCACATCCCCAACAACACAGCAGTGCCTGTAAGTAAGCAGCCCCACAGCCCTTATTACTGGTCTGCACACCCACCTGATTGAGGTACTCGAACACCATGTACAACTTGCGTTCGCCGTACACCACATCCAGAAGCCGCACAATGTTCTCGTGGTCCAGCTCCTTGAGGAGGGAGATCTCCCGCAAGGCCGTGCTGGGGACGCCATCACTCTCACTGCAGAGACACACACACGCTCATGTTTCACCTCAAGACAGACCACCTAGCAGGGAGGCATGGAGGGCCCCCGTGACACCTATTCTGTCATTCCTCAACTAGCTGGACATGTTTTGATGACTGCTTTGTGATAATCCCAATACCCAATAAATTATATTAAAATAAATACCACAAAACCATTTTTTTTTTATATTACCTGAAACCACATATTTCATAGTCTAACAGCCCTCATAATCCTCAGGATTTAGCTTGGTTAATCCTTACAATAACATGATATAAAAACACTGCTAAAAGATTTTATTCTTTATTGACAGACCATACAAAGTCTCCTGAGCTTACAACTGGGGTGACAATTCTTTTCCTGGTGGCTCATCATGCCGCTACAGGACAACATACACAGTTACCTGGCAGTCAGCACCACACACACCTTTGATGCACAGTTTTGTGATGAACTAACTCAGTGTACTGTGGACAACTCAAATGCATAATCCAATGTAAAACAATGTCAGACATTTGTACATAAACTTTGAAATTATTCAGTTCTTACTACATACCAGAATGTAAAACAATAATCAGCCACCAGCAGGACTGG
Source organism: Eriocheir sinensis (assembly GCF_024679095.1). Lineage (NCBI taxonomy): Eukaryota > Metazoa > Arthropoda > Malacostraca > Decapoda > Varunidae > Eriocheir > Eriocheir sinensis. The sequence goes on from NC_066537.1 coordinate 7,402,736, forward strand.
AATGCAAAACCACACACACCACTTCTGTGCAACATCCACATAAATGCTGAACTAATGTAATTTAATCAGAGTATCAATTTTCTAAGTTCACCAAAGCCAAAAGTAATGATGCTGATATACTCCATGCCTCTTTCTTTTGTTTCATGATGTTTAATTTGTAGTTTTTATATATAACTTTATTTCACTAGTTTTTCCCAGGAAGTTATGCATACCACGTCAAAGCAATGATATAAAAAACAAACAGGTAAAATTCACCGGCAAGTGGCCAAGTTTGTTTATCCACTGCCTCCACGATGGGTGATTCCACAAGCCTAGGCCAGCTCCCACAAGCAGCGGGTTGTTACTGACTGAGTGGGGTTTGCTTACTAATTTAGCAGTGGCAAGTTATTACTAAAGTGACAATAGATTTATATTCATCAAGTTAAGGTGTTGTTAATTTATATTTTAACCACTTAGACCTTCACAATATAGTTAAGAGACTTGTATTTCATCCCTTAGCTATGATATGAAGGTACAAATGGTGTTCTGGAGGCACGGAGCACAGCTACATAATTACACTTCAAGCTTGACGATCATCTTGTCTAACTGCCCTGTCCTGACGAGACCACGACTGGACCCACAAACACCAGGCGGCTGAACACTCCCATGCTGCGAGCTATTGAGTACTATGCTGAATCCTGTGGTGCTATGATCAAGGGCACATACCCACCACAGCAGCCAGCATGCTACCCAACACGCCTCCACCACCACTACGTACTATCCTGAGTGAATAATTCCACATGCCAGTTTCATTTCATCATCCATGCCAACTGTTCATTAATCCCACATATCTCCTATGAGGCAATGCCAGCTATCTGCCTAATCCACACTACACACCACTGCAATCTAATCTCTCGCTCACACCTGCTATCTAATCTATGGTCCTATACGTCCACCAGTCAACACCCACTCACCTCCACCTACAATACTATAGCAGAAAAATAATGATGAATTTTTAGTGCAAAAACACTACAGGCAATACCAATCATACTTGACAAAATTACCTAACATGGCTTTGGAAAATTTGATCTCACATTAAAACATACCAGCACATATTATGAAAGTGAGTGTCAACCCCAGTGCATCAAATCTCTGAATTAAGAACCCCACAAAGTATGGGCACCCATGGTCAAGAACCACTGAATATGAGGTCAAGACAGTCAGATGATCAACGCCGCATATTCTTGTTCATTCTAACAGCAATTTATGCGACAAATTTACTCTTAGCATTTTCATAGCTGTTTTCCAGTAGCAACACCTATCTTCATGTGAAAAAGCATCATAATTTACCAATATATTAAGTGTGTCACAGAAACAGATTGCTCAGGCCCCAAAATATGAAATAATCACAATTTAAAATTTTCAAGTAACTCTATTTGCTTAGTTACTATTAAAACTGGTCACCACAACTTACATTACAAAATTGCCAAAGAAATGTAGGTCAGACAAATAATTTCCTTAAGAACATTTTTTCTGAGTCTTTACCCTTGT
>NC_066537.1:7629180-7634180 GCF_024679095.1 Eriocheir sinensis
GTGGAATGTTCTCTCTCTCTCTCTCTCTCTCTCTCTCTCTCTCTCTCTCTCTCTCTCTCTCTCTCTCTCTCTCTCTCTCTCTCTCTCTCTCTCTCTCTCTCTCTCTCTTGGCACGACTCCATAAGGGCAGGTGTGTGTGTGTGTGTGTGTGTGTGTGTGTGTGTGTGTGTGTGTGTGTGTGTGTGTGTGTGTGTGTGTGTGTGTGTGTGTGTGTGTGTGTGTATGAATTAATGTTTGCGTGATGTGTTTCTTCTCAGCATAATTGAATGTGTTTGTTGGTGAGCGCTGGATTAGTATGTCTGTTTGTGCGTGTGCGTGTGTTTGTGTGTGTGTGTGTGTGTGCGCGTGTTTATTACGGGGGATAATCACCCTATCAATCCTTCTATAATAAATAACATTAACCTGATAATCATAACAAAAAACTAATAATAATAAGAAAAAAAAAAAGAAGAAAAAGGAAAAGAGCAAGAAAAATAAGAAAACAAGAAAAACAAGAAGAAATAACAAAAACAACAACATCAACACAAACTCCAAACTCCACTATGTACCCCTTCAAAAAAATCTCGGCTATCTCATTGATCATCACTTCACTTTCTTCTTCCCCTCTACGCATAATCACGGGTAAAGATTGTCTAATTAACACCTCAGCACGCAACTACCTTTAACCTTTCGATACCTGCTAATTTGGTACACCTGTGAAAGATACTTGGGCAGATATATTAACTTTAACTAACTATACTTTTACTAATTTTTTACCTGGGCCAAACATTTTAATATTAACTTGGACCTGTACCTATCTTTCTTAATGAGGTTAGTGTGGAAGCTTTCACTAATTAATCCTCGGCTTTTACATTTGAACTTTCGATATACGTGCTAATTAGTCCCACCTGTATATGTTACCTGGCCATTCATGTTAATTTCAAGTGTCTATGTTTGTTTAATTAGGTTTGTGTGGAGTGTTTCTCTAATTAATCATCGCTTCATAATCTCAAACTTTCGATATCCCTGCTAATTAGATCCACCTGTACGTGTTACCTGGTTAGTCATACCCATTTCAAGTATCAGTGTTTCTTATTAAGGTTTGTGTGGAGTGTTTCTCTAACTGATCCTCGCTTCATAATCTCAAACTTTCGATATCCCTGCTAATTAGATCCACCTGTACGTGTTACCTGGTTAGTCATACCCATTTCAAGTATCAGCGTTTCTTATTAAGGTTTGTGTGGAGTGTTTCTCTAACTGATCCTCACTTCTTACTCTCAAACTTTCGATATCCCTGCTGATTTACGATTACTTGATGTATTAATCGTGATTACAATCGTGATTACAGGAAGGACTGAAAGGTGAACTTGCAAATTTCATACACATATACCATAATAAATATTTAATTGGTTGAATTAGTGCAGATATTTAGAGCACATAGTATTAACTAAAACTTTGCTAATGTAATCGTAAAAATAATCACGATTACAATTACCCCGTGTCTGACTTCTACTCACTTCCTTCTAACTAACTAACTAACTAACTTACTAACTCCTTCTCCCTCACTCCTAACCAGCATTGCCAAATTATCGTCCTCACAACATTGTATTTATCATTTTTAAGCCTCAAACTCTCGTACTTACACAAATAACGATAGCAAAACAAAATTATCGTTAAAACTGTTATTAATGAATGGTTTTTTTTTGCTATCATTATAAAATTATCGATCAGAAACTACAAAATTAAATGCAAAATAAGTACGATAATAACAAGGCTGCTCCTAACCCTTGAAAACCCATCACTAAAACTCTTCTGTAATGTGTCCTAATATAGTTTACAGGCGAAGTGTTTGTGTGTGTGTTTGAAAAGTGATCTGTTTGTGTTTATCTTTCTGTTTATCTTCGCATCTCGCTCCTCTTATGTGTGTGTGTGTGTGTGTGTGTGTGTGTGTGTGTGTGTGTGTGTGTTCTCGTCTTACTCTCTCAGGTAATGTTAGGCTACCTGAGATGCCCGGATGCTGAGAGAGAGAGAGAGAGAGAGAGAGAGAGAGAGAGATGACAGGTAGAATTATTTAGACAAACTGAGATATGGAGAGAGAGAAATAGGTTGGCAATAGATACAGAGATAGACAGAGAGGGAGAGAGAGAGAGAGATAGACAGACATAGATAGATAGACAAATAGGGATAGATATAAACAGAAAAATAAGGTGATAGATAAACATAGAGAATAGATTGAAGATTAGAGGAACAGAAAATCACATATATATGGATTGATAGATAGATAGACACACAGACAGACAGACAGACAGATAGATAGATAGATAGATAGATAGATAGACAGAAACACAGAACCGCAAGCAAGGGCAGATGCAAAAAGACTAACTGACTGCCAAACTGAATGACTGACAGACAGCTAAATAGATTGCCGGGGGATAACACACACACACACACACACACACACACACACACACACACACACACACAATGATAGATACATACACACACATGAATACATAAACACACACACATAACATCTACGTACATGAAAGCAATTATCGAAACATACACACACACACACACACACACACACACACACACACACACACACACACACACACACACACACAGATCGATATACACAGTGGGCGGACACAAAATTATTTAATGTTTTAGCAGCTCAGTGAGAGAGAGAGAGAGAGAGAGAGAGAGAGAGAGAGAGAGAGAGATCCATTCCACTTGGCAGACTCTTGAGGGATATTCTGCTGTTTGTAAACCCGATCTCTCTCTCTCTCTCTCTCTCTCTCACATCATTGTGTCTATCCATGTCAGTCTGTCTGTTTGTCTGTGTCTGTCTGTCTGCCTGGATGCTAACACCCTCTCTCTCTCCGCATTCACCTTTCTGTGACAGCAATAAGGGTTAATAAACACCACCACCATCACCACCACCATTCACCATCGAAAAACCACTTATTAATCACCATCATCATCACCACCATCATTATCAACACCATCACCACCACCACCATCACCACTACCACAATCACCACCACCACAATCACCACCACCATCATCATCAACACCATATCAACACCACTACCATCATCATCACCACCATCATCATCAACACCATCACCACCACCACAAGCTAGCAACGCAATGTCTGTTTACAAAAAAAAAAAAAAAAATCTGTGAAATGGAACCATAATCAATATCCTCTCTCTCTCTCTCTCTCTCTCTCTCTCTCTCTCTCTCTCTCTCTCTCCTATATTCAATTATGGCTGAGAGAGAGAGAGAGAGAGAGAGAGAGAGAGAGAGAGAGAGAGAGAGAATCTTAAGCCTTACGTACCACACTATGTATTTATGTATTATTGAGAGAGAGAAAGAGAAAAAAAAAAGAGGATAGAGAGCTAGAAGAAGAGAAAAAAGATAATAATAATAATAATAAATAATAACAATAAAATAGCGATAATAATTAGGAAGAGAAAGAAAGGAAGAAGAGAAAAGAAGAGGAAAGAAGAGGAGGTAAAGAACTAACAAGGAAGAAAGACGAAGAAAAGGGAAAAAAAGGGGAAAGAAAAGGAGTAGGAATGAAAAGGAAAATGAGGGAAGGAAAATGTGGGAGGAAGGAAAACAAAGAAAGGAAATGAGAAACAAAAGAGTGAAATACGGAAAGAGGAAAAGAAAGAGAATGGAAGAGGAAGAATAGAAAGGAGGGAGAGATAAGTATTGAAGGATTGGAGGGAGGGAGGGAGGGAGATAAAAAAGAAGGGAGGAGATAAAGAAGGGAGGAGATAAAGAAGGGAGGAAAAAAAAGGAGGCCAAGTCTATTCAGCTGAACCAAACAACTACTCTCTCCCTCTCCCTCTCTCTCTCTCTCTCTCTCTCTCTCTCTCTCTCTCTCTCTCTCTCTCTCTCATACGTACACAAACACGCCGCATGCACAAACATACACACAAACAAAGGCCCTGATCAAAAAGCAATACACACACACACACACACACACACACACACACACACACACACACACACACACACACACACACACACACACACACACACACACACGCACACACACACCAAGCACATATCCTCTTTAAAGCTTCAATACACGACTGATGCTCTCTCTCTCTCTCTCTCTCTCTCTCTCTCTCTCTCTCTCTCTCTCTCTCTCTGTGTGAAAGTGTGTGTGTGTGTGTGTGTGTGTGTGTGTGTGTGTGTGTGTGTGTGTGTGCGTGTGTGTGTGTGTGTGTCCAAAGGAAAGCATGAAAAATAAAGGACTAGGAGGAGGAGGAAGAGGAGAAGGAGGAGGAGGAGGAGGGAGGGAGGGAGGGAAAGGCAGTGAAGTGAAGAAAGGGGAGAGAAAAAAGAGACGTGGAGGAAATATGAAGGAGGAATGTGGAGAAAAAAGGGAGATGAAAGAAAAGGAGGAAGGAAAGGAAAGAAAGAAAGGGAGACAGAAAGAAGGAAAGAAAGAAAGGAAGAAAGAAAGAAGGAAAGAAAGAAAGAAAGAAAGAAAAAGAAAGAAGGAAGGAAAGAAAGAAAGAAAGAAAAAGAAAGAAGGAAAGAAAGAAGGAAAGACATGAAAGACAGAAATGAGAAAGAGAAACAGAGATGAAAGAAGGGAAAGAAAGAAATAAGAAGGAGAAGAAGAGAATGACGGAGATGAAAGAAGGAAAAGAAAGAACGAAAAGAAACAAAAAAGCTTCCACAAGTCTTACGATAAAAAGAAAAAAGAAAAGAAAGAAATTGACCGAAGGAAAGGAAAGGAAAAGGAAAGGAAGAAAGAAAGAAAGAAAGAAAGAATGAAGGAAAGGAGATGAAAGAGAGAATGAAAGAAAAAAAGAAAGAAGGAAAGAAATAAGGAAAGAAAAGAAAGAAGGAAAGAAAGAAGGAAAGAAATGAAAGACAGATATGAGAAAGAGAAACAAAAATGAAAGAACGGAAAGAAAGAAATAAGGAAAGAGAGGGAAAGAAGGACGGACATGAAGGAAAGAAGGAAAAGAAAGTAAGAAGAGAAAAGC
>NC_066537.1:7654180-7671680 GCF_024679095.1 Eriocheir sinensis
GCGTATGTTTATGTAAAGAAACTTTTGATATGTACACAAATTCTCTCTCTCTCTCTCTCTCTCTCTCTCTCTCTCTCGTGGGGGGGAGGGGAGATAACCACTGATACCCCTACTCCCAGTGATTGACTCAGCCTCTCTCTCTCTCTCTCTCTCTCTCTCTCTCTCTCTCTCTCTCTCTCTCTCTCTCTCTCTCTAAAGATGAAGAGAGAGAGAGAGAGAGAGAGAGAGAGAGAGAGAAAATATGTGGTTAAGAAAGAGGAGGGGGAGAGGGAGGGAGGGGCAAAGATGGAGTGAGGGAAGGGAGGAGGAAGAGGAGGAGGAGGAGGAGGAGGGAATGCACGTTAGCCAAGAAGATAAGGAAGGAAATATTGTTTATTATCCCTCCTTCCTTCCTTCCTTCTTCCTTCCTTCCTTCCCTCCTTTTGCTTTTCTCCTTCCTTTCTTTCTCTCTTCTTGCCTCTGTTCTTCCTTCCGTCCTCCTTAACATTTTTTTCTCTTCCTTTCTTCCTCCTTCCTTCCTTCCTTCCTTCCTTCCCTCCTTCGTTCCTGCCTTTTGTTTTTCTCCTTCCTTTCTTTCTCTATTCTTGCCTCTGTTCTTCCTTCCCTCCTCCTTAACATTTTGTTCTCTTCCTTTCTTCCTCCTTCCTTCCTTCCTTCCTTCCTTCCTTCCCTCCTTCGTTATTGCCTTTTGCCTTTCTCCTTCCTTTCTTTCTCTATTCTTGCCTCTGTTCTTCCTTCCCTCCTCCTTAACATTTTTTTCTCTTCCTTTCTTCCTCCCTCCTTCCTTCCTTCCTTCCCTCCTTCGTTATTGCCTTTCGCTTTTCTCCTTCCTTTCTTTCTCTCTTCTTGCCTCTGTTCTTCCTTCCCACCTCCTTAACATTTTTTTCTCTTCCTTTCTTCCTCCTTCCTTCCTTCCTTCCTTCCCTCCTTCGTTATTGCCTTTTGCTTTTCTCCTTCCTTTCCTTTTTAATTCTCTTCTTTCCCTTCTCCTTAACATTTCTTTTCCTTTCCTTTCTTCCTCCCTTTCCTTCTCTCTTCCTTCCTTCCGTGCTTCCTTCCTTTCGTTCCTGGTTTTCCTTCCTTCATTCCTTACTTCCCTCCTTCCTTACGTTATATATTTTTCCCTTCCTTCACTCCTTCCTTCCTTTAAAAAACGCAGTATGTTGAGAGAGAGAGAGAGAGAGAGAGAGAGAGAGAGAGAGAGAGAGAGAGAGAGAGAGAGAGAGAGAGAGAGAGAGAGAGAGAGAGAGAGAGAGAGAGAGAGAGAGAGAGAGAGAGAGAGAGAGAGAGAAAAAAAACACTAGAAAAAAAGGATAAAAAAAGAAAGAAAAAGGAAGAAAAAATCGAACAAAAAAAGAACTTGCAATATTTTTTTTCTAGCCTGTGTGTGTGTGTGTGTGTGTGTGTGTGTGTGTGTGTGTGTGTGTGTGTGTGTGTGTGTGTGTGTGTGTGTGTGTGCGCGTTGCCTCCTCGGGTAATTAGCCTTCAGTAAATGCAGCAAAACGCGTTACTTTATAATGCTGTCTGTCCGGAAAGTAGGTTAGGCCCCCCAAATAAGTGATTAGTAGGCCCTTAGCTTAATGAGGGGGAAGAGGGGGGAGGAGGGGGAGGAGGGGGAGGGGGGGAGGGAGAGAGAGGGGCTTGGTGGCGGTAGGGCGTAGAGGGGTGAGGTTGAGGTTGTCTGGTAAGTGATAGGACAGAAGATGAACAGGTAAAGGAAGATACAGATAGACACAGATAGATAGATAGACATAGGTATAGATAAGACAGACAGATAGATATATAGATAGACAGATAGATAGATGGTTGGCAAGAATAGACAGAAGAGACAGAAGAGAAGGAGGAAGAGGAGGAGGAGGAGGAAGAAATAATAATAAAACACGAGGAAGAGGAGAAGGACGAAAATGAGTAAAAAGAGATAGATAGATAGATAGATAGATAGATGACTGACAGGGCGAGAAAGATGAGAAGGAGGAAGAGGAGGACGAGGAGGAGGAGATAAAAAAAAAAAACGAGGAAGAGAAGAAGGACGAAAAGGAGTAAAAATAGATAGATAGATAGACAGATAGATAGATTGTTGGCAGGAAGAGAATGAAGAAAAGGAGGAAGATTAGAAGGATGAAAAGGAGTACAAATAGATAGATTGTTGGCAGGAAGAGAATGAAGAAAAGGAGGAAGATTAGAAGGATGAAAAGGAGTACAAATAGATAGATAGACAGATAGATAGATTGTTGTCAGGAAGAGAATGAAGAAAAGGAGGAAGATTAGAAGGATGAAAAGGAGTACAAATAGATAGATAGACAGATAGATAGATTGTTGTCAGGAAGAGAATGAAGAAAAGGAGGAAGATTAGAAGGATGAGAAGGAGTACAAATAGATAGATAGACAGATAGACAGGTACACAGACGAATTGATGGATAGAAGAAAACTTGAAAGACTAAATAATTTAAAAGAAACAAAAGATATGAGAAGCGAAAAAAGGAAGAGTATAAAAGAAAACCATAAGAAAGAAAGGAGTAGAGGAAAGCGAAAGAAAGAAGGAAGGAGACTGAAAGAAATATTGAAGGAATGAAAAGAAATTATACAAAGAAAAAAAGAAAGAAGTCATTGGTGGTTTTTCATAGCTTTTCATTTCACTTTCCTTCATTTTCACCATCATCACCACCACAACCACCACCACCGCCGCCACCTTCAACACAACAACCATCACCAACAACAACACAATGCTCCCTCCCATTTTCGTAATTACACACACACACACACACACACACACACACACACACACACACACACACACACACACACACACACACACACACACATCCTTAGTAATTCACATGCATATTTAGCGTGCCTTTCCCTCGCTCTCTCTCTCTCTCTCTCTCTCTCTCTCTCTCTCTCTCTCTCTCTCTCTCTCTCTCTCTCTCTTTGTTCACGTGCAACGAGTATGAAACATGAATAGAAAATAATAACAATAAAAACGAGAGTAATAATAATGATAATAATAATAATAATAATAATAATAATAATAATAATAATAATAATAATAATAATAATAATAATAATAATAATACCGGAAGCCAAACTAAGCCATTATTTATTGCCTTCTTCTTCCTCTTCCTCTTCTTCTTCCTCTTCCTCCTCCTCCTCTTCTTTTCTTTTTTCTTCTTCATTCCTTTCTCATTATTTTTCTCTCTCCACTTTCCTCCTTCATTCCTCCTCCTCCTCCTTTTTTTTCTTCCTTTCTGACCTCTCCTCCTCCTCTTCCTCCTCCTCCTCTTTCTTCTATTTTTATTACTTGCGTCTTTCTCCTCTTTCTTCTCCTTTTTTTTATCTCCTCCTCCTCCTCCTCCTCCTTCTCTTCCTCTTCTTTCTCCTCCTGCCAACTATTTTTACTCCCATCTCCTCCTCTTCCTCTTCCTCCTCCTCATCATCATCATCGTCATCATTATCTGCCTCTTTCTCCTCCTTTGCGTCGCTGTTATTGCTTTCTCTCTTTCTCTTTTTCTCTTTCTTTCTTTCTTTCTTTCTTTATCTTACTCCGCTGATAGGTTGCAATTATCCCTCACTACTTATTCCTTTTATTCTTTACCTTTTCCTTTCTTCCTTTGTTCTCCTCCTCCTCCTCCTCCTCCTCCTCCTCCTCCTCCTCCTCCTCCTTCCTCAGTACTTATCGTTCCTTAGTAGCATAACAGAATAGCTCTCTCTCTCTCTCTCTCTCTCTCTCTCTCTCTCTCTCTCTCTCTCTCTCTCTCTCTCTCTCTCTCTCTCTCTCTCTCAGGTAACATGGCCCAAAATTACCTGAGTTTAGAATGAATTAGGAATACCACTTAATTTCCGTCTTCTCTCTCTCTCTCTCTCTCTCTCTCTCTCTCTCTCTCTCTCTCTCTCTCTCTCTCTCTCTCTCTCTAATTCCTATGCGGCCACCATTATTTCTTATTCCCTGTGTGTGTGTGTGTGTGTGTGTGTGTGTGTGTGTGTGTGTGTGTGTGTGTGTGTGTGTGTGTGTGTGTGTGTGTGTGTGTGCAGAGCCATTGTTCTTTGCATTAAACATTTGTCCTTTCAGTGTTTTCTCCCCTCCCCCCCCCCCCCTCTCTCTCTCTCTCTCTCTCTCTCTCTCTCTCTCTCTCTCTCTCTCTCTCTCTCTCTCTCTCTCTCTCTCTCTTTGGTATTGATTCCCAGGAGTGTTTTTCTTCTTCTTCTTCGCTTTATTACAAATGTGCGTTTATTTCTTTCATTTCTTTTTTGGTAGGGAAAGGAAGGAACATTTTGAGCATTAGACGTAATAACTGACAAAGGAAAACTTAATGAGAGAAAATTGCTCGCGAGAAACAGGGCTGACTGACTGGCTGGCAAAACAAAGGATCAGAGGGGATATAATGAAGCGATTTTCCCGGCTACTAATACGACTACAGAGAGAGAGAGAGAGGCAGAGAGAGAGAAACACGGGGCTGACTGGCTGGCACAACAAAGGGTTAGACCGTTAGAGGGAGTTTGATGAAGAGATTACCCCTGCGACTTAGACTACAGAGGGAGGGAGAGAGAGAGAGGTAGAGAGAGAAGGGACAATAGAAAAAGAAAGAAAGAAGGGAAGATTGAAAAAGAGAACGAGAGATGGACTACAGAGGAAAGGAGAATGAAGGTAGGGAAAGAAATAAAGAAAAAGAAAATGAATGCAAGAAGGAAGGGAAGGAAGGGAGAGAGAGAGAGAGAGAGAGAGAGAGAGAAGGAAAGAAAGGATAGTAAATAAAGAAAGAATGAAAGGAAGGAGAAGCAAGGGAGGGATATGGAAGGAGAGAAAGGATTATAGAAAAAGAAAGAGTGAAGGAAGGACAAAGGAAGGAAGGAAGGAAAGAAGGAAGGAGAGAATGACAGACGTAAGGGAAGAGAATGGAAAAGTGAAGGAAAAAGAAAAGAAATATAAAAAAAACAAGGAGATAGAAAAAAATATTGTACTAGGTGACTTCTGACTATGAACCGGAGTAATAGTAGTAGTAGTAGTAGTAGTAGTAGTAGTAGTAGTAGTAGTAGTAGTAGTAGTAGTAGTAGTAATAGTAGTAGTAGTAATTAGGAACAAAAAATAAACAAAGACGAAACAAAGATTAAAGAACATATAAAATTCTCCCATAAACACACACACACACACACACACACACACACACACACACACACACACACACACACACACACACACACACACACACACACACACACACACACACACACACACACACACACACACACACACACACACACATACACACAGGCATGAGTTCCACTGGCATAATACATCATAAACTTTCGCAGTAAAACCTGAGAGAGAAAGGGAAAAAAAACAACTTGCACTAACATTACAATACAAACCTAACAAAATAATACATTTCCTAGAGTGACTGAAGCGAGTGAGTCTGAAGAGAAAAAGAGAAGAAGATGAAAACAAAACAGAAAACATTATACTTTTTTTTTCTTATTCTTGTTTCGTTCAGTCCAGAGTTCAGATTTTGTTGTTGTTGTTGTTGTTGTTGTTGTTGTTGTTGTTGTTGTTGTTGTTGTTGTTTTCGGTTTTCTCCCTGTCACGTGTCTTGCAAATAATCACATCAGCCATTTTCCAATTTTACGTCTCCCGGCACGCTATCCACTCAGCCACTGCCTCTCCTAACTTCTCCTGAATCGTAAATCGCTTAGTACAATTTTTTTTTCATTTTCTTTCCTTCATTCTTTTTCTTTTATCCTTTTTCGCTCACATTCTATTCCTTCCCTCTCTAGTCGTCGTTCTCTCTCTCTCTCTCTCTCTCTCTCTCTCTCTCTCTCTCTCTCTCTCTCTCTCTCTCTCTCCTTCTTTCATTACTCTTTTTTTTCATTCTCTTCCTTTGGTCCTTCCTTCCCTCCTTCCTCTCTATCTTTTCTTCCTTTCATTCTTTCCTTCCCTGTCATCCAATCTATCTCTCGACGTCTCTTCCTCTTCATGTAACTCTCTATTCCTTTTTCTTCCAATCTTCCTAAACCGTCGACTTTCATTCTTTCCTTCTCCATCATCTAATCTATATCTCTACGTCTCTCTCTTCCTCTTCATGTAACTCTCTTTTCCTTTTCCTTCTTTCAAACTTCCTAAACCGTCGACTTTCATTCTTTCCTTCTCTATCATCCAATCTATCTCTCTACGTCTCTCGCTTCCTCTTCATATCACTCTCTTTTCCTTTTCCTTCCTAGACCGTCGACTTCCTACAACCTGTTCTGGGAAGGGGAAAAAGAGAAAGAGGAAGAGGAGGAAGAGGAAGATGGGAATGAAGTCAACAGGAAAACGAAATTGACAGAAAAAAATAACAAAAACTGCTACAAAAGGAAAACAACAGCTGCAACAGACGATCATAAAGAACAAGTGTACGATATATGTATGTCTGTACCGTCGACTTGCCATAACCCCGAGGCCTGTTCGTGGAAAGAGGAGGAAGAGGAAGAGGAAATCCAGGTACATATTCTTCAACATCTCGCCTCCATTACTATTTTCCAAGACCACAGAGAAGATTAACCGGGTCTTCATGGGTGGGTATTTTTTTTTTTAGCAAAGGCGACAGTTCAAGGGCGTAAAAAAAAAACTAATGAAAAAAAAGACCGCTACTTACTGCTCCTGAATAGAGTACAGAGGAGTGGCCAAAAAGAGAGGTCAATTTCGGGAGGAGAGGCGTCCTGATATGATAATTGTCTGGACCGTTAACTTGCCATAACCCCGCGGCCTGTTCGTGGAAAAGGAGGAAGAAGCGAGGGGTGAGGTTTAGTTAGGTCCTGTTTGAAAAGCCTCTCGTAGAAGTAGCTAGGATTTACATGGAGTGTTTGGTGATAAAGGTGATAGTTTTACACGACTTTTGGGCCTTGAATGGGGAAAAAAATCACCCATGCAACCCCTGAAAAAGCCTCTCGTATAAGTTGTTGAGGTTTTCTTGGTCTGTTTGGTGATCCTGGTGATATAGTTTTACACGAATTCTGCGCTTTGAACGGAAAAAATCACCCATGGAACCCCCCCTGAAAAAGCCTCTCCTATAAGTTGTTGAGGTTTCCATGGAGTGTTTGGTGATCCTAGTGATATAGTTTTACACGAATTCTGCGCTTTGAACGGGAAAAATCACCCATGGAACCCCTGAAAAAGCCTCTCGTATAAGTTGCTGTGTTTTCCATGGACTGTTTGGTGATCCTGGTGATATAGCTTTACACGAATTCTGCGCTTTGAACGGGAAAAAATCACCCTTGGAGCACCCCGTGAAAAAGCCTCTCGTAGAAGTTGCTGTGTTTTCCATGGAGTGTTTGGTGATCCTGGTGATATAGTTTTACACGAATTCTGCGCTTTGAACGGGAAAAATCACCCATGGAACCCTCCCCTGAAAAAGCCTCTCGTAGAAGTTGCTGTGTTTTCCATGGGGTATTTTGTGATCGTAGTGATAGTTTTACATGACCTCTGCGCTTTGACCGGGAAAAATCACCCATGGAAACCCCCCTGAAAAAGCCTGTCGTAGAAGTAGCTAGGCTTTCCATGGACGGTTTGGTGATCCTAGTGATATTTTTACACGACCTCTGCGCTTTGACCGGTAAAAATCACCCATGGAAACCCCCGTGAAAAAGCCTGTCGTAGAAGTAGCTAGGCTTTCCATGGACGGTTTGGTGATCCTAGTGATATTTTTACACGACCTCTGCGCTTTGACCGGTAAAAATCACCCATGGAAACCCCCGTGAAAAAGCCTGTCGTAGAAGTAGCTAGGCTTTCCATGGACGGTTTGGTGATCCTAGTGATATTTTTACACGACCTCTGCGCTTTGACCGGTAAAAATCACCCATGGAAACCCCCGTGAAAAAGCCTGTCGTAGAAGTAGCTAGGCTTTCCATGGACTGTTTGGTGATCCTAGTGATATAGTTTTACACGAATTCTGCGCTTTGAACGGGAAAAAATCACCCATGGAAACCCCCCTGAAAAAGCCTGTCGTAGAAGTAGCTAGGCTTTCCATGGACTGTTTGGTGATCCTAGTGATATAGTTTTACACGAATTCTGCGCTTTGAACGGGAAAAAATCACCCATGGAAACCCCCCTGAAAAAGCCTGTCGTAGAAGTAGCTGTGTTTTCCATGGAGTGTTTGGTGATCCTAGTGATATAGTTTTACACGAATTCTGCGCTTTGAACGGGAAAAATCACCCATGGAAACCCCCCTGAAAAAGCCTGTCGTAGAAGTAGCTAGGCTTTCCATGGACTGTTTGGTGATCCTAGTGATATAGTTTTACACGAATTCTGCGCTTTGACCGGTAAATATCACCCATGGAAACCCCCTGAAAAAGCCTGTCGTAGAAGTAGCTAGGCTTTCCATGGACTGTTTGGTGATCCTAGTGATATAGTTTTACACGAATTCTGCGCTTTGAACGGGAAAAATCACCCATGGAACCCCTGAAAAAGCCTGTCGTAGAAGTAGCTAGGCTTTCCATGGACTGTTTGGTGATCCTAGTGATATAGTTTTACACGAATTCTGCGCTTTGAACGGGAAAAAATCACCCATGGAAACCCCCCTGAAAAAGCCTGTCGTAGAAGTTGCTGTGTTTTCCATGGAGTGTTTGGTGATCCTAGTGATATAGTTTTACACGAATTCTGCGCTTTGACCGGTAAAAATCACCCATGGAAACCCCCCTGAAAAAGCCTGTCGTAGAAGTAGCTAGGCTTTCCATGGACGGTTTGGTGATCCTAGTGATATAGTTTTACACGAATTCTGCGCTTTGACCGGGAAAAATCACCCATGGAACCCCTGAAAAAGCCTCTCGTATAAGTTGTTGGGGTTTTCATGGACTGTTTGGTGATCCTAGTGATATAGTTTTACACGAATTCTGCGCTTTGACCGGGAAAAAATCACCCATGGAACCCTCCCCTGAAAAAGCCTCTATAAGTTGTTGGGGTTTACATGGAGTGTTTGGTGATCCTAGTGATATAGTTTTACACGACCTCTGCGCTTTGACTGGTAAAAATCACCCATGGAACCCCCCCTGAAAAAGCCTGTCGTAGAAGTAGCTAGGCTTTCCATGGACTGTTTGGTGATCCTGGTGGCAGATTAACACGACCTTTACGCCTTGAATGGGAAAAAAAATCACCCATGGAACCCGGTTAATCTTCCCTGTGGCCTTGGGAAGTAGCCGTAATGGGACTGATACGGTTAAGAACATGAACCATAGTCTGAAAAAGCACGAACCGTATTGAAAGAGTAACAAAAGAAGGTAGAGAGCGTACCGTCGACTTGATATAACCGAAGAAAGAGGATAAGGTAGAGGAGGAAGAGGAGTTTGAATCTAAAAAAAAAGCACTAACCAGATTGAAAAGTTAATAAGAGTAACAAAAGAAGGTAGAGAGCGTACCGTCGACTTGATATAACCGAAGAAAAAGGAAAAGGAAGAGGAGGAGTTTGAATCTTGATATAACAGAAGAAAGAGGATAAGGAAGAGGAGGAGGAGGAGTTTGAATCTAAAAAAAAAAGCACTAACCAGATTGAAAAGTTAATAAGAGTAACAAAAGAAGGGAGAGAGTACACCGTCGACTTTATACAACCGAAGGCCTTGTTCGGAGAAAGGAAAGAGGAAGGGGAGAGATGAGCCTGTCAAAAGCATTAAACAGATTAAAAAGTTGAAAATAGTTACAGAAGAAGATACAAAAACACATATAATACCTTCGACTTAGTTTAACCCAAGGCTTTTGATCTGATAATGAAGGAGGAAGAGGAGAGATGAGCCTGTCTGAGAAAGCATTAAACAGATTGAAAAGTTGGAAATGGTTACAGAAGAAGATACAAAAACACATCTAATACCTTCGACTTAGTTTAACCCAAGGCCTGTTCTGGGAAGGGAAGGAGGAAGACGAAGGGGAAGAGAGGCAGAGTCCAAGGAAGCACTAAACAAACTGAAACGTTGGTAATAGTAACAGAAGACGGTAGAGAGAGAACAAAATATTATCCCGTCGACTTAGTATAATCGAAGGAATGTTTTGAGAAGGGAAGGAGGAAGAGGAGGATCAGATGTAGCCAAAGAAATCATTAAAACAAATTAAAAGGTAAATTACATCTAAAATGAAGCTAGATAAAGAACATGTTTCCAGGAAGTACATAATCTTACACCGTCGACTTAATTTAACCCCAAGGTCTGTTCTGGGAAAGGAAGAAGATGAGGAAAAGAGACACCCAGAGATCACAACAGATTAAAAAGTAAATTACAGTTATAAAAGATGGTAATTAAAGAACGTATTTCCAGAAAGTACATGGAAGGATTAAGAAGAGGATACAGATTGAAAAGGAAACGAGAGTAGCAGATGATAGATGAAGTAGGTGCTTATTTTACACCAAGGTCTTTATCTGGGAAGGGAATTGAAGTAGAAAAGAAGAAAAGAAGATCAAATTAACAGGAGCCCCGAAACAGCTAGAAAGGCATATCACAGCAACATTAGAACACGTTTCCAGAGAACAGATTTTACACCATCGACTTAGCATAACCTAACTCAACCACCACACCTGAAGAAGAATCAGAAGACAGCAAGACTCCAGAACACTACACACTGACTGATTGATTGATAGTTTATTGTTGCAGGTAAACAACAACGGAGAAGGGAGGAACATGCCATCCCAACCCCCAGGCAGGACAGAGTGTGATTATACAACTATTAATACATGTGTAGGTAGCACCATGAAATTAAAAGATACAATGGTAGGAAGGTTTCTCACACCATAGGAAAAGAACTGAAGGATAAAAGAACAAGATCACACACACACACACACACACACACACACACACACACACACACACACACACACACACACACCATACCGAAGAAGACGAATCAGAATAGGACAGCAAGACTCCAGAATACTACACAGACACACTTTCCCAGAATACATATATCGCTACACTCTTACACCTCGACCTGGCGGCACTCACTTAAATTGTTTCAGGAGTGCTGGGGGGAAAATCAAGTCAGGGAAAGCACTCAGCTGATTACACGGCCCAGGAAAATAACGCGGCCGTGGCAGAGACGGGTCCACAACGCAAGGTCTTCATAACCCGTCGACTTGGTATAGACTGACGGACGACTGGAAGGTTTTTGAAGAGTATAAAGAGAATGTTCATAACCCGTCGACTTGGTATAGATAGAGGACTGGAAACTTTTTGAAGAGTACAGAGAAGTTATAGTATAGTAAGCTTGTTGTAATGAGAGAGGGAGAATAGAAAAGAGAATATGTTAGATAGACAGTTAGTTAGATGTTAGTTAGATGTTAAATAATGAAACAGATTTGAAGAGTAGTAGATGTTTTTAGCAGTACGGAAGTAGAAAACATGACAGAATAGGAAAATAAAAAAAAGAAGGAAAAGGAAAACATGACAGAAAAGGAAAAAAGAAAGAAAAGATGTAAAACGAAAGAAAATATATAAAGCAAAGAAGAAAATAAAAGGGAAAGGGGTAATAATAAGAAATAAAACTGGGCAATTATTTCAACATACACAGACACAGAAAATACCAGATTAACGCTTATAAACCAGAATACACCAGGGAGAGAGAGAGAGAGAGAGAGAGAGAGAGAGAGAGAGAGAGAGAGAGAGAGAGAGAGAGAGAGAGAGAGAGAGAGAGAGAGAGAGAGAGAGAGAGAGAGAGAGACCGGAAGGCAGGAGAGCGAGAAAAGAGGCATTAGACTAAATCGGATTCTAGAAATAGACAAAAAAAAGAGGATCAGGAGGGAAAGCGGATGAATTTTAGCGTCTCTATAAGTGTGAACCGTCGACTTGCTTTCTCCCTCTCGCCTTCAGCTTTACTTAGAGGCGAGAACTGGCAATGTAAGGCTGACAAAAGGACTTAAAACATTAGAAAAAGACAAGATAAGGAAGAAAAAGATGTCTAATGTTTGCATACGTGTGAACCGTCGACTTGCTCTTGAAATGAATTGAATTGAAATATTTATTGTTGTAAAATATAACAAAGTGGAATGGCTGGTCTTTCAGACAAACCCCTGACTAGGCTAGTTGCAAAAAAATAAAAATCTCCATTGTACAAAAATAAAAACGCAAGTTGAGGCTAGTTAATAGAAAAATAATTGTAATGTAAATACTGACACTATTCCTGGGTAAGTACACATGCAATTACCCAGATCACCACCTGGCACCAAACTCTGGGTACTCTTTAATAATGGCAGGTACAATGTTATGATTAATGAACCAGGCGACAAGGGAAGGCACATCACTTATACCCTGTGGACGGCAACAGGCCATTGCTCTTTCCCTCTCACCTTCAGGTTTACTCAGAGGCGAGAACTGACGATGTAAGGCTGACAAAAGGACTTCAAACATTAGAAAGGACAAAATAAGAAAGAAAAAGATTAATGTTCGTAGAAGTGAGAATCGTCGACTTGCTTTGTTGATTGATTGATTGATTGATAGTTTATTGTTGCAGGTAAACAATAAGGGAGAAGGGAGGAACATGCCATCCCAACCCCCAGGCAGGACAGAGTGTGATTATATTTCCCTCTCACCTTCAACTTTACTCAGAGGCGAGAACTGACGATATAAGGCTGACAAAAGGACTTCAAACATTAGAAAGGACAAAATAAGGAAGAAAAAGATTAATGTTTGTAGAAGTGAGAATCGTCGACTTGCTTTTGTCTTTAACTCTCACCTTCAACTTTACTCAGAGGCGAGAACTGGCAATATAAGCCTGACAAAAGGACTTCAAACATTAGAAAAACACAAAATAAGGAAGAAAAAGATTAATGTTTGGAGAAGTGAGAATCGTCGACTTGCTTTGTTTCCCTCTCACCTTCAACTTTACTCAGAGGCGAGAACTGACGATATAAGGCTGACAAAAGGACTTCAAACATTAGAAAGGACAAAATAAGGAAGAAAAAGATTAATGTTTGTAGAAGTGAGAATCGTCGACTTGCTTTGTTTCCCTCTCACCTTCAACTTTACTCAGAGGCGAGAACTGGCAATATAAGCCTGACAAAAGGACTTCAAACATTAGAAAAACACAAAATAAGGAAGAAAAAGATTAATGTTTGTAGAAGTGAGAATCGTCGACTTGCTTTGTTTCCCTCTCACCTTCAACTTTACTCAGAGGCGAGAACTGGCAACTGAAGGCTGACAAAAGGACTTGAAACATTAGAAAGGACAAAATAAGGAAGAAAAAGATTAATGTTTGTAGAAGTGAGAATCGTCGACTTGCTTTGTTTCCCTCTCACCTTCAACTTTACTCAGAGGCGAGAACTGACAATATAAGCCTGACAAAAGGACTTGAAACATTAGAAAAAGACAAAATAAGGAAGAAAAGCATATGATTATAATGTTCGTATGCGTGTAAACAGTAAATTTGGCAATATATATACCGTTAGCTTTACTTAGAGACGCGAACTGACAATGGAAGGCTGACAAAAGGACTGCAAACATTAGTAAAAGACAAAATAAGGAAGAAAAAGATTCATGTTTGTAGAAGTGAGAATCGTCGACTTGCTTTGTTTCCCTCTCACCTTCAGGTTTACTTAGAGGCGAGAACTGGCAATAGAAGGTTAACGGAAGGACTTCAAACATTAGGAAAAGACAGAGTAAGGAAGAAAAAGATAAGTCTAATGTTTGTATACGTGTGAATCGTCGACTTGCTTACTCCCTCTCAACTTCAGGTTTACTTAGAGGCGAGAGCTGGCAATGGAAGGTTAACGGAAGAACTTAAAACATTAGAAAGAGACAAAACAAGGAAGAAAAAGCCTGAAAAACTCTACTCCCATTAAGAAAAGAAATATTGAGAAACGAGAAATGAAGAGAAAGGCAAAATTACAAAAAATAAGAGGAAACAGGAGAAAAAGAGAGACAAATGATGATAAATGAAGATAGAGTAGAAGCAATAATAATAACAGAGAGGAAAACAAGACCAAAACAAACACAACAGCGAAAAAAATTAAAAAACAAACAAATAACAAACAGACTTAATACCCAAAAAAAGAAAAGAAAAAAAAAGACAGGAACAAAACACGACTTGACAACAACAAAAAACAAATCCCCACGCTACCACTTGGATTTTTCAGTCACCGCCGAGTGGCTTAAAACTACCCACATGCTGTCCTGAAGACCACCCATCAACCCGGACTCTAGAGGAAGTCATCCAGAATCAGAACGAGTTCCGGGAGAGGCATGAGCCAATGCAAGATGGCGCCACTATAAAACACTCCATCAGGCCCCACCGGGAAGATGCCTACCGGCGCAATAGGCAATCAACGTAAAAAAAAAAAATAAATAAATAAAAAATAAATTTAAAAAAACGAGAAATGCGACTTACAAACGAAAAAATAAATAAATAAAAGCCCAGAATTATATAAAAAAAAAAATACGTGTGTACCATCGACTTAATTGCACTTCCGACTTATATTCAGAGTCCTAGGAAATGAAGGGGGGGAGGAGGGAGGGGATAGAGTAGGGGAAGGGGGAAGAGAAGAGGGAGGGGGGGAAGAGTAGGGGAAGGGGGGAAGAGTAGAGGGGAGAGGGGAAAGAGTAGAGGGGAGAGGGGAAAGAGTAGAGGGGAGGGGGTAAGGGGAAGAGTAGGGGGAGAAGGGAAGAGTAGAGGGGAGGGGGGAAAGATAGGGGGGGAGGGAGGTAAGATAATGGGGAGGAAAGGTGGTGGTGGTGGTGGTGGTGATGATGAAAGGAAAATGAAAGAAAAAAGAAAGGAAAAAAAGAAAAAGTAAAACGAAAAAGAGGAACGAAAATAGGTAGGAAGGAGTGAGGAGGAAAAGAGGAGAGGGAAAAAAGGGGGGAAGAGGAAGGCAGAAGAAGGAAAAGTGAAGAGAGGGAGAGTAAGGAGGGAAGGGCGAATTGGGAAAAGGAAGGGGAAGGGAGGAAAGGAAAAGGAGGAAGAAAGGGAGAAGATAGGTAAGAGGGGGAAAGGGAAAAGAAGGGGAGAGAGCAAAAGGGGAGAGGGGAAGAGGGGAAAGGGAGGGTAGAAGAAAGTGAAGGAAGGAGGGAAATAAAAAAACAATAACAACATAAAGAAATACGTCTAAAAAATAAAGAGTAACAGAAAATAAAATAAAGAGAAAAATTAAAATGCCTGTAGCGGTATAAAGAGAATCAGAGAGAATAAAGAGGCAGAAGTATTACAGTAGAATTTATAACTCGTGTGTGTGTGTGTGTGTGTGTGTGTGTGTGTGTGTGTGTGTGTGTGTGTATGTGTGTACAGTGAGCTTCATTTCTCTCTTATATATTACAGTGGAATTTATAACTCGTGTGTGTGTGTGTGTGTGTGTGTGTGTGTGTGTGTGTGTGTGTGTGTGTGTGTGTGTGTGTGTGTGTGTACAGTGAGCTTCGTTTCTCTCTTATATATTACAGTAGAATTTATAACTCGTGTGTGTGTGTGTGTGTGTGTGTGTGTGTGTGTGTGTGTGTGTGTGTGTGTGTACAGTGAGCTTCGTTTCTCTCTTATATATTACAGTAGAATTTATAACTCGTGTGTGTGTGTGTGTGTGTGTGTGTGTGTGTGTGTGTGTGTGTGTGTGTGTGTGTGTGTGTGTGTGTGTGTAGTGACCTTCATTTCTCTCTTATATAAAAAAAAAAAAAATACATGTCTGAAAAAATAATAAATAACAACCCTGCTACTAAATAAGAGAGAAAACTTATATTGCTGCTATGAAAAAAAAAAACGTAAAGCTGGTAGGAAAAAAAAAAGTATATTGCTGTAGAAAAAAAGAACTCACGTTACCATTATAAAAAAGAACAATAAAAATAAGAGCTATGTGAAAAAGAGATATTATGCTGCTTCTTAAAAAGGCTTCCATTACTGCTATGAAAAAAAAAAAGAGAGAAAGGGAGGGACAGCGGGGCACATAAAAAAAAAGATGAAGTACAGAAATAAATTAAGTTATAAAAAAGACGAAAAAAAATAGTAACAAAAGGAAGGAAAGAGGTAAATAAATCAACAGAAATACATAGAAATACACTTATAGTTATTGTTTTTTTATGTGTATTTACGAGGCATAAAAAGACGGGCAAAATAAAAAAAATAAAATAAAAAAAGAAAAGAGAAAAAGAAAGGCAAATGATGATAAATGAAGATAGTATAGAGACGATAATAATAACAAGAGAGAGAGAGAGAGAGAGAGAGAGAGAGAGAGAGAGAGAGAGAGAGAGAGAGAGAGAGAGAGAGAGAGAGAGAGAGAGAGAGAGAGAGAGAGAGAGAGAGAGAGACGAAAGGAACGAGGAGGAGGAAAAAACAAGATGAACAACTAAAACGATTCAAGTTACAAAGGAAACGAAAAAAATAACCCAAAAAATAAAACACAGGTAAGAAACATCACCAGAAAACACACAAAACACTTATTACTCTTCGTCATTACTTTGTTTTTCGATATAGGGAGGTATAGGGAGGAAGATAGAGGGAAGGGAGAGGGGGGAAGGAGGCAGTGAGCAGAAGACGAAGGGGGAAAGGAAGGGAGGAGGAGGAGGAGGAGGAGGAGAATAAGATGAGGAAGGAGGGGAGAAAGTTAAGAGATGTGGGTGGCTGAAATAGAATAGGTAGATAGGATAGAGAGAAGAGGAAGGGAAAGAGCAAGGGAAAAGGAGGGCAAGGGAAGATGTGGATGTTGAAGAAGAGGGAAACAGGAGAAAAAGAAAGACAAATTATGATAAATGAAGATAGTATAGAGACGATAATAATAACAAGAGAGAGAGAGAGAGAGAGAGAGAGAGAGAGAGAGAGAGAGAGAGAGAGAGAGAGAGAGAGAGAGAGAGAGAGAGAGAGAGAGAGAGAGAGAGAGAGAGAGAGAGAGAGAGAGAGAGAGAGAGAGAGAGAATGAACACCAAGAAATATTAAAAGTAACCTAACAAAAAGGAGACAAGGAAAAAAGTTAACCTAAAAAGCAACATTAAAAAAATACAAACCAACACTAATTATCCTTATTTGTCTGACTGTAATTTATTTAACGAAAGGCGAGTAAGAAAAATATAAACAACAGACGTAATTAAATATCCCAAAAAGGAGAAACTGAGAAAAACATGCTTCAATTATTATTACTCTTCCTCATTAGTTTGTTATTCAATGTAAGGAGTGAGGCAGAAAGAGATGAACAACAGAAATATTATTAAAAGTAATCTAATAAAAAGGAGACGAAGAAAAATGTTAATCTAAAAAACAACATTAAAAAAGAACATTAAAAAAAGCAACATTAAAAAAGAACAGAGAAGTGGTTGTAGATGTTGAAGAAGGGGGAGTGAGGCAGAAAGAGATGAACAACAGAAATATTATTAAAAGTAATCTAATAAAAAGGAGACGAAGAAAAATGTTAATCTAAAAAACAACATTAAAAAAAGAACATTAAAAAAAAGAAACATTAAAAAAGAACAGAGAAGTGGTTGTGGATGCTGAAGAAGGGGGAGTGAGGCAGAAAGAGATGAACAGAAATATTATTAAAAGTAACCTAACAAAAAGGAGACGAAGAAAAAAAGTCAATCTAAAAAACAACATTAA
>NC_066537.1:7679180-7686680 GCF_024679095.1 Eriocheir sinensis
ACCATTTTAGTTTACTTTTATCTATAACTCAGGATACGCACACACACGTACATACACACACAAAAACGCACATACCCACACAGAAACGCACACGAAATCCCAAATCCCGCAAAATCAACCCAGAAATCCCCTCCCAAGACACGATTTTAAGTTTATTTCATCTATAAATCATGTTTTTTTATTATTTATGAAAAGATTGAAGGTTAAAAGTATATATAAAAATTAATTACACCTTACCTCTTTTTCACATTCCCTCGCGTCCTGCTCCGCCTGGTAAATCCACGGTTGGGGTAAACACAAAAACAAGGTGTAAATATCCAGGTAAATGAATATCCAGGTGACCACACTACCCGATCCGAGCAATTAGGGGGTTTAACAAGGGAACGGCGGAGCGCGCGAGATCGACCTTCCCCTCCACTGTCACATGGTCGACTGGCGGGAGGGTTAGGCACTTAGGCGCTCGCTTGCACCTGGGAAAAAGTGTCGTACCGCGCCACATTGATTCCCGAAAACAGGTGAATTTTGCCCTATCTCTCATCTCAGGTGGACTTGAGGTCGTAAAAAAGGAAGTACGAGGATGTTTCTATATTCTGCGCCTCGTCTTTCATGGGGGAGTCTTGTTTTT
Organism: Eriocheir sinensis; assembly: GCF_024679095.1. Taxonomy (NCBI): domain Eukaryota; kingdom Metazoa; phylum Arthropoda; class Malacostraca; order Decapoda; family Varunidae; genus Eriocheir; species Eriocheir sinensis. The sequence goes on from NC_066537.1 coordinate 7,679,806, forward strand.
TTGGTACTATATTGCTTTTCTAATTTTTTTTTTCTCTCTCCCCACCACATTGATTCTTGAAAACAGGTGAATTTCGATCTATCTCTCATCTCAGGTAGACTTGAGGACGTAAAAGAGGAAGTTCGAGGATGTTTCTATATTCTGCGCCTCGTCTTACATGTGGGAGACATGTTATTTTCGTATTATATTGATTTTTTTCAGATTTTTTCCTCTCTCTCCCATCACATTGATTCTTGAAAACAGGTGAATTTTGCTGTCTCACCGTGGATTGACAAGGGATTCCTTATACTGTCCAAACCCCTTATGCAAGAGTCAACCAGCATCTTCACTCTTTCATCCCTCACGCTGGTAAAGTCTGGAACAATCTTCCTTCATCTGTATTTCCTCCTGCCTAGAACTTGAACTCTTTCAAGAGGAAGGTATCAGGACACCTCTCCTCCCGAAATTGACCTCTCTTTTTGGCCACTCCTTTGACCTCTATTCAGGAGCAGTAAGTAGCGGGCTTTTTTTTTATATTTTTCTTTACGCCCTTGAACTGTCTCCTTTGCTGTAAAAAAAAAAAAAATGTTTCTATATACTCTAACTCTCGCCTTCTCTTCATGTTATTTGTTGTTTTGTTTCTTCTCTCTTACATTCTCCTCCTTTTTCTTCTTCGTCTATTCTTCTTCTTCTTCTTCTTCATCTTCATCATCATCGTTTTACCTCCATACTTCCCTTTACGATTCTTGAAAACACAGATGAATTTTTGCTCGGTCTCTCATCTCAGAGTGACTTTAAGAGAAAACTTGGAAGATCTTTCTGTAGGGTCGTATTACTAAACATTTCGTCGCCTAAGTTTATACATTTGACAAGGCTTTCGTAGGAGTTTTGGGCATTTCCAGGAGTAGTTTTATGACCCCGGTGGTAGTTTGACCCTTCTTTTGTACCATGAGCCTTACGTCTGTAGTGGGAAAGGAAAGGAAGGATAGAGGGAAACAAGATCAAATGAGGGAGACACCACAACAGATTGAAAGATAAACAACGCTATGGGACGTTTTTAAAAGATTTTGTCACCCAAGTTCACACATTTGAAAAGGCTTTCGTAGGAGTTTGGGGCATTGCCAGGAGTAGTTTTATGACCCTGGTTGTAGTTTGACCCTTCTTTTGTACCATGAGGCTAAGGAAACACTCATTAGAACCCGACTGACCGCCTCTTTGACCTTTAGAAATAGTTGGTGTGAGAAGCGAAAGTTTCTTACAATACCGACCACACTTAGGTTAGGTTACGTCTCCTCACTTCCTTACTCCATAGGTTAAGTTAGGTTAGGTTAGGTTAGGTTAAGTTAGGTTACGTCTCCTCACTTCCTTACTCCATAGGTTAAGTTAGGTTAGGTTAGGTTAGGTTAGGTTAGGTTAGGTTAAGTTAGGTTACGTCTCCTCACTTCCTTACTCCATAGGTTAGGTTAGGTTAGGTTAGGTTAAGTTAGGTTACTTCTCCTCACTTCCTTACTCCATAGGTTAGGTTGGGTTAAGTTAGTTTAGGTTACGTCTCCTCACTTCCTTACTCCATAGATTAGGTTAGGTTAGGTTACGTCTCCTCACTTCCTTACTCCATAGGTTAGGTTAGGTTAGGTTACGTCTCCTCACTCCACAGGTTAGGTTGGGTTACGTCTCCTCACTTCCTTACTCCATAGGTTGGGGTTAGGTTAGGTTGCCAGGTTACGTCCTCACTTCCTTACTCCATAGGTTGGGTTTGGGTTAGGTTAGGTTACGTCTCCTCACTTCCTTACTCCATAGGTTAAGTTAGGTTAGGTTACGTCTCCTCACTTCCTTACTCCATAGGTTAGGTTAGGTTAGCTTAGGTTACGTCTGCTCACTTCCATACTCCATAGGTTAGGTTAAGTTAGGTTACGTCTCCTCACTTCCTTACTCCATAGGTTAGGTTGGGTTAAGTTAGTTTAGGTTACGTCTCCTCACTTCCTTACTCCATAGGTTAGGTTAGGTTAAGTTAGGTTACGTCTCCTCACTTCCTTACTCCATAGGTTAGGTTAGGTTAGGTTAGGTTAAGTTAGGTTACGTCTCCTCACTTCCTTACTCCATAGGTTAAGTTAGGTTAGGTTACGTCTCCTCACTTCCTTACTCCATAGGTTAGGTTAGGTTAGGTTAGCTTAGGTTACGTCTGCTTACTTCCTTACTCTATAGGTTAGGTTAGCTTAGGTTACGTCTCCTCACTTCCTTACTCCATAGGTTAGGTTAGTTTAGGTTACTTCTCCTCACTTCCTTACTCCATAGGTTAGGTTAAGTTAGTTTAGGTTACTTCTCCTCACTTCCACACTCCATAGGTTATTGTTTTTGTTTTGTTTTCTCTCCCTAAGATATTTCCCGCTGTCACTCAATCACTCACATTGATTCTCGTAAGCAGGTGACTTTTTTTCTTTATTTTCTTCTTACAGTGATAAAGAACGGTAGAGGATTTTTTTTTTGTTATTATTATTATTATATTGTACGGCTCCTCGCTCCCTTTTTCCTTGTTTTTTTGTTTTTTTATTGTTGTTGATTCTCGATAACACAGATGATTTTTTTTCTTTCTTTCTTCTTGGAGGGAAAAAATGGTAGATGATGTTTTTTTTAATACATTTTACGTTTCTTCACCCTCTTCTATGTCATTTTATTTATGTTGTTGATTCTCGATAACACAGATGATTTTTTTTCTCTGTCTTTCTTCTTATATATATATATATATATATATATATATATATATATATATATATATATATATATATATATATATATATATATATATATATATATATATATATATATATATATATATATATATATATATATATATATATTTATATATATATATATATATATATATATATATATTACGTTTCTTCACCCTTTTCCATGTTATTTCATTTATGTTGTTGATTCTTGAAAATACAGCTGATGTTTTTTTTCTTTCTTTCTTCTTAGTGACAAAAAAAAAGGTGAACGATTTTTTTTTTCTTTTTATAAATTCTACGACTTCTTACTCCCTTCTTCTAAGTTATTTTGTTTTTGTTCTGTTATTGATTCTCGAAAATACAGGTGATATTTTTTTTCCCTTCTCAGTGACAAAAAAAAAGGTAGAGGATTTTTTTCTTTTTATAAATTTTACGACCTTCTTACTTCCTTTTGTTGTTGATTCTCGAAAACACAGATTATATTTTTATTTTCTTTATCCTTCTTCCTGGCGACAAAGAACTTCAGAGGATGTTTATTCTTTATATATATTCTACGTCTTCTTGCATCCTATTTTCATGTATTTGTCTCTCATTTTTCTTTACCGCAAGATTTCCCTCTCTTTTGTTAATTCTCGCTAACACAGATGATTTTTCTTTCTTCTTTATCTCTCATCTATCTTTATCTCTTCATCTGTCTTCTTTATCATCTCAAATTGACTTCAGAAAATATATATAGAAGAAAACGTTAGTGGATAAACGTTTCAATATGCTCCGTTTCTTCGTTTCCTTCCTTGTGTTGTCAATGTTTTGTTTTGTTTTAAGGTTTTCCTTCTTTCGTACGGTCCCAAAATACAATACATAAACAGAGTAATAAAAGTAAAAGAAATAACCCATTAGCCACACGCTCTTTTTACTTACAAGACTATAAATAATTAAGCTAAAAGAATAAAAATAATGCAAGACCTCATTAATTTCCTTGACATAACTAACAAGACCGGGAACGACACACACACACACACACACACACACACACACACACACACACACACACATTGGATAAAAAATAAAGTAATGCTCAGAGCTAAAATATTGCAAAGTCAACACGGTGAAAATAAGCGAACACAAATACGACGTGAAATATCGAGCAAACTAAGATATCAGAGAGAGAGAGAGAGAGAGAGGGGGGGGGGGGCAAGAGAGAGAAGAAAAAAGAGAGAAAAGGGGAAGAAAAGGTATATTGTTGAAAGAGGACAAAGAAATAATGAAAGAGAAAAGGAGAGAAGAAAAAGAAGGAAAGGGGGAGGCTGGAGAGAGAGAGAGAGAGAGAGAGAGAGAGAGAGAGAGAGAGAGAGAGAGAGAGAGAGAGAGAGAGAGAGAGAGAGAGAGAGAGAGAGAAGAAAACGTATATTGATGAAAGAGGACAAAGAAATAAGGAGAGAAAGAGAAAAGGAGAAGAAAAAAGAAAAGGGGGCAAGTAAGAGAGAGAGAGAGAGAGAGAGAGAGAGAGAGAGAGAGAGAGAGAGAGAGAGAGAGAGAGGAAGGTAGAGAAATAGTATAAAGCGAATATTACCCAAGAGAGAGAGAGAAAGAGAGAGAGAGAAAGGACGGTAGAGAAACAGTGTAAAGCGAATATTACCCAAGAGAGAGAGAGAGAGAGAGAGAGAGAGAGAGAGAGAGAGAGAGACATTGCACCTCGCTGCCAGACGTCCGCCGCTACCCAAGACGAGAGCCCTGGAATAACTCTTTTGTTTCTGCTAATCCCGCATTTCCGCTGGCCACTGACCCCCTTCCTGCTCCCACCTCGCCCTGGCTGCGTAAAAGGGAGAAGGGAGGCGTAAATAAGGGAGAGGAGGGAGAAATAAAGGGTCCAGGGCGTCTTTCTAACCAGCAACTCTACCACCACCAGCAGCCGCCTCAGCAAAGGGAAATTTCCAAGCTGTGTGTTTCGCGTGGTGACAAAGGGGGGAGGTGACCCTTTATTTTTCCTTTTTTCCATTGGTACTCCCTCGAAGGCCGCGAAGGACTTTGAGGGTGAGAAGGAAGGTGGAGAAATAGTATAACGTGAGAAAAGGGAGAGGGAAGGAGTGGAAAGGAAGGAAGGATGGAGGGAAAGAAAGAACGGCAAGGGAAAATGGAAGCAGAGCAACCCTTTATTTTCCCTTTTTTTTCCTTCGGTACGCCATTGACGGACGCGGAGAAGGGCCATGAGGGTGAGAACTTAAGAGAGGAATGATGTAACGCGAGAAAAGAGAGAGGAAAGGAAGGAGATAGTGGGAAAGAAGGAAGAGTTAGGGGAAAGGGGAGGAAAAAGAGGAAAGAAAAGAGAAGCATGAAGTTAGAAAGGAAAGAAACGAAGGTAGAGGAATGAGATAAAGCGAGAAAAAGCGATGAAAAGGGAGAGGAAAGGAATGGAAAGGAAGGAAGGAGATAAGGGAAAAGAGAGAACAGTAAGGGGAAAGGGGAGGAAAATGAGGAAAGAAGCGAAAAAAATGAAGTTAGAAGGAAAGAAATGAAGGTAGAGGAGTGAGATAAAGCGAGAAAAAGCGATGAAGAGGAAGAGCAGTGGAAAGGAAGGAAGGAAGGGGGAAAGAAAGAACAGTCAGGAAAAAGAGGAAGGAAAATAGGAGATAAACGAAAAGAATAAAGTTAGAAAGCAAAGAAATGAAGGTAGAGACACAGTATAACGTAAATATTAGCCACCAGAGCAAGAAAGTAAGATAATTAAGCAGCATGAAGCGAAGAATAACTAAGATAATAAGTAAATAGAATAGATAAAGAGATTGAAAGCGAAAAATGACGAAGAGTGGAAGAAATGAAGGAGGTGAAAGCAGTTAAAAAGCGAATATTAACCACGAAAAGCAAGAAAGAAAGATGGATAAACAGAATGAAAGCGAAGGATGACCAAGAAAAGCAAGAAATTAAGATAGATAAACAGTTAAACCTAAATATTAACCAGGAAAATGAAGAAATAAAAGCAGAAAAACAGTATGAAAGAAATTTTAACCAAGGAAAGCAAGAAATCAAGGCAGAAAAAAAACAGTATAAAAGGAAAATTAACCGAGAAAAGGAAGAAATATACCCAGAAAAATAGAATGAAGATAAAATTAACCAAAGGAAACAAGGAATAAAGATAGATCAAGTGTGAAACGAATATTAACCAAAAGAAATGCAAGATATCAACACAAAAAACAATATAGCCTAGTATGACCCCATCTTCGACATACAATACAACCATTAAATATAAGAATAGATATCAACTTCTTCCTCAATAATCCCTCGAAAAAAGACATATAATAGCCATAATACCAAGAAGTGAGGACGGGGAAGTAATATAGATTTAGATAATGGTTAAACTTGAAAGGCGCAGCGGAAAGGTTTCAAAATAGATTGGTCCCCGCGTAAGTTTAGACAAAGGGAGGAAATCATATGTATCTCTGGACATCATCGTGCTACAGGAAGGGAATTAAAGAGCGAAATACCAAGAATTGAATCGTTGCTTAGAATGGAAAGGAAGGGAAAAGGGATGAAAAGGGAAAAGAAAGTAATGGATTGAATAGAAAGGAGAGGAGAAAGAAAGAACGGGAAGGGAAAAAGCGATGAAAAGGGAGAGGAAAGGGATGGAGAGAAAGGAAAGAAAGGGAGAAAGAAAGAACGGGAAAAGAAAAGGCGATGAAAAGGAAAAAGAAAGAAATGGATTGAAAAGGAAGGAGAGGAGAAAGAAAGAACAGGAAGGGAAAAAGCGATGAAAAGGAAAAAGAAAGAAATGGATTGAAAAGGAAGGAGAGGAGAAAGAAAGAACAGGAAGGGAAAAAGCGATGAAAAGGAAAAAGAGAGGAATGGATTGAATAGAAAGGAGAGGAGAAAGAAAGAACAGGAAGGGAAAAAGCGATGAAAAGGGAAAAGAGAGGAATGGATTGAATAGAAAGGAGAGGAGAAAGAAAGAACGGGAAGGGAAAAAGCGATGAAAAGGGAGAAGAAAGGAATGGAAAGAAAGGAAAGAGGAAAGAAGGAAAGAGAAGACAGGAAAGGAATGGAAAGGAAGGAGGGAAAAGGAGAGGAAAGAAGGAAGAAAGAGAGAATGGGAAGGTAAAAACTTAAGAGTATCTGAATTTGAATTTTAACCAACGGAAGATGAAATAGAGAGGAAAATATCAAGAAATCAAAGCT
>NC_066537.1:7691680-7866680 GCF_024679095.1 Eriocheir sinensis
CTGAGGGGAGATCAAGGAATAACAACTAAGTACTTTCTCTCTGTCTCTCTCTCTCTCTGGTGATAAATAGATTCCAGGCAACGATATATAAGGAGGAGGAGGAGGAAGAAGAAGAGAAAGAAATAAAGAAAGAAGAGGAGGAAGAAAAGGAGGAGGAGGAGGAGGAGAAAAAGGAGACTAAAGGAAAGAGAGAGAGAGAGAGAGAGAGAGAGAGAGAGAGAGAGATATTAGCAAGCGTAGAGGTGGTGGTGATGATGGTGGTGATGGTGACGATGATGGTAATAGTGATGAGAAATAAGATAGTAAGGGAGAGGAGAGAAGATGGTGATGATGGTGGTGGTGATGGTGGTGAGTGGTGATGGTGGTGAGCGAGTGATGGTGGTGGTGATGATGGTGGGTGATGGTGGTGGGTGATGATGGTGGTGGTGATGGTGATGATGGTGGTGGTGGTGGTGATGGTGATGATGGTGGTGGTGCTGGTGATGGTGGTGGTGATGATGATAAGTGATGATGGTGATGGTGGTGAGTGAAGGTGATGAGTGGTGGTGATGGGTGGTGGTGATGATGGTGTTGATGGTAATGATGGTAGTGGTGGTGGTGATGGTGGTGGTGTCTCTTTCATCCCAGCCTCACCACCAAAGACACACACATCACCAAAGGCTCGAGAGACTGATGGATGCTGGGACATCTAGGCTGCTGGCTCACTCAATGCCCTGATCAATATTGTGATTTTCCCTTTTCTATGTGTCTCTCCCCCTCCTCCTCCTCCTCCCCCTCCTTCTCTTCTTCTTCCTCCTTCCTCTGCTGTTCATCTTTCTTCCTATTCCTCATTTTCCTTTTTATTCCTTTTCTTCTTCTCCCTCCTTCTCACCTTGCTGTTCCTCTCTGTAATTTTCTCTTTTCCTCCCTTCTCCTTTGTTGTTTTACTTGTAACAATAAACTATCAATCAATCAATCCTTTTCTATGTCTTTCTCCCCCTTCCTCCTCCTCTTCTTGCTCCTCCTTACAGTCCTATCATCCCATCCTTCTTACCCTCCATTTTTGCTTTGTTTTATTTTATTTTTGTGTCCATTCTACTTCCTCTTGTTCCTGGTCGTCCCCTTTATAAATGTCTACAGTCACTATCATATTCAACTATTAACTCCTATACAATCCTATCATCCCATTTTCCCTCTAAATATCCTACAATCTCCCTAACTCATCTAACACACAATCCTATCATCCAATTTTCCCCCAACAAATCAATACTCCCTCCCATCTATCTTAACACACATCATCATCATCCATTTTTAAATCTCCTACAATCACCTAACTCATCTCTCACACACACACATCATCATCATCCCTTCCCTCTAAATATCCCACAATCTCCCACAACTCTATCTAACAATAACCCTATATCCTAACATCCTAAATATCCTACAACTCCAAACCCATCCAACACACAATCCCATCAATATCCCTACCAATCTCTCATCCCCAATACAACACACTCTCTAATCATCAAATTTGTCATCCAATTTTCCCTCTAAATATCCTACAATCTCCCTAACTCATCTAACACACAATCCTATCATCCAATTTTCCCTCTAAATATCCTACAATCTCCCTAACTCATCTAACACACAATTGTCCTATCCTCCCATTTTCCAGGATAGCCAGCAAGGGGGCAACCAGAGTCCACCACACAATACCTCGGCCAGCCACAAAGGGAGAGGAGAGAGAGAGGGCGAGGAAGGTCAGGGCAGCACATGAGCCACACCACCAACCACACACCATCTGTTATCATGTAATACACAACCACGGATGCTTGGATCGACTTACGGCTCAAGGGGAGGGGAGCAAAGAGGGTACAGATGGAGGAGGAGGAGGAACAGGAATGAAGGTAGATTTCACAGCCTTTAACAGATGGAAAGAGGGAAGAAGGAGCATAAACAGAAGACAGAATTCAGCCTACTAGCAATGGTTTGGGATGTTACATAGGAATACATAGGAAGAACAGACACCAGAAGACCTTACAGAAGACCAGACTCACCAGCCGTCCTAAGAGCATCTTCAGACTCGGGAAAGTAAAACAAGCGATGAGGAATGTCCGTTTTCTTATTAACATCAACACAGCACTCTCCTCGACTGACCCGAACTTAAGGTACAAATCACGGGCATTGAAAATCTTCCCTTCTCTCACTATGTCGGCAAGTAAGTAAACACTGCTCTTGATATTTGGAATATTCATGAACACTAAGCACACAGTATATATTTATTTTCCTATGTTCTGTCTATAGTGCCAGTAGGACCTTTAAGAATAGTTGCCAGAGTATAAATCTTGTGTGTAACTGACCTCTTTATAGATTACAAAACCGTGAAGACCGATGTGATGCTGATGTTACTCACTCTATACTCAACATCCTCAACAGTAACAAACAAACTCTGTGCCTCAAACTTGTAGTAGAATCAAACCCCATTCACACAAGGGAAAGCATACCCTAGAAAAATATAAACAGGACTTTTACATACACAGAAAGAGTGGAGGAGGAAAAGGAAGGAGAGCGTGAGAGAAAGGGATATGAAAGAGCAGAGGAAATGGTAAAAAAAGCAAATGAACTGGACTCTTACATACATAGAAAGAGTGTAGGAGGAAAAGGAAGGAGAACGAGAGAGAGAGGGAGATCACAGAGGAGGAAATAGTAATGAAACATATATGAACAGGACTCAAACCCACCAAGAGAGAGTCAAAGAGGAAAGGGAAGGTAAATAAAGGAGAAAGGGACATCAGATAAAGGGGGAAACTGTAATAAACAAATGTAAACTGGATCCAAACAAGTGAGAGAGAGACAGAAATAAGATGAAGGGAGGGAAGCAGAGGAGAGAATGGGAAGTACAGAGAAAGAGGAAGAAATGGTGAGAAACAAAACGATGAACAGAGGAGAGAGAGACTGAGACAAGAGGAAGGAAGGGGAAACAAGGAAGAAAATGGGAAGTACAGAGAAAGAGGAAGAAATGGCAGAAGACAAAAAGATGAACAGAGGAGAGAGAACAGAAAGAGGAGAAAACAGAATTAACCAAACAAAGTACTCAACAAAATTCACAATAACCAGAAAAAGGCAAACAGAGAAGAAAAGGAGAACAGAGAGAGGAGGAAATGGCAAATAAGGTGCAAAAGGGAGAGAAGGAATACACAAGAGTGAGAAAATGGAAACAACCAAACCGAATACTCAACAAAAACAACCACAACCAAACTGCACCATCAGGAGAAGTGGACGTGGATAAGAAGGAGACGATGATGGTGGAGGTGGTGCGTGGAGGAGCTCAGCCGATGAAGTTCATGGTGACGAGGTGGAGGATTATGTGCGAGAAGATGAAGTCCGCAAAACCTCGCTCGGGGGAGATGCCCAGGAAATGCACCTTGTTCTGGGGGTTTGCTTGTAGCCTCAGACTCACTGCACGGACGAGGAGGGAGGAAGACGAAGAAGGTTAGGGATGACGAAAGCTAAGGAAACACCTCTCTCTCTGCCTCTGTCTCTGCCTCTCTCTATGCCTTTCTCTCTATACCTCTCTCTATGCCTCTCTCTCTGCCTCTACCTCTGTCCTAACCTCTTTGCTTTTGTCTATTATGGGAGCGGCGAGTAGTGGGCTTTTTTTTTTTTTGGACTTTTTGTTGCCCTTGAGCCATCTCCTTTGTTGTAAAAAAAGAATACACAAATGAGCATACATAGATGAATACAAGGATGAATGCTAAAGAAACGCCAATAGCAATAATACGACGAGCGTACAAAGATGAATGCTAAAGGAAATACAATAGCAAGAATACAAAGACAAACACAAAGACGAAGGCTAGAAAAAGAACAATGATAAGAGTACAAAGAGGTGCAGGGTTAACAGCTATGACAAAAGTTAAAGGAATACTAATACCTAACAAAAATACAAAGAAGTGGAGTGTTAGGAATGACAACTGATAAAGGAAAATCAATAACAGGCATCCCTCAAAAACTGACTGATACTAAATGTATAAATATATAAACACCGCTATGTTCCCCCATCGCTCACCTCCTAACACGAAGCAGCCGACCGTACAGATGAAGCCCGAGAGGAAGGAGTTGAAGGGGAAGGTGCCGACCAGACAGCAGTAAACAAATTGTAGCACGCCCGTCATCAGCACGTATGAGAGGTAGGCGTCCACGATCTTCAGCTTCTTGGGCGTGTTCTTCATGTACTCGTCATAGAAGTTGCGGATCACAGCGGTCAGCGAGGTGGAAGACATGGTGGATGAAGCTGAGGGGGAGGAGAAGGAGTGATGTAAGAGTTGTGGATCCCTTATTAGGGTGGAAGACAAAGATTATTATGAAAAATGAACAGTACATCAAGAAGTCAAAAATCTGCCAAACTTAATAATGTGATGGGCATGAATCTAAATAAATACTAAGTTAGTACTTATTGAAAACTTTAGAGGGAATAAATATGAATCTTATACAAATTTCTTTATAATATTACCCAAGAGAGGGATAGAAAAATACCCTCATGATATTAACAAGCGAGGGCACACGGAAGAGGGTGCCGAATGCAGCTGTGACAATAGACAATATGCGGATTGCAAGTTGGTTCGCCGGTGTGCCACCTTGCTGACGGTCTCTGGACGGTTCACTGAATCTTCGGTGAACCATCCAACAGACCAAAATTATGGGCCATTCCTACAGTAGGCTCTGAACATTGGGAAGGCTTCTTTAACACTGCTTTCTTCAAATCACTTTAGCCTGAATCGTTTTTGTTCAGGCTCAGCAGTATCCTCATCAGGGGCTGAATTGGTCATTTCTAGATTCAACTCATCCATAAATGGCACAAATGGCAAACCTCATCTCATGCTATCATTATTCTACCCATGCAATCAGTGTCAGGTGAAAATATGCATGGACAATTTACCGTTTCACCCAACCAACGATTTTCTTATGTGGTTCATGTTTTTCTGGTGATAAATGTAGTGAATTGCACGATTTTGTACATCACTTCCGTCGCAAATGTCTACTTTTCGAGTTATGCCTCTTTTCAACTTATGCCTATCTCCTGCCCAAGTGTGCCTGTAACCAATGATAGCATGCCGGAGCGGGGCGGGGCCTGAAACCTCATCAACGGTAAACGGTAAGCCAAGAGACATCACACCGGCACCCCAGGACAACGGCCACCGCTTTGAGGGATTACAAGACTCTAAACCCGGGATTACAAGACTCTAGACCCGGGATTACAAGACTCTACACCCGGGATTACAAGACTCTACACCCGGGATTACAAGACTCTACACCCGGGATTACAAGACTCTACACCCGGGATTACAAGACTCTACACCCGGGATTACAAGACTCTACACCCGGGATTACAAGACTCTACACCCGGGATTACAAGACTCTACACCCGGGATTACAAGACTCTAGACTCAAGTATCGAAAAGGATGACTGAAAACCTTCCCTGACCTGCCTTCTCCAGCGTGTGTTTGACCTCATGTGGCACCCCCAGCACACCCCAGCAACACACACTCCCCAGCACCCTTACACACCACACCTAATACCTCGGGCTGGACGTTAAGTGTGTGGAAATAAAGGAAACTCGGCGCTGACAGCTGCCCCTTGCTCTTGTAGTCGGCACGTTCGGGAGTATCGCCCTAGAGTGATGGTCAACGCCGCCTCTCGACCAATGAAAACCCGCGACGGCCAGGCGATATAAACGGTCTAAGCCAATCAGCGACGAGGCGGCACCACACGAGAACGCAAAACCGAACACAACAATTAATTCTAGAGTAAAATGAGATGAAGAATACACTCAATAGGAAAGGAAATATGGTAGAAATGCATATATAGTCATTATGAGGTTCTGTTGCATACGTTTTTAGTAATAATTTTGTATTAGCATCGTCGCCGGTACTCCCGAACACACCCGCCACCCCAGATGGTCGCTTCTGATTGGCTGCTCGCACGTAAACAACAAACACGTGACCCTCGAGATGCGCACAAAACTCCTCCAAATCAAAAACAACCAATAACTCATAAATAAATACAAAATAGACCTATTCGCCTCACCCTACACATACCCTAAGAAAACTAAGTAACCTCAAAAAGAGATAAAGGCAAATTGTAGTCTTTATACCAAAAACAACATTCCGTAGAGGTGGAGAAAGCTCGTATGTCGCCACGTTGATATGGATAAAAACCGATAAAATAGTATAATTGTCCAGACAGTAATCATCCCATCATAATTAGGGAGCATTACACAGGTGGTGGAGGTCTGTGGGGGCGGTAATCACTTAAAGCTGAAGTCTGCTAAGCCCCTTCACACAGCTGACCGATAACGAGAAATCAAATAATTATCAAAGAAAATCAACACAAACAAAACATACAGTCACACACACAGACACATTAGAGCGCAGGAAGAGTGAGTATATAAAGGACAGAGGGGGAAAATGTCCAGGGGGAGGTACCGCCCCCTCCCTTGTCGTGCTTTCCTTCCTACCATTGTATCTTTTTAGTTTCATGGTGCTACCTACGCATGTATTAATAGTTGTATAATGTCCTGTCTGGGGGTTGGGATGGCATGTTCCTCCCTTCTCCCTTGTTGTTTACCTGCAACAATAAACTATCAATCAATCAAGAAAAGGTCCCGTTGGAAAGGTCAATACCACCGGCTCAGAAAACATCATCTGAGTAAACAAAAACAGGAATTTCCAACACCAAGAAGAAGAAGAAGAACAGGAATTTCCATCTCTTTAGCCCCATAAAACACCCAAGAAGAAGATCTCTTTTGATATAACGGAGAAGTATCTACCACTGACGGGGCTCTGGAGGTCGTGGTCCCACAGCCCAACTAGCCCCATAAAACACTCCAAAAGAAGATGAGGGCATAAAACACTTAAGAAGAAGGATAAAAAAAGAAAGCAACACCACACAGAACAGAACAGACCAGAATGAAACACTGAAGAAGGATAAAAAAGAAGACAACACCATACATAACAAAACACTACACAACACAACAGACCAGAATGAAACACTGAAGAGGGATAAAAAAGAAGACAACACCACAAACCAGAACACTACACAACACAGAACAGACCAGAACAGCAGGACACAACACAACAGAATACCAGAACACCACAGCACAGCAGGAGGAGGGGGAGGACCTAAGAAGCGATACAAAGCGTTACAGGTCAAAAGAAGAAGGACAACAGAACAACACTACGTAGAACAGCAAAACAGAACAACACAGCACAGCAGGATGGACGTTATAGAGGGCGTGAGCGTGGGCCCCATGACCCCTGAGTCCCAGTTCGTGCGGCCCCTCAGGATGTACTACAAGCAGGTGGGCGACACACATGATGATATATAATAAAATGCACCACAAACCTTATAAAGACAAGTGTACAATATGTGATTTTTTTAGGCATTGTGTAGTCTAGCTTCACTACCTCCAAATATATACCATAGACACCATATTAAGGTTAAAACGTGAAAATACAAGCCCCTTACCCATAATAAAAAGAGGAACATGGTTATTAACTAGCCTGAGCAAACCTAACATAGCCATGCCAGCATCACCTATGAGTAGAAGACAGGGTGGCTGCAGTCTGGGGGGCAGTGTTAGGTTAGATTAGGTTTGTTTCTAATCATATTATGGTAACAGGGTATGTATTTTCACCATATAACCAATACATGAAGGTGTATATGGTATTATGAAGTGGCAGAGCTAAACTACACATTTACTTCATAATTAACAAAGTTGCATCATATCTACAAAGCATTTTTCACTCTTCACTCACCTGCCGCTGCCTTGTGTCCCGCAGAACAAGGTGGACAAGGTGTGGGACTTGGTGAGTCTGCACGACAGCGTCTGCGTCATCCTCTTCAACACAGACCGCCAGAAGGTGGTCCTCGTCAGGCAGTTCAGGCCAGGTGGGTGGAGGGGGCACAGGACTATACTATCCCTGGAAAATCATGGACCAGTGATTGCAGCAGTAATGGTGGTTGTAATAATGTAGCTGTAGTAGTAGTTGTAGTAGTAGTAGTAGTAACATCAACATTTTTCATCCTATCAACAAATTTATTTCATTGTGTTTAATTAATTTTTCTGAATTACCTCGTGTATATTTATTTAGCACATGCATACATGTAAAAAAGAATATAAGTATGAATAATGAAAAGAGAAATACGTACTTGTAAATTTTTTACTTTACTTTTTTACAAGAGGAATTTGTGCTTACATTTTTAAATACTTTATTATACTATCCTATACTTTACATTATACTATTATTATTTTTTATACAATACAGTCAATTACACAAATGTCAAAAATAGTTGTAAGCATTTCATCAACCATCTATCCTCATAAGAGACTGGGAAGATCTTACATTAATAGACAATGAGGATGAGGATGATGATGACATGTGAGTCTACACCCCCCACACACTCAGACCCTCATACTCACCCTCTTCCCCCGACAGCCGTGTACTACAATGGGGTATCGGTGGAGGAGCGGCAGGCATTAGGCGGCTGCGTGGACACCGCCAAACACCCTGGGAAGGACGGCCTGACGCTGGAGCTGTGTGCCGGCATCGTGGACAAGCAGCTGAGCCTGGCAGAGGTGGCACAACTCGAGGCCCTTGAGGAGTGTGGCTACAATGTCCCCGTCGAGAAGTTTGAGCACGTGAAGACCTGCAGGTGAGAGGGGGATGTAGTTGTAGTCAGTTGTATTTATTTTTATTGCTATCATTATTGTTTTTGTTAGTTTTTAGTTAATTAGTTACTCTTATTGTTTTTGTTTGTTAGTTTTTTGTTCATTATTATTGATTGTGTATTTATTTTTTTTATGTTTAGATATTGTTAATCATATCAGGAGCAGAGTGAATAGGAAAACAACTTGCATATAATATACTACTGAGATTACTGTCCAGGTCACATACTACAGTAGACTCTTCATTTAGCAGTTTTCTGTTTAAGTATCTCCTTATGATGCACCCATGAACTGACTCCTTCACACACGAAAAGTCCTACCAGTCTTAAATCAGTAAATCTCATCAAACTATTACCTCCATATTGATTGAATTTCTTTGGGCCCTGTCTTGCTTTGAATACAGGGTCTACTGTACTAAGGGCAGATAATTTCACAGCAAACCTACAATTACCTCATGTCTAAGTTATAAATATGTACTGTGGATCAAACTCTAATCTATCTAGTATCTGATCATTTGTAATGGTTTCTCTCTGTGGTGTTGCAGGGCCGGGGTAGGAGTGTCGGGTGACCGCATGACAATGTTCTATGCGGAGGTGACGGATGCGATGAAGGAGTCGGAAGGTGAGCAGCACATGCTCTTACTAATCCAAATAACAGTTGATAACCATTCACATTAATGTATCAGTTTAAATGTTTATACTGTTCCATATTTCATGAGATTTAAAATGTCACTGAAAATTTTATTATCTTTTGCTTTTTACATTGAAAATTAGATTGTCTTGAGCTTTTTACTTTTATATGATTAATTTCTGAGGTGACACATAATAGATTTTGTATTTTTGTTTGTTATAGAACCCTTTAGCCCTTGAGCATCAATCCAGAAAAAAAGTAATATTTTATTTTTATATTCTATATGGGAAAGAAGCCAGCTCAAGGGCACACACACAAAAAAGAGGAAACAAAGAAAAAAGCCTGTGTGTGAGCCTGTTGCTAATTTCGTCCCCTATTCTCTGCAGGAGGTGGCTTGGAGGCGGAGGGCGAGATGATCGAGGTGGTGGAGATGGGGCTGCCGGAGGTGAAGGAGTTCCTCGCCGCCCCAGAGGTCACCGCCCCATCTGGCCTCCTCTTCGGGCTCACCTGGTTCCTCTACAACAAGGCCCCCGGCGTCTCCACCTCCACCACCACCACCAACACCTAGCCTGTCACCACCACCACCGATACTAACACCATCAACACCACTGCCACCTAGTCAATTGAACCTCTGTCACCACCAGTAGTTAGGAGGGCTGGTTTAGTGCCCCTCACACCTAGCTCACCACCACCATCACCACTCTTCCTCTTCTTCTTCTTCTTCTTCTTCTTCTCCTTCGTTTATAAGTCCATATTTATTTATCTTTTTTTTTTTACAAGGGCAACAAAGAGTGCAGAAAAAAAAAGCCTGCTACTCACTGCTCCCACAACAGAGAAAAGTAAAGGGTGGCTATAAGAGAAATGCATCAGTCTCCCATTACAATTCCCCAAGGCCACAGGGAAGATTAACCGGGTTTTCATGGGTGTCTTTTCCATTCAGGGCGCAGAAGTCAGGTAAAACTATCACCAGCATCACAAAACAGTCCGTGAAAAACTCAGCAGCAACTTCTGCGAGAGGCTTTTCAAACTGGCAAAGTGGAGCGCCGAGATGTCTCAAAATCCGAGGTTTAGTCTATCTTCTATTCTTGGGGTCAGACTTGCGATTTCTCCTTCTCCATCTTACTCGACCTAGTGCTAATCCTTCCTCTATTTCTAACACTTTTCTAACACTTCTAAGGGCCACTTTTACAGTCCAATACAGGAAGTTTGTTAGCTCCCCAACCAAACTCAAAATACAACAAAAATTCCCTGTAACTCGAGAGGAGGGAATTTTAGGAAACTACAACACGGGAAACCTCTTTATTAGTACCTGGTATTGAGAGGCTTTTTGAATGGGTGAAGTGGGGCGCAGAGATGTCTCAAAATACGAAGTTTAGTCTAGCTCCTATTCTTGGGGTCGGACTTGTGATTTTTCCTTCTCCATCTTGCTCAACCCAGCGCTAATCCTTCCTCTATTCTGAACACCTCTAAGTCTTGTTGCACCACCATTACTATTTCAAAACTCACCACTATCACCACTATATCATTACTCACCACCACCACTAGGCCAACATTCCTCTCACTACTATAGTCAGGCCATTTTAGCGAGTCCGTTGAGGCGTTGCATTGGCTTCCCTGAGTCCTTTCCTCCCCTCTGCTCTGCCACACAGTCCCAACACCTATCACTTTCTCTCATATGCTAGCTATGGGTAAGATATGAGGGGAAAAAATAGGTGTTGGGGCTGTGTGGCAGAGCAGAGGGGAGGAAAGGACCTGCGAAAATCAATGTCTTAATGGTCTCCTTCATATGGTTTGACTATACTATGTCTACCTCCTTGTATGTGAAAGAGAGAACGAAGTGTGACCATGAGCTTGTGTAAGGAATAAATGTGGAATCTGCGAGTGGATGTAAGAGCGACGCAAGTGGAGACAGGTGTGTGTGGAAGCCTTAAAGTTGTGATATATTTAAGTGACGATGTAAAGAAGTGCGCCAATGATGGAAGTGAGAGAAAAAGGTCCATATTCTCAGACACTTTCGTTCGATTAGTCGGGTTCTCATGAGTAGTTTTTCACGTTCATGGTGCAGAAGCCTTGTCAAACTATCACTACACTCATGAAACTACTAACACAACAACCTCTGCCAAAGCCTTAACAACTGTCGGTGTGCAGAATCCTTGTCAAACTACCACCAGGCTCATAAAACTACCCCTCATGGAAATACAAACACCACATCTACCAAAGCCTTATCAAATGTGGGTATGTAAAAGACACCAAACTATCACTAGGCTCATAAATCTACTCATGGAAATACTAACATAACCTCCACCAAAGCCTGATCAGTTAAAATACAAATGCCACATCTACCAAAGCCTTATCAAATGTGGGTATGTAAAAGACACCAAACTATCACTAGGCTCAAAAATCTACTCATGGAAATACTAACATAACCTCCACCAAAGCCTGATCAGTTATGTGTGTGTGGAGAAGCCTTGTCAAACTATCCCTAGGCTCATAAAACTACCCCACATGGAAATTGGAGAACTGTTCAAAACTAACCATATTAGGCTCATAAACCCCCATCATCTACCAAAGCCTTATCAAATGTGGGTACGTAAAAGACACCAAACTATCACTAGGCTCATTAATCTACTCATGGAAATACTAACATAACCTCCACCAGAGCCTGATCAGTTATGTGTGTGTGGAGAAGCCTTGTCAAACTATCCCTAGGCTCAAAAACTATCCCCCATGGAAATACTAACACAACCTCTCTCAAGACCTCAAATATGGGTGTGTATGCCCTGAAATGTTTGAGAATGTGGACCTGAGAAAGGGAGTAACATGTGGGAGTGGTCTGTGAAGGTGGACTGATTTAAATAAAGCTGCATGAATTAGTATTTAGTCAAAACTCTAAGCATTACACACGACACATTTTAGTATCTAGTCCAAAATAGCTTCACCTTTTCCTTCTTCTGCAACTATTTACAATTTTTATATTTATCCCTTCCATCTTTCTATGTCAAGCAGTATTCTCTCCATATATAAGAAGTATCTCCTTTATTTATATCAAAGAAAGAGAATTATACGTTGATTTGAGATGTTACTGATAAGCTTTTAGAAGAAGAATTATTACTATGAGATGTTACCTATGTGATTTTAAAAGAATATTCACTACTCTCTGAAAGAATACCTATGTGATTTTAAAAGAATATTCACTACTCTCTGAACCTATAAGATATCAGAATATACGTTACCATGAAATATTAACTCTTATATATACGAACCTACTCATCCTTAATTATACAGCATTCCGGAACACAATATACTTCTTGAATGCTATGTAAGAGTGAATAATTTTGTAAGAGGTAAGACTTCTAGGTAAGATTTCAAAGCAACTTTCTTACCTTTTACAAACTTATTTACCCTTCATTCTGCACCTTTCCCAAACACATTATTTGAATATGAATGTATATAGATGATCGAGATAATTTTGTAAGAGGTAAAACTTCTAGGTAAGATTTAAAAGTAACATTCTTACCTCTTACAAACTTATTCACCCTTCATTCTGCACCTTTCCCAAACACTTTATACTTCTTGAATGGCTATGTAAGATCGAGTGAATAATTTTGTAAGAGGTAAGACTTGTAGGTAAGATTTCAAAGTAACATATGTATATTCTTACCTTTTACATATTATTCACCCTTCATTCTGCACCTTTCCCAAACACATTATACTTCTTGAATGGGTATGTAAGATCGAGTGAATAATTTTGTAAGAGGTAAGACTTGTAGGTAAAATTTCAAAGTAACATTCTTACCTCTTACATATTATTCACCCTTCATTCTGCACCTTTCCCAAACACATTATACTTCTTGAATGGCTATGTAAGATCGAGTGAATAATTTTGTAAGAGGTAAGACTTCTAGGTAAGATTTCAAAGCAACTTTCTTACCTTTTACAAACTTATTCACCCTTCATTCTGCACCTTTCCCAAACACATTATACTTCTTGAATGGCTATGTAAGATCGAGTGAATAATTTTGTAAGAGGTAAGACTTGTAGGTAAGATTTCAAAGCAACTTTCTTACCTTTTACAAACTTATTCACTCTTCGTTCTGCACCTTTTCTAAACACAATATACCCTCTTGCAGTCTCCCTATGTTCTTATGTCCTAATTGAATGGGTATGTAAGAGTGAATAATTCTGTAAGAGGTAAGATTTCAAAGTAACATTCTCACCTCTTACAAACTTATTCACCCTTCATTCTGCACATTTCCAGAACATAATACCCCTTGAATGACTATGTTAGGAAATACTGCCACCTGTTAATCATCAATGAAACAATATATATATACTCCCACCTGTTCAGTTTCAATAAAAATGATAATCTCCATGTGATATTAATTAAGAAGAGTGTAGAAATGGGGCACTCGACAGGGTGTGGCACAGCTAGTTATGATGGATGGATAGAGGTGTTGGTAAATAAACAACACCAGAACAACGAACCTACACCATACAATTGTACACTCCTATTATCTTTCCTTCTCCCCCACCTGTACCTTCGCCACTAACCCACTTCCTCTTCTCACTACACACTTGATTAAAAAAAATAAAAGATAGGGAGAGCATACCCCCTTCCAAAGCCCAACAGCCAGAGAAACAGCCCCATCCCCTCTCTGAACCCTTTCCCATGGCCTGACTATTCTGCAAACACCCCCCTTCTTCTCACTCACTCCTAAACCCCCTTCCTTTCTACTCCTTCCCCATCCCTCATAAAGCCTTCCCAGACATTCCTCTCCTTTATAGACCCCTGCCCCATACCTACTAAAGCTCTAACCCTTTCAGATAGCGCCCCCTCCTCTATAACTCCCCTCCCCGCTGTCCGTGGCTTCTGAATCTCGTAATCTCAAGGCTTCGTGGTGCAGTGGTTAGCACACTCGGCTCACAACCAAGAGCGCCCGGGTTCGATTCCCGGGCGGAGTGGAAAAAATTGGGCGGGTTTTCCGATACCCTACGTCCCTGTCCACCCAGCAGTGAATGGGTACCAGGTATTAATCGGGGATTGTGTCCCGTCTCCTGGGATCTGTTCCCTTCTCCTATAATTCCTTCCCCTTCTGTCTCTCTCCGGCATAATTATGACCACAGATGTTGCGCCGACTAAACGAAACTTTCCAACTTTCGCAGTCTCAACAAATCGGGTCACACGGAAATAAAACTCAGGGAACAGAATTAAGACAGAAGCTCCCATTTCCCGCTCACGTTAATAGTGGACTCAGGAATTCAATCTACACGCCCACCTGTTTGTTTGTTTGTTTGTTTCACGTGTATAGCTATATAAGTGTGTGTTTGCCTTGCACACGTAGACCAAGAAAGAGACAAAGGTGGTGGCAGAGGAAGGGAATAAACAGGAGATAGAGGACATACAGGAGGAGAAAGAATGGGAGGAAGGCATGAGAGAAGAGGATCGAAGGAAGGGCTTGGAGGCTGAGGAAGGAAAGGGTAGGAGAAGAAGCAAGAAGACGAATGGCAGAAGGAAGGAAAGATGAGAAGGGAAAAGTGACAAGCAGTTGGAAGGAAGGAAGGGAGAGGGGAAGAGGGAAGGGAGGATGAGGGGAAGAGGAAAACGCAAAGTAAGGGAACGGGAGAGGGAGGAGAAGTACAGAAGGGAGGAAGGAATGAAGAGGAGATGGAGGAAAGGAAGGTGAAGAGAGAGAAGGAGAGAGAAAGATGACGACACACGGAAGGAGGGAAAAGGAAGGAAGGGAGACCAAAGGGAGAGAAGAAAAGCATGAGGGAGAGAAAAAGGAAGGAAGGAGAGGAGAGGAGGTCAAGGAAAGGAGATGGAGGGAAAGGTGGATGAAGGAGAGAGAGAGAGAGAGAGAGAGAGAGAGAGAGAGAGAGAGAGAGAGAGAGAGAGAGAGAGAGAGAGAGAGAGAGAGAGAGAGAGAGATGACAACAAGACACGGAAGAGGAGAGAGAGAGAGAGAGAGAGAGAGAGAGAGAGAGAGAGAGAGAGAGAGAGAGATGAAAACAAGACACGGAAGAGGAGAGAGAGAGAGAGAGAGAGAGAGAGAGAGAGAGAGAGAGAGAGAGAGAGGCGAAGGGAGGGGAGGAGGACGGAGGAGGCGGGAAGGCGGGAAGGAGAGCGGGGCGGCCGTTGAGGGGGTTGGCGGGAGGGAGTGACGGCGTGCAGGCAACGTGTAGCATTTCAAAAATAAAACAGGGGCGGGAAACAGAGACCTCGGATCGTCTTTCTCGGCATGGCAAGAGAGAGACGCCGGCACAGTTACCTTTTATAGAGGCCACGTTGACTCAACATAGAGAGGGTAGCCAATTGTCACTGATACATATACAAGCCTGTTTATATTAGTCCATTGCATAAGTTGGCCTCTCTGAAGCTCTCTCCCTCCCTCTTCTCTCCGCTCCTTCCCTTGGCCTCTCCCTTCTTTTTTTCCCTTCCTTCCTTACTCCCTACCTTTTCTCTTCGTCCCTTCCCTTGGCCTCTCCCTTCCTTCTTTCTCCCTCCTTCTTCTCTTCTTCCCTTCTTTCCTTCCTTCGTTTCTCCTTCCCTCAGATTCTCGCTTCCTTCCTTCTCCTTCCCTCATTCCTTCCTTTCCTTCCTCTCCCTCTCGTTCCCCAGGTATAATCTTTCACCTGTGGCTGGATTATACACTTTTTGGTCACCTGGTTCGTGTTACTCACCTCGTTGTCCCCTCAGAGGCTTCAAAACACAATACTGAATACATATTACTCCCAGAAGTGTTTGTCTGTACCCCGTGTCATCCAAATCCACTTTTTCTCCCTCCCTCTCTACACCCCCATGTCTCCTACTGATGATGTTTGTTGTGGTAGCTGATGAGGCTGCCACGTAAGTCTTTGATATGATGGGTTTGCTACATGGGGAGTGATATTAAGGCTGTCAGGAGTAAGGAGAAGGGGAAATAGAGAGAGGTGAGGGAGGGAAGAGTGATGGGTAGGAGAGGGAGGAGATAGGGGATGAGATGGGAGAGGAAGGAAGGGAGGGGATAGGGATGGGAGAGAGGAAGGGAGTGAAGGGGAGGGGAAGAAGGGAGGGGGAAGGGGAGGGGAGTTAGCCAGGTGCGTGTTGGTGCTCTTTTTGTGTTTGTCTGTCTTGTCACTACTGTTTCCCCTGCCAGCTTGTTACTGTTGCTTGTTTCTGGCGATTATGGTTGTTTGTGTTGTGGTAGTTTTTGTTGGTGTTTGTGTTGGGGGAGTGTTGGTGGTGTAGGTGGGCGGTACACGTGTGGGCGTTAGTGTGTTGTTGGGGAGCTATAAACATGCTTGTTATTGCCGGGGTGATGGCCGTGGTGGGGCCTGGCCTGGTGGGTGCCTGACACGTGGAGCGGGGCGGCGTGAGGCGCGGCTGGGGCACCACGTGGGGCGGGGCGGGGCGGGGCGAAGGGAGACAACGTTCATAGTAAAAGAATTTATTTTTTATTGCAGTTGATCTGTCTTTCAGATGCCAATCCAACGGTGCCTCCCGTGGGGGCGGCACCGCTGCCTGATGGTGGCGCGGCAGGCCTGCACGCCGCCGGCGGCCACAGCTGTGCGTGCGACGACGGCCCTGCGATACCCTGCGAAGAGCCACAGCTGCGCGTGCGACGACGACCCTGAGGCGCCGGCGGCGGCCACTTTCACTGCGCGAGTGGCGGCGCACGAAACACTTGTTCACTAGCTGGTCCTGGTGGTGGGAGCGGCGCGCCCTCCCGGCGTGGCGGCGGCAACACACAACGACTTTGTTAACGCCGCTCCCGAGCCGCGCGGCGGTGATGGAGTGGCGGCGGCGTGTGGCGTGGAGGTGGTGGGCAGACGTGGCGGGTGGAGGCCGCCGCGGGGAGGGCTGGCAGTGTCGCGGCCCGTAAGAAGTATGGGTGAGATGATGGATGGACGGCGCGAGTGATGAGACAGGGGGGACGCGGGGAGGGGGGGAGGGGGGAGCAGCAGCAGCAGCAGCAGCAGGATATTCCCTCAGAGGTGCCTGAGTGCCTCAGCCACAGGACGCGAACAAGAGCTGCCCTGCTGATGCGCGTCACTACTCGCCACCCATAGTTCCTGCGGGCGTGAGGGACGGGGCGGGGGGGCGGGGGTACACACACTATGCGGCGGCCTCCTCGCCCTCCTTGCTGGCACCAGCGCACAGCATGGCGATCAGGGCGTTGGAGTCGATCATGCCGGTGTCCTCGTCCAGTTCCATCTGGTCGAAAGCGTCATCCACCTCCTGTCCGGTGAACTTGTCTCCGAAGGCCATCAGCATGGTGCGGAAGCTCTCGGCCTCGATCTGGCCAGGCTCCTTCTCGAAGGCGCGGAAGGCGCCGGCAACAACGTCATCGTCGTCGCTCTCGCCGGAGGAGCGGGAGGCGAACATGTGCAGGAGGGTGGTGAAGTTGATGGGGCCGGGAGCGTCGGCAATCATCTCGTCGAGGTCGGAGTCGGAGGCCATGCGACCGATCTCGTCGAACACGCCGCGGAGGTCATCCTTGCTGATGATACCGTCACGGTCACGGTCCATCACCTGGAAGCCCTCCTTGAACTCCGCCACCTGCTTCTGGGTGAACATGTCGAACACATTGCTTCCTCCCTTCTTGGCCTTCTTGGAGGAGGAGCGGGATCCCTTAGAGGCAGGCATGGTGGTGGTGGCGACGGCGGCGGAACAGGCGACCTGAGCTGAGCGGCACTGCTGGTCCACCTGCCCTCCGTCTTCTTATATCAGTGCGCAGTGGCCCGCGGCGCGCGTCCCTTCTGCGCATACCCTATATTAGGGTGGTGGGGGCGGCGGCAGTACTCGCCGCCGCGCCACAGTAAAAATATACACACACACACAAGGGAGGCCAGACTCTGCCTGCCGCGGCACGCCCCGCCGTGGCCCCGCGCGACGCTCGCCGCCGGCCGCGTCGCTCCAGCTCACCTTACACGCCCCCCTCACCCCCAACCCCTCACATCACCGCGGCTGACCACAACACGGCCCCAGCCACCTCCGCCATCACCAGACTTCACCACCACCATTACCTCTCATACATCCTCGTCCCACCACCAGCAGCACACACCACCACCAGTCTGGCCCTATCTCACCACCCTCGTCCAGCTCCCGCCGCCCCTTCATTCACCTCACACCCTAGACCCCCTCCCCCTCCTCCCACCCACCCCACCCTTAAACTTCACTCGTCACAGCCTGTCATCCGCTTGTCACTTGGATGGGAGCGGCGCCCCTCCCCCCCTCAGCCTCCTTACCCCGCCACACCTGTTGGCCTCACGCACTGATCCACGACTTCTTCATTAGCGGAACGGTGACAGGTGAAGACGATCAATAAGGTTAATAACTTCACCTTAATCTTATTGGACTATTTTTTGCAGGACGTTAAGACACCACCACCATCACCACCACCACCACCGCTTGGCTTTTCTCTCGACGCGGGACTCGAACTGAGGTCATGAATTTCGCCGAACAGCCACTCTGCCACGACCAACCCAGCAAGTTATTATTTTTTATTCTACGTGTCTTCTGTGCCCATTTTCAAGTTCCTCTCTCTCTCTCTCTCTCTCTCTCTCTCTCTCTCTCTCAGACCTTCACCTAATTCTAGCCAGTCTTACTCCTTTCTCGACGTCTTTTCTAGCCATTTTCCGAAGAGAGAGAGAGAGAGAGAGAGAGAGAGAGAGAGAGAGAGAGAGAGAGAGAGAGAGAGAGAGAGAGAGAGAATTAAAAACTATATTCTATTCTTACTCAAATCTTCGCACATTGTAACTAAAAGGAATAAGAAAAAAATATGTGAAAAGAGAGGAAAGAAAATATTTAGGACGAGAGAGAGAGAGAGAAGAGAAGAGAAGAGAAGAGAGAGAGAGAGAGAGAGAGAGAGAGAGAGAGAGAGAGAGAGAGAGAGAGAGAGAGAGAGAGAGCACCCCCTTGGCAGTCTCCTCCCCGCGTCACGACACATTAAAAACAGTACTGCCTCGAGGACAGTCTCAGATTCGGTACGGTAACGATATTTCATCTTTATCGCCTTTTTCTCTTCATTCCTTAACTTTTTTCACCTTTTTTTCTTTTCTCATTCATTTTTTTATTATAATTTTGCCTATTGGCGCCGGTGGGCTTTCTTGGTGGGGCCTGATGGTTAGCCCCAGTCCGTTGTGGCGCAGGCAAGTGTTTATAGTGGCGCCATCTTGCTTGACTCATGCTGCCCCCCGGAACTCATTTTTGATATCTAGAGTCCGGGTTGATAGGTGGTCTTCGGGACGGCATGTGGGTAGTCTTCCTTCTTACCCTCCCTTTCCGTTCCCTCCCTTTTCCCCTTCCTCTCCCTTACTTCCCCATCCTTCATTTCCCTTCCCCTTCCCACATCTCGCCTTCCTCCCCTTCCCTTTCCTTTCCTTTCCCTTCCCTTCCCTTCCCTTTCCTTTCCCTTCCCTCCCTTTCCCATTCCTCCCTTTCCTCTCCCTTACTTCCCCATCCTTCATTTCCCTTCCCCTTCCCACGTCTCGCCTTCCTCCCTTCCCTTCCCTTTCCCTTCCCTTCCTTTCCCATTCCTCTCTTTCCTCTCCCTTACTTCCCCATCCTTCATTCCCTTTCCCCTTATAGTTTTCAGCCACTCAGGGGTGACTTGAAAATCCCTGCTTGTGGCGGCGGGCGGGATGCGAACCCTGGCCCTCCTGGACGTGGCGCCGGCATGCTGACCACTCACTTTAGCATTTTTTTTCTTGTTTTTATTTAATCTCAGCTTCATGGTAAAAACAACAACAATGCAACCGAAAATAGGTCTGGCAAGGGCGCATAACATAAAAATAGGAAGAAAACAACAACACAACGGAGAGCGTAAAACATGGTGGAAAAAAAACAGCACAATGAAAACTCCAAGAACCAACACAGGACGAAAAAAAAAAAAAAAAAAAAAGTAAAAATATCGTTCCTAAGGCCACAGGTAAATAGACAAGGTAGAATATAATTAACAGATGGAGGCGTCAGTAGAAGGAACGTGTGATGAGAAAGGAAGAGGGGAAAGAAAGAGGGGAATAAGGGAAGGACAGGAGTGGGGAATGGAATGGAAAGGAAGAGGAGAATGGAGTGAAAAGGAGGAGGGAAAGGATAGAGGGAAATGGAGAGGAAAGAAAGAAGAGAATGGAGGGGGAAAGGAAAGGAAGATAGGGAAAAGGAAGAGGGAAGGAAAAGAAAAAGGGGACCAAGGAAAGGACACAGGGGAAGGAGAAGGAAAGGGGGAGACAAAGAGTGAAGGATGAAGGTTCAGATAAGGGAGGAAAGGGGAAGAAAGTGATGGGAAGGCATGGGAGAAAGAGGCGTTAGAAGAGGGGAGATGGGAGGAGAGGGGAAGAAAGTGATGGGAAGGCAAGGGAGAAAGAGAGAAGAGGGGAAATGGAAGAAAGGTGAGACAAAGGAAAAGAAGGGAAAAAAAGTGGGATTTGAGAATGAGAGCGGATGAAAAAAAAAGAAAAGGAAAAGAAAAAAAAATGAAGTAGAACAGGAAAAGCTAGGGTGATCCTCTCTCTCTCTCTCTCTCTCTCTCTCTCTCTCTCTCTCTCTCTCTCTCTCTCACCGTCGCCAAGAATGTCTGGGCTCAAGTATCTGTCATTTTTTTTATTCATTTTTCCCTCTTCCTCCTTTCCGAGTCGCGACACAAGCCGGGGAGGAGGAGGAGGAGGAGGAGGAGGAGGAGGAGGAGGAGGGAAGAAGGGTAGAAAGAATGTTTGCTAAGAAATGGAGAGAAATTATAGAGGAAACTGTACACTATATTTCTGACTACTACTACTACTACTACCACTACTACTACTACTACAACTACTCCTGTTACTACTATCATTGACATACTAATACTTCCATCACTAACATCACGACCACCACCACCATCAATAATAATAATAATAATAATAATAATAATAATAATAATAATAATAATAATAATAATAAGTAAATGGCAAATGATTAAGTGTTTGCGATTAACTTTATTTTATTTATCACTTATTACAGAGAAGACGAAATATACAGAAGACAGCGACGTAAATATTCACACACACACACACACACACACACACACACACACACACACACACACTGTACAGCAATTTACACAGGAATAGATCCAGTAACTCTCTCTCTCTCTCTCTCTCTCTCTCATCCTTCCCTTCCTTCTTTCACTAATATCATCTCTTTTAACTACACTGTTCGCTATACCCTGTCAGATAAGCTCCTCCCCCTTTCCCAGTAAGCGTTCTCATTGGCCAGTCCACCAGCAAGCCACGCCCCCTCTCTGACTAAGGCTGCACGTGATTGGTGGATGCTGAGGCGACGTGGGCGGGACTATTTCGCCAAGATAGAGAGAACGGAATATAGTACTTCGATTTTGTTCTCTCCTAATCTCTGCCTCTCCTCTTCCTTTTTTTCCCTATCCCTACCCTTTACTCCTACCCTCTCCTTCCCTTTCCTTTCACCCTCCCATTCTCTCATCTTTACCTTCCTTCTTTCCTTCCTCCCCTCACCCTTACCCATTATCCGTTCCATTCTCTTTTCTTTCCCTTCCTTCTTCCATTCTTCCCCTTCCTATCCTACCCTTCATTCATCTAATTCTCTCTTTATCTTTACCTTTCCCTCTTTCCTTCCTACCTTTCCCCTTCTCACACGTCCCATTCCCTCCCCATCTTTATCTTCCCTCTCCCCCTTCCTCCCATTCCCTCCCCATCTTTATCTTCCCTCTCCCCCTTCCTCCCACTCCCCTTATCCTCACTTATCCAATCAGCCAGTAATACAGACGAAGGACATAAGAAGAAGGGAATAAAGTACTTCAACCCTATTCTTTCCCAATCTCCCCTTTCCCTTCTTCCTCCCCTTCCTCCTCCCATCAGCCGGTGGTCCAGACAAAAGGTTCCAGCCGCTCATTGATAGGGAGAGCCGTGTTGAGGGCATCCAAGCTCTCCAGGATCAGATTCAGCGACGCGTGACATCTGGAGAGGGCGTGGCTGATCTCATTCACCTGCCCAAGCCTCTCCGCGTACCTAGCGAAGCTCTTCTGCCGCTCCGTGAGACTGGACACGGCGGAACTTAGCCCAGACTCGACCTCACGGATCCTAGTGACGATGGCGTCCTGGGTCTGCGTGGTGGTGGAGGCGGCGAGGTGTAGGTGGCATTGGTAGCGCCGGCATAGCTCGATCATCGCCCCCATGTCCAGGCGCTCCAGTACCTCGGGGTCTCGTGCAGAGGGCGCAGTTAGGGCCCCGCGCATGATCGGCAGAAAGGTAGGGATGGACTGTTTGGGGAAGAGGTTGTGGGTGAGGAAGAGGAGGAAGAAAAAAGTGGGATGGACTGTGTGGGGAAGAGGTCGTGGTGATGATGGCGGTGAAGAGGAGGAAGAGGAGGAAGAAAAAAGTGGGATGGGCTGTGTGGGGAAGAGGTCGTGGTGATGATGGCGGTGAAGAGGAGGAAGAGGAGGAAGAAAAAAGTTGGGAAGAGGTCGAGACGATGATGGCGGTGAAGAGGAGGAAGAGGAAGAAGAAAAAGATGGGAAGAGGTCGTGACGATGATGGCGGTGAAGAGGAGGAAGAGGAAGAAGAAAAAAGATGGGAAGAGGTCGTGACGATGATGGCGGTGAAGAGGAGGAAGAGGAAGAAGAAAAAGCTGGGAAGAGGTCGTGACGATGATGGCGGTGAAGAGGAGGAAGAGGAGGAAGAAAAAAAGTTCGGGAGAGGTCGTGGTGATGATGGCGGTGAAAAGGAGGAAGAGGGAGAAGAAAAAAGATGGGAATAGGTCGTGACGATGATGGCGGTGAAGAGGAGGAAGAGGAGGAAGAAAAAAAGTTCGGAAGAGGTCGTGGTGATGGCGGTGAAGAGGGGGAAGAGGAGGAAGAAAAAGTTAAGTTTGTATGACATAGACAGATAGATTGATTGAAAAAGAGAGAGAGGATGATGATGATGATGTAGAGGAAAGAAGAGAGAGTTACCAAGAGTGTATGAAGAATAGATAGATAGGAAATAGAGAAAAAAGGAAGATTAATGTGGTGACTAGGAAAAAAGGAAAAGGTTAAAGATTGGATGAGATATAGAAAGATAGATAGATAGATAGAAAAAGAAAGGAAGAAAACTGGTGATGGTAACGAGAAGGAAGGAAGGGAAAGGTCAAAAATATATATGAGAGAGAGAGAGAGAGAGAGAGAGAGAGAGAGAGAGAGAGAGAGAGAGAGAGAGAGAGAGAGAGAGAGAGAGAGAGAGAGAGAGAGAGATAACTAGACAAATAACGAAACAGAAATAAAAACACAAACAAACACAGGACCAAAACAACACACACACACACACACACATAGTTGGAAGAAAGGAAGGAGAAAGAAACGGTTGAAAAATAAAAGAGAGAGAGAGAGAGAGAGAGAGAGAGAGAGAGAGAGAGAGAGAGAGAGAGAGAGACAGAGAGAGAAATATGCCACCTCTTGACCAACAAACTAACCCCATTCTCATTTAGCATACCTTCTTCCCTTCCCTCTTCCCCTCTCCTCCTCCCTTCACTTACCCTCTCTTCTTTCCCTTATTTCCCCTCTTCTATCTTCTCTCGCTTTCCCTTTCCCTTCTCCCCCTCCTCCCTTTACTTCTCTTCTCCTTTTAATTCCCCTCCTCTCTATCCTTCTCCTTCCCTCCTTTCCCCTCTTCTCCTTCCATTCTTTCCCCTCTCCCATTCCCTCGTCCACTCTCCTTCCTTCACCTCTTTCACTTTCCTCCTTTCCCTTCTTTCACTCCCCTTCTTTCCCCTCTCCCACATCCACTCCCCTCCTTTTCCCCTCTTCCTCTCTTCTCCCTTCATCTCCCCTCCTTTCTTCTCTCCCCTCCCCTCACTTTTTCTTTTTCATTCCCCTTCTATCCCTTCACCCATTACCCTTTTCTCCTCCTCTCCCCTTCCTTCCCCTCCCCTCGGCGTGGCACTACAGCTAAGGGGAGTGCCCAGGGGAGCCATCTGGTGGTGAGGGGAGATAGGACCCTCTTCGACCCACTGATAAGAAGGATAAGGAGAAGTACCCGGTGAGAGAGAGAGAGAGAGAGAGAGAGAGAGAGAGAGAGAGAGAGAGAGAGAGAGAGAGAGAGAGAGAGAGAGAGAGAGAGAGAGAGAGAGAGAGAGAGAGAATGGGGGATGGGGGGCTAAGCGGCATGGAAACTCGACATAAATACATAAATAAATAAACAAATAAAAATAAATAGGAAATGAATAAGAAATAAATAAGAACACGGATGAATATATATAAAAAAGTAAGCTGTAAAAATAAACTACTACTACTACTACTACTACTACTACTACTATTACTACTACCAAAATAGCAACACGAAAGAAAAATGAGAGTAAGCAATTAAATCAACATAAAAAAACAATAATAATACAACAAAATTACTACACACACACACACACACACACACACACACACACACCTGCAGCCTGGCGAGCTCGGGGTCCAGAGTGGTGGTGGAGGTGGCAGCCTCGCGCACCACCACCACCTCCTGCGGGCGGGTGTGGGCGTGGGTGTTGCGCGGGTAGCGGCTCCTCCGTGGCGACCCCCCGCCCCCACGCAGCCCCCGGAGGCCCCTCGAGGTGTGCTTGGGGGAGTCTGGGGGAAGAGAGAAAGAGAGAGATAAGGAAGAGTACGGGGGAGAGAAGGAGACAGAGATAAGAGGAGTTTGATGGAGAGAGAGACAGAGGTAAGGAGGAGTTTGGAGGAGAGAAAGAGATAGAGATAAGGAGGATGGGTGAGAAGGTGGTGGTGGTGGTGATGTTTGGCTTGGGTGGTGGTGGTGGTGTTTCCGTAGTGGTGTTGGTGGTGATGGTGGTGGTAGTGATGATGTTTTGGAGTTAGAGAATGAGTGAGGAGGAGGTGCTGTTGGTGGTGGTGGTGGTGATGGTGGTGATGTTTTGGCACTAGTGGTGTTAACATTACTTCTGCTGTTGTTCTTTTTTTATAACAATGGACGCAGCTCAAGGACAACAATAACAGCAAACAAACAAACAAACAAAAAAGTCCGCTAAGCAATGTTCCAAGAAAAAGAAGTTTGGACGAGTGGCCAAAGAAAGATTAATTTCCAATAGAGAAGTCTTGATCCTCCCCTAGGAAAAAGTTCAAGTCGTGGGCAGGAAGCAATACGAACGAAAGAAAGCAGTTCCAGAGTTTACCAGCGAAAGGGATGAAAGAGTGAAGATGCCGGTTAACTCTTGCATAAGGGATTTGGATAGAACTGGAATGGGCAGGAGTTGACAGGCGTGTGGGGCAGGCCTTCAGGAAATTGTTTTTTGTCGTTAGTGGTAGTGGTAGCTGAAATGGTGGTGACAGTATTGCAGAGGAAATGTTTGTGGTGGTAGTGGTGGTTGTAGTGTGACGTGGATGTGTATTTTTATAGTGGTGGTGATGGTGGTGGTGGACAGCAGATGGCCAATGGCGTAGGAATGTTTGTAATGTTAATTGGGTAGTTAAAAAAATAGTAATAGTAGTAGTAGTAGTAGTAATAGTAGTGGTGGTGGTAGTAGTAGTAGTAGTAGTAGTAGTAATAGGAGGAGGAGGAGGAGGAGGAGAAAAGGAGTAAAAGTAGTAGTAAAACAATAAATTCCACCTTAAAAGTAAAAATTCTCTCTCTCTCCCTCTCCCACACTCTCTCTCTCTCTCTCTCTCTCTCTCTCTCTTACTGAACAACACCAAAATTCACTCCGCTCTCTCTTCCACTCTTCCTCCTACGCGCGTTCCACTTCCCTCCTCCTCCTCCTCCTCCACTTACCTCCAATGGGTCGGTTCACGGTGTAGGAGATATAAGGAAGATCCGCATCGGAGGAAATGGAGGGGCGTGGAGAGGTGGAGGTAGGCCTATTGTCCGACCCTCTCCTGGCCCCCTCCACCCCCCCTTCCACCCCTCTTCCACCTGATGCTGTTGATGATGATGCTCCTCCACCTCCTCCTCCACCTGCGTCCACTCTGCTTTGCTCTCCTCCCATCTTCCTCTAATCTGCTGGAGAAGAGGTTGAGTTAGTGGTCGTGATTTCTCTCTCTCTCTCTCTCTCTCTCTCTCTCTCTCTCTCTCTCTCTCTCTCTCTTACCCATGACGCATAACGCTTCTAAATTTAATATAGGAAGAGCAGGGCCGTCATTTTCTCTCTCTCTCTCTCTCTCTCTCTCATTTCTTTCTTTGGCTTTTTTCCACGAAGGACGTACAGTAAGAGAGAGAGAGAGAGAGAGAGAGAGAGAGAGAGAGAGAGAGAGATACAATGTGGGGAAGGCCAGGAGGCTATTTCAGATACACTGGTCACCCTCCTCCCCCTCCTCCTCCTTATGCTCTTCTTTCCCTCGTCTTCAGCATCTTCACCACCACCACCACTACCACCATCTCTCTCTCTCTCTCTCTCTCTCTCTCTCTCTCGTATGATAGCAACAACCAAGTGAATGAATGATCGACGACTTCAACTTCTTCATCATCATCATCAATAGAAGTAGTAGTAGTATTAGTAGTAGTTTTTATTAGTGGTGGGGGTGATGGTGGTGTTGAGGCAGTAACATCACACCACCATACACCACTGTACTACCAGCCAAGACACACACTGGTGATGTAACGAGAGAGAGAGAGAGAGAGAGAGAGAGAGAGAGAGAGAGAGAGAGAGAGAGAGAATCATACCTTTCTGACTGCAATCGACTTTCACTTTCCTTCACGTAATAATGATGGGACGGTGCTCTCTCTCTCTCTCTCTCTCTCTCTCTCTCTCTTCTCCTTTTCGTCCTTTACACGCTTGTCTTTTCTCTCTCTTTCTCTTCCTCCTCCTCCCCCTCCTCCTCCTCCTCCTCCTCTTCCCTTCCTCCTTGTTACTCCCTCTTTTCTCTCTTCCTCTTCTCCACTAAAATAAGTAGAACATCCCTTGCCTCCCAAAAAGTTGTAAAGAAATTTGGCAAGTGTGTTTGTCTCCTCTCTCTCTCTCTCTCTCTCTCTCTCTCTCTTATCTGAGTAAATTGTGTATGAATGCATAACTCACCACCACCACCACCACCACCACGAAGACCAAAAACAATCACCACCACCACCAACATTATCACTACCACCATCATCATCATCACCACCACCACCAACAACAACAACATTATTACTACCATCATCATCATCATCATCACCGCCACCACCACTACCACGAAGACCAAAAACAATCACCACCACCACCAACATTATTACTACCATCATCACCACCACCACCACCATCACCACCACCACCACCATGCGTGACCCACGACCTACATCTGACACTTGACACAATACCTCCTTGCGAGAGTGCCAAATGAGAGAGAGAGAGAGAGAGAGAGAGAGAGAGAGAGAGAGAGAGAGAGAGAGAGAGAGAGAGAGAGAGAGAGAGAGAGAAATAATATAATAAAAACCAACACACGTTCTTGGCACTACAAAGTCTTGCCAGAACAGTGCCAGAATTTACCTTGCCCTCCCATGGTGCCACTAACCCCCCCTCCCCCCACCCCCTAGCACCGCACCACCTGTCAACTCCCCCCCCCTTCCTCATCACTCCCCCTTCTTTCTCTCCCATACATACCTCCTCATATTTCTCCCTATCTTCTAAACACCTTTTTTCTCTTTGCCGTACCTTCTTATTCAGTCATTGTAGTCACCTTTCTTCTTTTCTTCATATTCTCATACTTACTTTCACACACTTTTATTTTCGCTCATTCTTTTACCTTCTTTTCTTCTTCCTTTCCTTCCACCTCTTCCCCTTCCTTACAAGCCTATTTACCTATCTGTCCCTTTTACCCTTTCCTTCTCCTCCCCTTTCCTGCCATCCCTTCCATTCCCTACCATTCCCTTTACTTACAAGTCTTTTTACCTATCTGTTTCCTATACCTTTCCTTCTCATTTCCCACCTCTCCCCCTCCCTTACAAGCCTATTTACCTATCTCCCCCTTTTACCCTTTCCTTCTCCTCCCTTTACCTACAAGCCTAGTTACCTATGTTTCCTACACCTTTCCTTCTCCGTTTCCCACCTCTCCCCCTCCCTTACAAGCCTATTTACCTATCTCCCCCTTTTACCCTTTCCTTCTCCTTCCTTTTCCTACCTCTTCTCTTTACCTATACAAATCTTTTTATCTATCTGTTTTCTATACCTTTCCTTCTTCCTCCTTTCCTACCTCTCCCCTTTCACCTGTTAGCCTATTCCCCTCCCTTCACACCTGTATTTCTTTCACCTATTTCCCCTAACACAGATGTCCCCTTGTTCCCCTTCCTTTCCTATACCTGTACACCATTTTCCTTTCTCTTTCCCTTCCTCAACACACCTGTATAAATTTTCCCTTTCATACAGTCTCACCTGTTTGCTTCCTCCCCTTACCTGCCCTTTCTTCCCCTTACCTATATACACAGCTGCTCTCCCTTTCCCCTCTTCTTCCTCTTTCTCCCAACACCTGCACCTTCCTCCTCCTCCTCCTTCACATGTCCCCTAAAGCATGCCAAAGGATTGTGTCACCAGCAAACGAGAGGAAGAAGAGGGAGAGAAGAAGGAGAGGAGGGAGAGGAAGATGAGCTTTTTGATGATGGAGGAAGAGTCTGACAGGTGCTCTGGCGAAGGAGGTGGAGAGAGAGAAGGTAGATAGGGAGGTAGAGAGGAGGAGGGAAGAAAGAAAAGTGGAGGAGAAAGATGGTGGAAGGAAAGGCCAATAGTGAAGGGCGGAAAGAAATGGGGAAGAAGGGGAAGAGGAAGGAAGGTGAAAGAGAAGGTGAAGAAAGAGAGACGAGAAAAAAGGTAGATAGGAAAGTAAGGAGGAAAAGAAGAAAGAAAGAAGAGGAGGAGGAAAAGAGTAGGAAGGGTAAGGAAGAAAGGAAAAAAAGAAGAGAAAGAGGAGAAAGGAGAGGTGAACAAAAAAGCCAGAGAAAGGAGGTAGACAGGAAGAAGGGAGGAAAACAGGGACGAAAGAGGACAAGGAGGAAGGTTAAGGAGAAAAAGAAAGGAAGAAAAAATGAAGAGAATGAGAAGGAAGGCTAACGAAGAAGAAAAGGAAGGTGAAGAGAGAAGAAAGATAAGGAAAGAGAGAAGAGGAGAAGGAAGAAGAGTAAGGAAAAGGTCAATAGCGAGAAAGAGAATATAATAAAGCAGGGAAGAGGGAAAGATCAGACAAATTCCTCTCTCATATATACGTCTGCGTAGTGCCGTATATCACCGCTAGATGGCACGCAGTCAAAGAACGTGATGTGAGGGGGGTCTATTTTTTCCTCCTCATGCAAGAACACCACCGAGGCTTTGAGGGGCGCGAAGGCAATCTATGGAAGGGACGAACTAAATGGATGAAAAGGTGGAGGGATGGGTGAAGGGAGGAGGGTAAGGAAAGAGGAAGAGAGAAATGAAGAGGATGATAAGGAAAGGAAAGGAAGGAAGAATGGAAATGAGGAAGAGGAGGAGGAGGAGTAAGGAAGGAAAAAACGGAATGAGAAGAGAGAGGAAAGGAAGGAAAGGAAGGAAGGGAGGCAAGTAAGAAACGAAGAGGAGGAGGAAGAGTAAGAAAGGAGATAAAGAAGGCGAATAGAAAGGGGTGGAAGGTAAGGACGAAAGGGAGGATGGAAGGGCGACTAAAGGAAACGGAAAAGGAAATAGACTGAAAGTCGATAAAATAATGAGAGATGGAAGTAGATGGATAAAAAGTGCAGAAAAAGAGTGAAGGATTGAGTGAATAACCTGAAGACTCGATGAAAAAAGACAGACAATAAGAAGGAAAAGAAGATGAAGAAGAAGAAAAAGAAGAAAAAGACAGAAGGTTGACAAAAAGAGAAGAAGAAGAAGAAGAAGACAAAAGGATAAGGAATAGACTGAAAACTCGACAAAATAATAAGACAAATGATAATAATAATAATAATAATAATAATAATAATAATAATAATAATAATAATAATAATAATAACAACATAAGAGGAAGAATAAGAATGAGTTAGAAGACAGACGTGACAGGTAAAATTGATTAGAGGAAAATACCTGAAGTTTGGCATGTGTTTCAGAAATGAGGAAGGTGACGTGAGCGAATGATTTTAGATATGACGAGGCAAAGAAAATGAATAATGATGCGAAGGGAAATTCATTATGTTGCAACTGTTTGAGAAGTGACAAAAGTGACATGAACGAGTGCTTTAGAAATGACAGGTAAAGAGAATGGGTTTAAACAAGGAAAATATGTTATGTTCAGTAAGCTAAATTATTAAAAGCGGGAGAAGTTCATTGTTACAAGTTTTTGAGAAAAGAGAAAGACGGGCTGAGGGAATGATTTAGGTATAACAAGTAGGGAAAATACTAAAAATGAGGAAAATACGGTATGTTAAGTAAGAAAAATAAATAAAAACGAGAAAATTTGATTGTTACAAGTGTTTCAGAAAAGAGAAAGGGGACACGAGGGAATGATTTAATATAACAAGTAAGGAAAATAAATAAAACAAGGAAAAATAAACGAAGTAAAGAAAATTAAAGAAAACAATGGTAATAAAGAGTTACAAATGTTTTAAAAATGAAGAAAAGAAAAGAGGATAAGAGTAAGGAAGGAAAAAGGGAAGGTGAAGAGAGGAAAGAAGGTAGGTAAGAAAGGAAGGAAAAGAGGAAAGAAGAAAAGGGATGTAAGTAGGGTAAGATCAAGGTCTACCAAGATCGGTAGAGTAATTGAGTCGGATCAGGACGCTAGTATTCTCCAAGGTGAACTCAACAGATTGTATGACTGGGCGGATAAATGGCAGATGGAGTTCAATGTAGGGAAGTGCAGTATTCTGAGTGTAGGAACAAACACCTCACATAACTATTGCTAAATGACAAAAATAAGCAGGTCTGGGTGCAAGGAAATATTTAGGGTCTTAGCTCTGATCTCCGTCCAAGGGCACAATGCATTCAAGCTAGAAATCGAGCTAATAGGGTACTGGGATTTATTTCAAGGAGCGTAACAACAGAAGCCCCAGTCTTCCTCAAACTATATTTAGCATTAGTTAGACCTCATCTTGACTATGCGTTCAGTTCTGGTCACCTTACTATAGAATGGATATCAAAATGTTAGAATCGAGAGGAGGATGACTAAGATGATTCAGGGTTGAGAACTTGCCACAGAGGAAAGACTCAAACAGTTAAACTTGCATTCTCTAGAAAGGCGAAGGGTGCGTGGAGACATGATCGAGGTTTATAAATGGATGAAGGGCTTTAATAAGGGAGACATTCATAAGGTTTTGTTGGTAAGAGAACCGGGTAGGACACGAAGTAATGGGTTTAAACTGGATAAATTCAGATTCAACAGGGACATAGGCAAAAATTGGTTTACTAACAGGGTGGTGGATGAGTGGAATAGGCTTAGCAGTCATGTGGTGAGTGGCAATACAATTGTCACATTCAAAAATAGACTAGATAAATTCATGGACAGCGATATTAGGTGGGGTTAGATACACTGAGCTTAAGTCAAAGATGAATAAATACAAGGAAATCTTATGTTCTTATGTACAAAGAGAGGAGAGAATGTTTTATATATGACAAGTAAAGATGAATAAAAACAAGGAAATATATATATGCTGTACAAAGAGAGGAGAGAATGTTTTATATATGACAAGTAAAGATGAATAAAAACAAGGAAATATATATATGCTGTACAAATTATTCAAGTTAAAAAGATGAATAAAAACGAGAAGATATAATTATAAAGTAACAATTAACTGAGATACGAGACAAGGTGATATTAGGTAAGGTTAAAAGGTAAGGTTGGGAGCATGCACACGTCTAAACTACCCGTGGCCTCAGTGTTCATCTCCGTCACACCACAAATCATACACTCACATTACCTTACAAGCACATACGCAGCCGTCACCTCCTCCATCACATTCTCCCCCTCATTAATCCTCACCCACCTGCCCTTCCTCCTTACTCCTCCTTCTCCTCTTTACTCATTCTTCCTCCTCCTCCTCCTCCTCCTCTCGTCATATCTCTCCTCTCTCGATTAGTAAAGGACGTGCTTGAAGAAGACTAGACAAATGAGAGAGAGAGAGAGAGAGAGAGAGAGAGAGAGAGAGAGAGAGAGAGAGAGAGAGAGAGAGAGAGATGTGCAAGAGCAGTTTCATTTCCACACCTCGTTCTTGTCACGTGATGGAAAGGAAGGAAGGAAGGAAGGAAGGAAGGAAGGATGGAAGGAAGGAAGGAAGGAAGGAAGAAAAATAAATAAATAAAGGGTGTGAAGAATAAAGGAAAGAAAAGAGGAAGGAAAAAAGAAGCACTATATAAATGGGATAACGAACGACGGAAGGAAGATAGGAAATAAAGAAAAATGAAAGAAAAACGAGAGAGAAATAAAGGAAAACAAAGAATAAAGAATCACGGAAGAATTAATTAAAAAAAAAGTCTCTCTCTCTCTCTCTCTCTCTCTCTCTCTCTCTCTCTCTCTCTCTCTCTCTCTCTCTCTCCACGCAACGCCTCACACCCTCCCCGTCACGCCCATGCACAGGAACTTCTACACTTCCTGAACAGACTGAGACTTTGGACAGTTCCCTAACACAACTTTACCTCATACAATCCTTAAAAACACCTTCTCTACCCTTTCAAACAAATATAATGGACCTAAAACACATTAAAACTATATAGGGCAACAAAACACGCAAGTCACCCTTTCAATCGGTGTCAACGAGAAAACGTAAACGGTCATTGGGGGTCTTGCGTAATCCCGCGTTGACGACATAATCACCCATCCACATGCATATCGCTTTCTCCTTTCCCTCTCTCGGCTCCATTGAGGGATGCGAGGGGTGGCTGTGACATTCTTATACGGCAAGCACGGCAGATCGGACGCTACAGACGGAAAGGAGGACAAAACGGACCGTGTGAGGGAGTGGTGAAAAAAAATACGGGGGAAAATTATAATACAGCGGCTTAGTACGAGTTTATTCGACGTTTTTACTCGCTACGGACGGCGGCGTAAGATAGGAGACAAAAAAGGAGCTACGAACGCAAGAAAAAACAAAAGTGACGATGTGAGGAAATGAAAGGCAAAAACCAGACCACGAAATACATCTCTACAATAGCCTAGCATCGTCGCCCTCTTCAAAATGTGGCCTCGGAGTGAGATATCGTTCATTTTCGTGATTTTAACGGTGCTGAAGACATGTGAGGGGGAGGTTTTGCGCCCATACCTATACCCACACCCACACAGACCCCCGCCCACCACCCAGCCCACGAAATACACCCTGGACCGCCCGCCCCTTGCTATCCCACCGCTGCCACCAGTTTATAGTTCCACCCAGGCTTTGTCACATAGAAAACGGGTGGCGAGGAGAGTATCGGTGGGGGAGAGGAACGCCCATACCAACACCTACAACCACGACTACATCCACACCCTCACCACGCCCATCAGAAGACCAAGGAATAGCAGGGGAGTGAGACCACCACTAGGGGAGGGTCCGTGGAGGGTGTCTCGTCCCCTTCTACGCCCCCGCCCCACTCCTCCTCCTCCTCCTTACCAGCACTCCCCACCCCGCCTGGACCTCCCCACGCCGCCCACGCACAGCCGGAACTCTCTCAGGAAGCCCTTGCGTACGTACATTAGGAATTAGACACACATACACACAAAAATCGCTTTATAATTGGCAAAACTTTCAACCTTCCCCCTTCCCTCTCTCCCAGTGTTATATCTCAAGGGCTTCCTGGGGGTGACGGAGCGGGGGACACGGGGGAGCGGCAAGGCGTGCGTGGGTGAGGGGGGACGCCGGGGTGTGTGTCTGCTGAAGGAGGAGTGCGTCATGGAGGGTGGCACTCCCTCTCTCCCCTGTGAGGAGGGCTACTACCACTTTGCTACATGCTGTGTTGGTAAGTGTATGCATGTCTGTTGGTACTACTACTACTACTACTACTACTACTACTACTACTGCTACTACTACTACTACTACTGGTGCTCCTTCTACTTCTACAGCCATCGTGCGCGGGTGCGAGGGGCAGGCCGTCAATAACATGACCTACTGGATCCAGCCTGTGCAGTTCAGCGGGGGAACCACATGCAGGTTACTCGTTCCTAAACTGTCCCAAGAAATCTGCTTCATCCGGTTAGATCTTCGGACGTTCCAGGTGAGACAGATAAGTAGATAGATAGATGGACAGACAGAGAGAAACAGATAGAAATGCACACTATAAAACGAGTTAACATACAAACACAAAGGTAAATCACAAAAAGATAACCCCAAAAAAGAGTAAACAATGAAAACGTACTCATTTTTTCTTATTTCTTTCCCAAGCTAACCCACAAGAGAAAAAATGAAAACTTGCTCCTTTTTTCTCTCCCTCCCTGAAGTTGGCATCCCCCAGTGACGGCCGCTGCGACAGGGATTATCTGCAGGTCTCTGGACAGAACATCAACGCCAAAGTGCCAACGCTGTGTGGCTTTAATAGCGGCCAGCACCGTGAGTATGCAAACCCACCTTAAGGGCACTCTGGCACCCTTAACCTTTCATGCACCGTGCCAACTTTAACCCACCCCCCTGTAACTTTAAGTGGTATTTAAGAACGTGTGGTACAAAATATTTAATTCTAATGACGTGTTTTCTATGACAAGTGTCTTTTACATATTTTACTCTATTTTAGTTCCTACAACCATTCAATATTCGTTTTCCCTCATTTTTCTTCCTCTCTCACTCCTTGCCTTCCTTTTCCTCCTTCCTCTTCTTGCATCTCCATATCAACCTTTCTTTTCCTTTCCTTCCTATCTCCATCTATTCTAGCTGTGCCTTGTGCCTCTCTCCTCCTCTTTGTATCCTTCTTATCTGGCTCCCTTCCTTTCACACCCATCACCTCCATATATCTTCTTCCTCCTTGTATTTCCCTGTCAACCTCTCATATCTCTTCCATCCTTTCGCCCCTACCTATCCTCCCCACAGTGTACGTGGGTGTGGGGCGCGTCCCTGGGCCTCTGGAGCTGGCGGTGACCACGCGGGGGGAGGAACCCAGACGGCGCTGGGAGATTGAAGTGACCCAGGTGAGTGTGTGTGTGTGTGTGTGTGTGTGTGTGTGTGTGTGTGTGTGTGTGTGTGTGTGTGTGTGTGTGTAGATGTCACCCAATGGCACCTTCTATGTCAAGCCCACGAAATACACCCTGGACAGCCCACTGTTTGCTATCCCACCGCTGCCACCAGTTTATAGTTCCACTCAGGCGTTGTCACATAGAAAACGGGTAGCGAGGAGGGTGTGGGAGGGGGAGAGGATCTTTTCTGCAAACTAATCTTAATTCTTTTTGGTCTCTGTCTGTATGTGTGTGGAGG
This sequence comes from Eriocheir sinensis, assembly GCF_024679095.1. NCBI lineage: Eukaryota > Metazoa > Arthropoda > Malacostraca > Decapoda > Varunidae > Eriocheir > Eriocheir sinensis. Next base: position 7,727,248 of record NC_066537.1, read on the forward strand.
TGGAGTGTGGAGGAGAGCGCGCGCCCCCTGACGGCTGCCTGCAGTACTACACGTCACCGCAGGGCTTCTTCGCCTCCTTCAATTACCTGCCTACCGGGGCCTCCCAATACCTGGTGAGTTAGGGGACACCTGTACACACACCTATCCTGACACCTGATAACCTTTTGCACTCCTCCTTCGCTTCCTCCTCTCTTTCATTGTCTTCCATCTGTTTCTTCTGTTTTTCCTTATATTTATCCTGCTTTCCCTTCTATATCTCCTCTTATTTATCTCTGTCCTGCTTCTGCTCCTCCTCCTCCTCCTCCTCCTTTCATTCTTCCTTATCTTCCCTCTATTCCTCCTGCTTTTCCTTCTATGCCTCCTTTCCTACGCCTGCCTCTTCTCTCCCTCCTCTTTCTCCACCTCGTATTCCTCATTATCCTTTCCCTATTCCTCCTGCCTTTCCTTCTATATCTCTTCCTAATCTTTCTCCTCCTATTCTTCCCTCTCCTACTTCTGCCCTTCCTCTTCCTCCACTACTCCTCATCCACATTATTCCTTCTCCTACTTCTTCTCATGCACCTCCTCCTCCTCCTCCTACTACTACTATTACTGCTACTACTACTACCTCCTCCTCCCTCTCGTCCCCCAGAACAACCTGAACTACGCCGTGTGCCTAGCCCGCGCAACCGCCTTCTGCTCCGTCACCTACAGCGCCGGCAGCAAGACCGCCGACAACACCTTCCAGATGGTGAACTTCAGCGTCAGGAATGGTGCGTGGCTGACGGGGTAACGATGATGATGACTGTTGCGGCGATAAGGACATAAACTACGATAACAACAATGACCCAGTCTAACCTGACAATGATGACAAATGAAGCGATAATGACGATAAGTAAGATAATAAGTGTGATAATAACAACGACGAAGACCGACAACGATGACGACGACAATAAATATAACTGATGAACGAAAAGACTCCCAATCGTAGAGTTAAAGACTACTACTACTACTACTACTACTACTACAACTACTACTACTACTACTACTACTACTATTACTACTACTACTACTACTACTACTACTACTACTACTATTACTACTACTTCTACTACTATTACCACTACTACTACTACTACTACTACTACTACAATACTGATAATAATAACAACATTTACCTCATTCCTAAACTAACACTACTCCCCATCTCCTATCCAAACTATAACCATACATTTCCCTCCCTTCATTTTCCCCCCTCCTCCTCAACACCCCCTCTAGGCACCCTAATCCCCACGGTGGCTGCGGGGGAGGCGGGGGTGGGCGTGGTGGCATGTCGGGGGGACTACGTGGTGATGGCGGGGACGCGGCTGTGTGGGGGCAGACTCAACGATGGATCTCAGGAACCCAGAATATCCAACAACGGCCCTGTCATTGGTGAGGGGAGGGGGCTGGGGGGAAGGGGTGAAGCATGATGGGGAAGGGGAATTGAGGTAGGGGTGGTGCATGAAAGGATTGGGGGTGAGGGAATGGGGGGTCTGGGGAAGGGGATGGGGGATGAAAGGGGTGAAGGAGTGGGAGGTAAGGGAGGTAAGAAGCATAATAGGGTGGGGGGTTAAGGATTGTAAGGGGGGTATGTGGGGGTGGGGGTGGTGCATAAGGAGGTCATTAAGTTAGCTGGGGTTGGGTGGTTGTGGAGGTGGAGGTGGGGAGAGGTGGTTTTGGTTAGGGTTGAGAGGTGTTGATAGGGGGTTGTTGGGTGAGGTTATGTTAGCTAGGATCAATTGGTGAGTGCTTGGGGAATGGTAGTGGGTGGTTGTGGGGGTGGAGGTGGGGAGAGGTGGTTTTGGTTAGGGTTGAGAGGTGTGGATGGGGGGTTGTTGGGTGAGGTTATGTTAGCTAGGATCAATTGGTGAGTGGTTGGGGAGTGGTAGTGGTAGTGTTGTGTTCTGGTGAAGGAGTGGTGGGGTTGTGGGTGGCATGCCTTCAAGCTTAAATTCAAAATACTTCCTGAGATTGATGACATTTCGAAATATTAATTGTAAACTAATTTGTTCTCCATTTTGAAATAGTGTATACTCAAACCTAAAACATCTCCACATTCAGCCCATTTCTTATTATTCTATTTCCTGTGTGGTCTTCACCCATCTGAATTGAACTCATGGGAATATTATTCAATGAAGCGATTAACATTAGCTTTGTCGGCAGAGTCCACCAACGGGCCCTTCCTGGTGCAAGTGAGGACTGACGCTCAGTACACTGGCCGAGGCTTCAACCTCTCTTATGCCCAGAACCCTTGTTGAGGGGCGCCATCACCTCACAGTCTAGGAACGGCATGTGAGGAACAGATAAGAATTCTTGGTCTGCCACTCTGGGACAAACAGCAACAGTTGCGATTGTATCCTAATTGTGGTTTCAGGATGACAATTTCTCTTGTCAAGATTCAAATGCCAGAGGATTTAAGTCAAGTCACAGCTTCCATAACAGCACCACACAAACCCATATGAAAGAAGTTCAGTGAGAAGTGACTGAGTTACACTGGTTTGGCAGTTATAATCAGGTAGCAGGATTTACAGCTCCAAACTAAATGAAATATAAATATAAGACTGCAGTTGACACTTATTTTCTTTTGTCATGTCTGTTATATGAGAGTTCATACAAACAGCTTGTACAAGTTTTTTCCCTGAAACCTTTAAAACTATATTTATTCATTGTCATCCGACCGTAAATCACTCTAGCGCATCCCTTTAGTGCACTTTCACTTCCCTACAAACCCATCTCTGCATTATTACACTCAGGGAGGAGCAGTGAAGAAGGTACTCCTCTACATCACCAGTTATCAATTTTCATCACTCTAAATGAAATATATATGCTAATAAAAAATAAAAAACTATCAATGTTCTACCTATATAATGCAGCGCAAGCATGCCCAGCTATTATTACAGAGGTCCAGGCAGTCGGTACACAGCCCACCCAGCTCTTCATCCTCTCTTTCAGGGTAATCAATAAACAGTTACCTGGGGAAAGTAAACTGTGGTAGCCTGAATAACACACTGGCCCTGTGTCCTGGGGTAGTGAGTTCTTGACCAAGACAGGCTCAAGGGCCTAAGAGATGGCATGGCTAAGTTTCTAGTTTGCTGGTACTAGGTTACATTGGTGGGGCCACGTTACTGTGTATTTTGTTATGATATATGGCCAGGGTTGGTTAGTTTGTCTGGCAAGTCTTTACTCCAGAATTACCCAAACAATAGCAGACCACACACCCCCACACACAACATTACTACAAACATCACGATATAATTTTAGCCTCAGGGAATGTCATACTCTACTTATAAATAAATGAAAATTATTGAACTCGTATGGGGAGGTGGGAGGGGCAGCGCATGCCACACAAAATTATGCATGTCCTTATTTTCCAACACCCAACCCATGAATTACCACCAGGCACTTCAACATCCACTAGAACACTCTACAGTAACAGATAACCTTATAAAGTGACGTGACAGCCTTAAAATTAACACCACACAACCAAAACTTTAAAAGGAAAGAAAAAAACAACCTTCCACTAACCTCTTAAGACCTTGCTGACCTTCTCTACTTCACCTCCTCGTCCTGTACACGTTCCCAGGGTCAGGCAGGTCTCAGGGGCACGTTAATTAGTGTTACCTGTGGCACCTGAGGGCAGTCTACACCTCCCTTCACCTGTGACCGCCCGGGAGGAAGACCAACACAATCAATGTCAGCTGATTGCCAACCTTCACCGGGGACGGTCGCGAGGCACTTATTTTCATCTTCTAGGCCTATATAATCTTTAAGCCTACATATTAGCTAAGCATATATATTCCCTAGACCTACAAATTCTTCTCTAGACCCACCTATTCTTTTCTAGACAAGACCAATTTTCAAAGCCTTATCCTACCTACAAATATTATCTCTCTACCCATATATTTTCTAAAGCTTTATAATTTCTAGACCTACATCATAGTTCTCTAGACCTACCTGCATATTTTCTTGCATACAGTTGATGGGCAGCATTAACCAATCCCACCAACAGTTCCTCCTTCTTTCTTTTAACCTCCAACAAGTAACCAAGCTTTTATCACTCAGTTTATTGCTCCACTCCTTTGCCATTTTGAGTTATTAGACAGAATACAATGATCTAAATAAGCTAGACTATCTTAATATATTTTGCTAGTGGAGTGATCTTTACACATTACTTTAGATTTGTGGTCGCAGCTAGGAGTCTAATTCAGCCACAGTTTATTTCCTTATTATTTGCCCATACTATAATTCTTCTGGTAGCTATATATTATGGTCCCGTCACCTCCAAGGAGTCTGCGGTCTTTGGTCGTGTCCCTGTCCGGTGTGTCTGGGTTAAAACAGGAAACAAAGGCGTCCCAGCGGTTGGAGCTGTCAAGTGAATCTCATTGTCCGGAGTTACCCCACAGCAGCAAGTCGCGAGGGCAGCCTGTGTTCTGCTGTGCTTAGGGAGATAACACACTCAGCACACACACAGAGAACCACAAACTCAACACTAAACAGCCAAAAAACAAGATCCCCATACCATCTCAAGCTAAGACAGGTTCAAAAAGCACAAGTAAGAAGTCCCATGCATGAGGATTAACATCGCCAAGGTCATCTGAAGAGCATGCACACCAGCGGACGAGTTGTGACGTCGAGAATCAGCCTGTTCTATGACGTCAATGAGAGAGATGCATGGAGCTCATTGGGCCCGTGGCTGGAGGCTGAGGAGGTTGTGTCCGGTCACCTCAGCAGTGCAACGTTAAAGTGTCAAAACTAATACTGTGAGGTGGAGAACGCAGTAAAAGGGAGAGCGAATCACCTGTGTTCTGGATTCAACGATACCCCACAGATTCAGCTAAGGACAGAACACCTCATATCATTGCCAGGGAGACGTATAGAGTAGAAAAGGCATTATGAGGGGCGTGGTGCTGGGCAGGCTGGCAGCGGCTGTTGGGGAGCGGCTGGCGTGTCCAAGGCTGCCAAGATGTGATGCTGGGGCCCGGACTGTTTCTCCTGCAGGATGGTTCCCTCCCATTCGTGCCCTGTCAGGTGAAGACTACTGCATGACTGACATTGGTTTTGATTTTGGTGTACTGTTTTGTAATAAGTGTGAAATTAAAGGTATATACAGTATGGCATTCTTCGGCATCCTTGGCAATGTTGGGTAAAGTCAAGGATCGAGAATAATTAAGCCGCTTTACAAAATAGGTGATTGCTGATAAGTGCTAATGCATGTTCCTGTTACAAGTTGAGTGCTGCGCCACGAGGTTATTGCACCCACATGTTTACGACCAACTGTCACCTGTCACCTATAGCTAGCTGTCCCTTCCACTGTTGCTACCGGCCGCTGTCTTTTATTTTCCTCCTCCTTTAATCTCACCCTCACGCACGTTTTTTTTTTTTTTTTTTTTTTTTTTTACAGCAGAGGAGTCAGTTCAAGGGCATAAAAAAAGGAAACAAATGTGAAATAAAAGCCCGCACATGGTTACACTTGCCTGGATCATTATCTGCAATCACCGGAAAGGCAATTAAGTTATATAGCATTAGAACATCACAGTTATACATCATTATCGCTACAGAAGACTTGGATAACGTATATGCCTGTCCTGATGAGTAACTTATTATTATCATTGTTAGGTTAAAATAATAACTAGGTATCATTATCGTCATTAAACTGAGGCGTAGGAAGAGACAAAGATCTACCTATACAGATCTTGGAAGAGACCACAAGCTACTGGAAACCGCATCGAAGAGGAGGAAACCAAAAAACGATGTTGTAGTAGGCAAACGGAAAACACCAATATGACCTCTCCTTTGCGATGCCTAATGCCAGGTCACGTTTGGTTCCCGCAGACACCTCCGGGATGAGCTGGGAGGACGCCAAGCCCTTCGAGGAGATACCCGGCCCCTCGACCCTGCCCGTGGTGGCCGGCCTGTACCACTACCTGCCCTACGTAGGTGAGTGAGTGGATGCCTTCAATGACTTTACACCCGCACAGTTACCACCCCACACCCTTTAAATACCACCCCATATACCCACAACTCCTTCTTATAACCCCATACCCATCTCATACCACCCCACACCTCTTTCATACCACCCCATACACCCACAACTCCCTCCTATAACCCCACACCCCTTCCTTAACACCCAGACAACCTCAATAAGCCCCTCCCCCCCCCCCTCTCATATGGGCCTGTGCTGGGCTATATTCACACACACACACACACACACACACACACACACTGTCTTGTAGGGTACCGTGCATGGTTCTGACGTGTGTGTGTGTGTGTGTGTGTGTTTGCATGGCCGAGGCACGTAAGCAGCGGCGGCTTCAAATTAGGCTCAGAACCAGTCGTGCAGAAGCAGAAAAAAATATAACAAGCTCATGCGTCAGGATGTGAGTAGAGAGGCTAAACAGACGCTCTGGGAACACACACACACACACACACACAAACACAAAGATTATATATGCAGCTATTTTTATCGGCGTCGCAGACGAAGATCAACAGATTGTCCATCTTCCTAGTGTTGTTGTTGTTGTTGTTGTTGTTCCCTTCAAGTTGTTTTCCTGGCTTACCCATGCATTGTAGACATGACATTGTATAATAACATTTGTTAGCCCTGATGAACCCTACAACATGGCATTATAAACAAAGTCAGCTTTTTTTTTTCCTTTTTTACGTCTTGGCCTGTGGCGCCAGTAGGCCTTCATAGTAGGGCCTGATGGTCGGCCCCAGCCCGTTGTGGCGCAGGCAAGTGTTTATAGTGGCGCCATCTTTACTTTCAGCATTTTCCATTTTAGACCCCTAGTTGCATAATAAAAATTAATGGGAGGGTCATGCGACGCCGATCTAGCACAGTTTTTGTTCTATTAACACTTGTTTCTTTATAGTTCACCCTAACAACGAACATCCATCCCCTCTTCCCCCCTTCTCCACCAGGCCAGTACTCCTTCAGCCGCTTGCACCACTCGGGACGCCTCAAGCTGCAGCAGTTCGGGCCCATCGTGCGGGAGAGGCTGCCGGGGAACGTGAACCTTCTGCTGTTGTTTGACCCCGAGGACATAGAGACGATGTACGCGAAGGATGGCCGCTACCCGTGCCGCCGCTCCCACATCGCCCTGCAGAAGTACCGCCTCGACCGCCCTCACATGTACAGTACTGGGGGACTCCTGCCAACGTGAGTATTCGACGTGCTGTTCTTTTTTCTGTTGTTCTTTCTCTTCATTAGATCTGCCGTTGGTGATCGTTTTCCTTTGTGTGTAGTACTATTCCAAAACGTGAAAGTACTGTCTCGACCGCCCTCACATGTTCAGCACTGGGGGACTCCTGCCAACGTGAGATCGAGAATGCGATGTGCTATTCTTTTTTTTTTTTTTTTGTTTCTTGGTCTTTGTACTTAAGTTCTCTGTAAATGTTGGTTTTGAACGCGCCTCTATATATTTACACTTCTTTCTACGGTTTTCCGAGAGGCGTGAAGGTCAGTGAAAGGCATATGATTGCAGAACTTCGTGAGGTAGGAAGCGGAAAATGCCAAATGGGCGCGTTTATATAACCACTCCAAGTTCTCTACTGACTGAATGGCCTTAAAGTGCGTGTAGGCAATGCGCAACAGTGGATCGTGTGGTCTCTCTCTCTCAGGAACGGAAAGCACTGGTGGGAGCTGCGGCGTCGGGCCCAGAAATCCCTCAGCCGGGTCTCCGCCGTCACCAGCCGCCTGCCGCACGTTGACGAGGTAAGGCTGCAAGGTCTTCACGTATGCTCATAACATTTTTTTTTTCTTTTTTTTTTTACAGCAAGGAGACAGTTCAAGGGCAAAAAAAATGGAAACAATAATGAAAAAAAAGCCCGCTACTCACTATGACAAAGCTATTATGATCTTAGCCACATCACGAGTATTCTTTAGTTATTCATCAGGTAAAGAACTGTTATTAATCTATTGGGGTCAACAGGTGGCTCGGGAGTTCGTGGACGTGGTGGCCAAGGTGCGAAGTGAAGGGTCGGGCCGTGTCCCGCACTTCATGAACATAGGCAAACGGGTCTTCCTGGAGCGTGAGTATTGCTACCCTAAGTCTATATATACCAAGTCAAGTCACTCTGCTTCAAAACTGCGCAGGAGGCGGTTTTGGAGCGGAGCAGCGGGATGACGTCACTTGGAGCCAAAAAAAAGAAAAAAAATACCCACCAGTTCAGGGGTGACTAAAGTTGGGGCCGTATATGCACTCTGGATGTGCATTCTCGCCTTCTTTCACAGCGCGTTCAGGCAAGCCACTGACGAAAAAATATGTCTTTTTATTGTGCTATTGCGTGACTGTAATTTCAATGACTACAAACGGCAGTGTGGGGTGTGAGGGAGGGCATGTTGAAGTGATTGAAAATTAGTACGCCTTTCCTCGTTTTCTCTAAATCCCTGTTTCTACATTCTCTAGTTTGGCTCCAAGTAGTGTCACGCATAAACCACGCCTCGGCCGTGTCTCCTCCCACAAACCTGCGTATGACTTGACTTGGTGTATATGGACTTTGTTGCTACCCACGTGGTCGAGATTACCTGTTTGTATTTTACCACGGTCATGATATCGCGTACACTGTAATATCATAACCTTCGTAAACAAACCGCCCAAGTCATTATTTTCTACTTTACAGGAAATCAGAAAAGAACTGTCATTATCTCATTTGGCTTAAGATTTAGGCAGAAATGAAGAGGCCAATTCTAGAACACTCAAACCCTGAATGACGAAGGAAACTACAAAAATGGCCGTCATGTTGAAAAAACGATGTAGACAAAAACCTGAAAATCGCTGAAAAATGACTTAGGCGATTATTTTATGAGGGTGACGATATACTCTTTTGGATGAGCTAGAAAATGAACCTCTCCCTCCAGTGACCACGACCAGCCTGTTGGACGCGCGCCTCGGCAACCTCACAGACCACAACGATGAGGCCGACGCTCTCATGGCCGCGGCGGATGAAACCAACGCCGTCACGCTACCCACGGACAACGGCCTGCAACTGTGGCGCTACCTGGACACCCCCAAGTACCGGAGACTCGTGCGGGCCCAGGACACACTCTACAGGTAGGGTTCCAGGTATCCTCAAACGCCTCCACCTCTCACCTCAACTATTGCCCTCTTCACAATCATAGCATAGAAGGTCAAATTACCACCAGGGTCATTATACAACCCCTGGAAATGCCCAAAAATCCTTCAAAAAGCCTGTCAAATATGTGCTAGGGTCCCGGAAGGTTTAACGATGATTCATATGCTTCTTATTGTTATCACACGTTAATCTTGGGTATTTTCTGCGTTTTTCTGTAAGACGGTATTTCTTTTAGAGTTGATAAGAAAGAAAAGTGTATCGTTTTGATCAAAGTGCCTGAGGGGAGGCCAGATTTGTCCCCCCTCGGATCGGATAGAGTTAAGAATATGCCCCCAGGTAAAGTAGAGTAGTTGAGAGCCAGCCATTGATGTTGGGAACTCACTAACACAATGCGAATTTCACTTAATCTTCTTCATCTTCAACTTTTCGTTCAACGTCCTTAGTTTCCTTTCTGGAGTTGAATGGAATTATCCTAATCAAATTTTACCTAATATAGCATTCTGTTTGCATATGCTTCATCTTTTTGCACAGTGCCTTACTATTATTAAGTTCATTCCACATGATGCACCCAGATTACTTCTACATATTTTCCTCCTCACAGAATTGCACTCAAGTACGTCGAAAGTAAAGATGATGAGCTGCGGCACGCCCGTCAAGAGAGGGAGGCAGCAGGGAAGGAAGAGCCAGAAGAGAAAGGCTCCAGCAGCATTCTCGAGTCCTTCTTTGAGAGTGGTCTCGAGGATAAGGACATCGTGGGTCTAGTAATTGACTTGCTCCTGGGCGGCGTTGACACGGTACAATGCGAAAAACTACACATTTTGTCTTTTCACATTGACGTAAAAATGAAGGTCCTCCCTCTTGTCCTTCTTCCCTAAGATATATGCCTGCATTATGTGCCTTATGCATTAATCTCCCTATGCCATTCTTCTGTTGCTGCCCCTCAATGCCTTCTACATACAAGATATCAAATTCATTCACACTATCCTGGCTACTACTCATATCAAGGAGAAGAAATATTAGAGTGCAGTCGTGTGCATGGATTGGTCAACATCCCTCGTATACTTTCTATCTTCCCACAGGACCTTCATGCTGTATAGCACATCCCTGAAATTTCTGTTGGTAATGTTTTCTCTCTACTTTTCCCTCAGGGTGCCTACACACTGACCTACGTGCTGCACTGTCTGGCCAACAACCCCGAGAAGCAGGACTTATTAGCAAAGGAGGCAAAGAGGCTGCTGGAGGGCTCTGGAGGCAAGGTGAGCATGAGGCCTAAGTACATAATGGTATTGATGAGTAAGTTGCAGCATTACAGTTGATTAGCAGCCTAGGAAAGTAAGTAAAGTTGACATTGATGAGTAAATTGCAGCATTACACTTCATTAGCAGCCTAGTGAAGTAAGTAAAGTTGGGGCACATGCTACAGCTGTGCGTGGCCTCGGTGCTCATCTCTGCTCTTAAAATAATCATGACCAACAGGTGACGGTGCCTGTGCTGAGCGAGGCCAAGTACCTGAAGGCGGTGATGAAGGAGACATACCGCCTGCACCCAATCTCCATAGGGGTGGGGCGGATCCTGCAGGAGGACACTGTCATCCGAGGTTACAGGATACCCAAGGATGTAAGGTTTTGAGGGGTGTCCTTTGGGCCTTGGCAGAGTAGTGACGGGTATTGTGAGGACATATATTTATAAAACTTCTCGTCTTGAACTAAGCATGGACCCTAGTGTAAAATATCTGCCACTGCCAACATGGATAGGACCTGATTGCTGGGAACTTTGGCATAAGAACAATTAAATAAGTAAAAATTATGATAAAAGATTCAGACATCCTCCTATAGTCAAACCATTTCAAATAGTCCGTTGAGGCGTTGACTTACGTGGGTCCTTTCCTCCCCTCTACTACACAGTCCCAACACCTATCTTTTCCTCTCATATGTTAGCTATAGGTAACATATGAGAGGAAAAAATAAGTGTTGGTACTGTGTGGCAGAGCAGAGGGAAGCTCACGGAAGCTAATGCCTTGATGGACTATTTGAAATGGATTGACTATAGCCTTATACTTTCAGATAGCTAATTAGGCAAACAAAAAATAAATAATATTGCCTCTGTCCTAAATTTTTTCATGTCTTAAAATGGAGGGGCGTTCAATTCTTGGCGCCACAACTGCAGGGTTATATGACGGTCTTAAAATGGAATGCAGTGTGAGTGGATCAGTTACTGAAGTTGGCTCGTATAAGAGAGAAACTCACCCTTTGCCCTCTCCCTCACAGACCATTCTGGTAACACAGAACCAAGTCAGCAGCCGCCTGCCAGAGTACTTCCATGACCCTCTACACTTCCTGCCTGAACGCTGGCTGCACAAGGCTCCGCCGGCCCATCCCTTCCTCGTCCTCCCCTTCGGCCATGGCCCACGGTCCTGTATTGGCCGTAGGATGGTCGAGCAAAACCTACAGGCAGTGATATTACAGGTAAGCTGGGTGGCAGTGCAGACATGGTTAGATGGCATAGATGCAGAATTAGGGACAGGCTGCACCAGTGAAAACAACCAGGTATTTGGGTCATAACCAGGAATCTATTCTTGTACAGATTTTTCAACTCTTTACCTAAATCAATGACTGGTAATTTCCCTTATCAAGTAAGTTAGCCAGTAAGTAGTAAAGCTTCCTTCAGTAAATTCATATATGGAAATAACGCACTAGTTTCCTTTTTGTAAGGTTATCAACAGAAAAACAATCAGAAATTAATATCAAGTATCTCCTCATTTTCTCTATCAAGTATGTTAGGCTAGCCAGTAATAAGTATAGCTTTCTTCAATGAATTCATATATGACACTGATGCTCTGATTTCCATATCTGCTGTAGCTATTAAGAGTGCCAATGACTATCTAGTACCTCCACTTAGAACGAAGATAAGAGTCTTGAACATCCTTGTGTCTTTCAGCTCATGTTGCGGTACCGAGTGGGCTGGCTGGGAGGTGAGTTGGACTGCGTCTCCAAACTGATCAATGAGCCAGTTGGACACATAGAATTTACCTTCACCGACAGGCAGTGAGCAGGTGTGTGAGTGTGCATTTGTCAGTGTGTGTGTGTGTGTGGATGCATTTACCTAGTTATAGTATACAGAATTTGAGTTAATCTTGTGTTGTCCTGTCTCCATGCCATCTTATATCTAACTGACGACAGGGGATTTTCATTATAAACATGTATCCATAACCCTGATGCTTTATGTACAACTCTAGAAATGGTGCTTCATATCTGGCCAATTGAGTGTTTTTGTTATGACTGGCTCAGCTGATCAAGAGTAATGCCAATGTTGTGGATTTAGAATTTATATTGCTGCTTTGGAGGACTGCTTGGTGGGTTAGTCTTAGTGATCTTAGTGATATCCAGCCTACCTAAGACCCCTTGGTGGTCAGATAAAACATATATTTCTTATTGTGGTTTGTTTGTCTCCTTCAGGCATGGAAAATTGTGGGAGTAGCTCTCTGTCCATCTTACTGCCTAGGGTCAAGCTTCACATCAGTTGTTCGGCTCCTTTCCCTGCCCCATTCCCTCCCTTCCCTTCCCTTCCCTTGCCCATTTCCCTTGCTTACTGAGCCCATCACCTGCCCAGTGGGAGTGACTTTTTGTCTTGCTTATCACCAGGGTCAAGTCTCACGTCAGCTGTCCTGCCCCATTCCCTCTCTTCCCTTCACTTTATTTGCCCATTTCCCTTGCTTACTGAGCCCATCACCTGCCCTGTGGGAGTGACTTTTTGTCTTGCTTATCACCAGGGTCAAGTCTCACGTCAGCTGTTCGATTCCCTTCCCTGCCCCATTCCCTCTCTTCCCTTCACTTTATTTGCCCATTTCCCTTGCTTACTGAGCCCATCACCTGCCCTGTGGGAGTGTCTTTTTGTCTTGCTTATCACCAGGGTCAAGCCTCACATCAGTTGTTTGGCTCCTTTCCCTGCCCTTTCCTTGCCCATCTTCCCCATCACCTGCCTGGCTCCTTTCCCTGCCCTTTCCTTGCCCATCTTCCTTGCTTACTGAGTCCATCACCTGCCCTGTGGGAGTGTCTTTTTGTCTTGCTTATCACCAGGGTCAAGCCTCACATCAGTTGTTCGGCTCCTTTCCTTGCCCCATTCCCTCCCTTCCCTGCCCTTTCTTTGCCCATCTCCCTTGCTTACTGAGTCCATCACCTGCCCTGTGGGAGTGTCTTTTTGTCTTGCTTATCACCAGAGTCAAGTCTCATGTCAGCTGTTCGACTCCCTGCCCGTCCCTTCCCTTTCCTTGCCTATCTCCCTTGCTTACTGAGCCCATCACCTGCCCCAAGTATGGTGCTGGGACCTATGCCTCTTCCTACAACACACAAAAGGATAAAGAAACTACTCCATCTCTTGACTGTGCACCTTTATCTGGATCCACTGACACAGCCTCACGCGTGGCTCCATAAACACCCCTTTATCTTACTTTGTACGCACTCAGAGTTCTGGAAGACAGCCACATTTGTATAAAATATATACACTCTCAATGACACTGTACAAGTTGGATTATTTTACAGGAGTGTGGCTGATGCACTGAAATATACAGATCAATCACTGAAGCAACCAATCTTCTTCCTTATACATTAAGCTTCTGGCCAAAACAAAGGTCTCTTATAATGCTATGATGAGTGTTGACTGTCCTGCTGCTAGCATCTTACCCACTACATTCAGTATCAAGAAAGTAACATCAACTAAACTTTTTCTTTGATTTTTTTTCTTTTTTGCATTTGCTGAAAACGAGTTGCACTTACGACAAGCATTGAGAAAGTCATGAACTGGACGCTACAAACTTTGACATTTCACAACAACTGAAGTATTGTCAGCTCTATGAAGCGTGAGCAGTAACAGGAAAGATGCTACAGCGATTAGGTAAGGGGAGAGGTGGGGGGCGAAGTAGGACAGAAGGTAGTAGTAGTACAGACCGGAGGGAGGAGAATCAGTGTTGCTTAAGGATCTTGTGACGGAGGGACCATCAAGGGCTCTTGCTCAGTGGGGACCCTTGGTAGCGTGCGGGGGAGCAGGGGTCATCCCACGAGCCTCTTCTTACTGGTCACAAACAGAAGACTGAGGCTTGGCCCAGTCCCGACCGGCAGCACCAGGAAGGGCGCGGGCGTCACAAGCACACCCTAATCAACCGAAACAACCGACTGGACGGCAACCAAAATTCTCTCGACCTCCCAATGCGCAGGACTCTTACAGCTCTTCCCAAGAGAGGCGGACGGCATCAAGGATACAGAGGGGAGGAAGGGGTCAGAGTGGCGATAGGGTGCCACACAAGACGTCACTGGAATGTCTACAGGAAATGGCAGCACAGTCAACACTCGGCCGATGGCAACGAAACGTGACACCCTTATCCCAGTAAAGATAACCCTTAAGGAGAAACAAAAACCTGATATGAGCTGGTGCAATCACAGAAGAGGACCTACGAGAGATTGTTCATCGTGAGTGACTTTTACCCACGGGAACCACTAAAAATATTGCTGGTGCTCCGCCCTGCCTGTGTCCACCACGAGGCGGCCGAGAGCCATGAGGTTCTTGGTAACAGTTATCACATGAGATTTAGTACAATACACTAAAGACGTCTGATTGAATGATTGGCGAATAGTCACACTGGGAGTCCATTCAAGGCTCACCAGTGTGAGGGAGACACAGTGTTTTGTTTGGCCCTATGGCATTGTTAACACCAATATTCCCTGGGCCCTTGTACTGTCCGTGTTCCCCATTGATGGTTACAGAGGATTGTCGAAGTAAGGTTTTGATCATGTCCACATTATGATTTTGGCACTAGTAGAGGTCACTCCTGGTGAGGGGCCGAGGCACTGGGTGTCGGCCTCCTCAAGTCTGTAAAGTCAATGTCAGTTGTTGGGTCTGGGTCATGCTACTGGGGCAGGGTGTTGACCTGCTTCAGGTGGGACTTGGCCTTCTTCAGGACATCATGGGTCTTGTGCAGCTGCTTGCAGATGGCGCGCTCCACGTTTTCCTTCCGCTGGTTGGCACGACACAGTTTGTCGAGCGCCTCCTTGAGGGTTTCCTTGGTTGAGGCGAGGTGCACCTTGAGGTTCTCGCTCTCCTCTCGAAGCTGTTGGTTCTCCACCGTCAGTGCACTGTGACCTGCAGCAGAACACACTGATCAAACTCACCTATCCAGGCCTTAAAGATGTATGGCAGAAACACTACTGAAGAAAATTCTCAAAGGCATGAAAGAATGACACTACATTGTATTAAAAGACTCACCTTCAAGGGACCACACCGTACAGACAAATGAATCTAAAAGAACAAAAATTTAGATTTCTTTCTTGCATGGTATAAGGTGGTGCATGGAGCCAACACCTTCACTTCAAAACATGGTGAACATGCTGCTGGTGGTTCAGCATAAAGTATGAATTGCTGCACTCCTGAATGCTGATGACAAGCCAGGAACAAGCATGGACTACTGCAGGCAGGAGACTAGTGAGATGCTAACTCTCTAGATTTAGTTGATCTATTCTAGTTATTTTCCTTTCATGGGATTTCTCACCTTCAAGATGCATGAAGATGTAGAGTGTTGCACATACACACGCATGCACACCCACACACGTCTGATGTACTCCATGCACAAGTACACATTCACAGACAATACCAATGTGAAAGTAAGAAATTTCCAAGGAACTGAAAAATCTTTGAAGTGTAGCACAGTAATCTAGTAATCAAAACAGCAGCCTTCAGAGCTCGCTACAAGACCAGTGATGGATGGGAGACACTTTATCTGTCACTTAGTATCCATTTGATTCGGCAAGGACCATAGAAAGACTTAAGGGAGAAATATAATGTGTGTTATATTCAAACCAGTGCATCAAAGTATGAAAACTGAGGTATGTCGAGAAAGACAGAGTGGTGGTGAAGTATCGAGATGAAAAGCTTCTCAAGATGCAGCAAAGCAAGGGTGCGTGTGTGTGTGAGGCGCCTGAGGACTCGGCAGGAGAAAGGGAGCAGTAGCAGCATCACGCCAGGCAGAGGGCGTCCAGATGGCCCAGGGTTTGTTTGGTCTTCCTCAACACATTCCGGTGAGACTTATTATTCTATTTTATAGGATGGGAAGCAGCTCAAGGGCACAAAAATAAAATAAAATAAATAAAAAAGAGGAAACAAATAGCCCCCCTTCTATTTCTTCCAACACAAAACCAACATCTGTAATGGAGTGTTGGAGGGAATGTGTGTGTGTGTTCCCATAGCCAGACTCAGCTGTGAAGTCAGGCTGGGGTAGTCTGACCATAGCGCTGCCAAATCTTATTCAATTTATACAAAACATATACAGAATTTGAAGTAATGAGAGCAAGTGATGTATTCCAGGTGATGTGACAGCGCTATGAGAAGGTTCAAGCCCCACCCAAATGGACTTCATGTATGTGTCAGGCTATACTGAACCATCTGGACCCGTGTGTGTGTGGCAGGCAGCGAGAGAATGTGACATGGTACTCACTGCTGAGGCCCCGGAGGTTGGTGGGGGCTGGGGGGCAGAGAACAAGGTGAGCTACAGGTGGAACTAGTAAGCCTGGGGGAGACTGGGGACAGGAAGAGGCAAGAAGCGACCTGACAAGTTCCTCCCACCTCAGAACTACCAATAAAGCAACCAGTCAGACCCCAACACTTAGTACTAACAGTCAGCCATTCCCAGTCACACCAAACTAACTTGCCATCATCCATTAGACCCCTCCGCTAGGCTCCCTCTACATTGCATTACTACCCTGTTAATGGACTTGTCTTTAGAGCAACTTTTTATATTTTTTTTACAGCAGTCTTTAGAGCGACTTTTTTTTTTACAGCAGTCTTTAGAGCAACATTTTTTTTTTTTTTTACAGCAAAGGAGACTGCTCAAGAACAACAAAAAGAGTGCAGTAAAAAAAGCCCTCTACTCACCGCTCCCACTACTAGGTACTACTAAACAGTCAGCAATACCCAGTTACAACCCTACTGATCAGCCACCATACATTAGTACCCTCCGCTAGGCTCCTACACTGCATTGCTACTTATTAATGAGCATCTCTGAAGGGCTATTCCTCGCCACTTAGCACTACACAGTCAGCCGTTCCCAGTCACACCTTACTGACCGGCCATCACCCATTAGAACCATTACTAAGCTTCCTCAATCACACTGCATTACTACTGCGTTACTGAGCGTGTCGTAAGGGCCATTTCTCTTTAAGTGTAAGTGCTGCACCATTCAGTCTCTTTAGTCACCCTAGTCTTTGGATTTAAATGGTTAGGACACTTAGCTTTACGGAAAACAGAAAGGCAGACTCAAGCATTTAACACTTGAATGGAATGGTTGGAGTATATTACCAGGAAGTGATGGTTTTGTCTGTGGGAATATTCATTGGCTCATGATTTCAATGCATATATGACTGGTGGGAATGGTGGAGTAAAGGGGAAAGACTTACTGGGTTCTGAGCACAGCGGGGTGGGTGGTGGTGGTGAAACAGGGATGATGCGTGTGATGGGGGCGGCGGTGTGGTGGTCGCGGTGGTGGTGCGCAGTGGTGCCACGCTCCAGGCTGGAGAAGTGGTGGTCTGACCCGATGCCCAGGTCAGGTGACTCGCCCGAGGTGGTGCCTCCGTCAATGTCCTCTTCCTCGGAGTGGTGGAGGGGGGTGTGGGACAGGCGACTCCTCTTGGTGGTGGAGCTGGTGGTGGTGGTGGTGGTGGTGGTGGGGAGGGTGGAGGACATGTAGATGTTCTCCTTGTTCTCTGACCAGTGTGAGGACACCCGGCGGCCCGAGGAGTCTCTCTCCCGCCGCCGTCCACTGCTGGTGGACCGGCGCTCCCGCTGTGAGTGTGTTGCCGCAGGGCCGGGGCTGTGCCGCCGCCACAGCATGCTGGGGTCTGGCAGGGGTTGGGGGTAGTACTCAATGCTGGTGACACTCTCAGGTGAACTGATGGCCTCCACCACGGCTGAGGACATGGAGGAAACACAATTAATAATGCTGCCGAAAGTCCCAGCTCAGACTTTACTGGCCATTACATCCTGGTTGATGCCAAGTTGATTCAAAGGATTATTTATCAGCTAAACAGGAATTCAGCCAAATAAAAAGATTACTGGTGAATAAATTTTAACAAAATTATAAACATTACTACAAAATGAAACTCATTGTATGCAGTAAGGTACTCACAGTCGTGGCAGTGTGTGGGGGATGCAGCGGTGGTGGTGATGGCGGTGGTGGTGGGTGGGCAGGCAGAGGCAGTGTTCCTCAGGGTCTTCAGCTGCAGCTGCAGGTTGGCGGTCAGCTGCCTCTCAGCCTCCAGTTGTGCCGTCAGCTGCCTCATCAGCATTGCCTGCTGCTCCACACACTGCTCCGTGTCCTCTGGGGTTGTCAACTTTTCCGTCACACAGCTGCTGTTCTTGTGGTATTCATTATTGTGTTGTTGCTGAGGGAGGGCCTGCTGCAGCTGTGGCTGTTGTGGTCCTGCAGCTGGGCCGTGGCTGTGGCGCGCCCTCAGGTAGGTAATCTTGGCCTGCAGGTTGGCCACTTCTTCCCGCAGCACCTCTGTCCCCTTCTCCAGCCGCTCCTTCTCGGACACCAGGTATTCGCGCTCTTTCTGAAGGGTGGCGACTGTGGATCGCTCAGCCTCCAGCTGCTGAAGAACGGACGTGTGGGACTCCTGGAGACGGGCCTGGGTGGAGGCCGAGGCAAGCTGGGCCTGCAGTCTGGCTCGCTCCCCCACCAGGGACATCCTCTCCTTGTTCACCTCCAGCAGCCGTGTTTCTTGCCTCTGGAGTTTCTCCTGCAACTTTCCAACTGTAGTAACTTGCTCCTGCAGCTGGGTAACTTGGCCCTGCAGCTGCTTCACTTCCTCCTCTCTTTCAGTCAGCTGGGCGGCCTGCTCCTTCAGGGCCACCTCCTTACCCTGCAGAGCCTGGGAGGCTTCTTGTTGGGCTGCTGAGGTCTGCTGGTGTGCAGCTTCTAGTTGTTGTTGCTGCTGTGCTAGCTGAGCCTCACTCTGCTGTAACTTATGACTCAACTGCTGACATTTTTCTTCCTGTTCCTTCATGGCTGTCTGGGAAGCTTGAAGTTTCTCCCTGGCCTCTCGCTGCTCCTCCTGGGCAGTCTGAAGAAAAGAAGAGGAGATATTTACTCATAACTCATCATCATCATTTCATCGACGCCTGCTCCTAGGAGCTCCCACCAGGGGATGGCCACGGCAGAAGAGCTTCCAACTTTCTCTATCCAGACACTCCCTCCTTGCCTGCTCAAAGTTTCTCAAAGATCTTTTCCCCCTCTCCCCAATGTACTCTTGCACCCTATCCCTCCATTTCACCGGAGGTCGTCCTCTAGCATTCCCTCCCTCTATCTCACTCACATACACCCTTCTGGTCATCTTACTCTCCTCCATTCGCTCTATGTGGCCAAACCACTTTGAGGTCTGTCGCTTCACTTCTTCCACCACTCCACACTTCTTCCCTTCACCCCTGTGACACATTCCAAAATGCTCGTACACACTTTCATTACTCATTCCATCCATTCTACTCACACCACAAGCACACAGTATCGAATTCAGTACCCACTTCCTTCCCTCATCGAACAGTCTTACTCCAACTTCTCCAACTTTGCCCTTCATTTCTCTAATGACACCATCCATATAAATATTGAATAACCATGGTGACATGATGCACCCTTGTCTTAAGCCCACTTTTATCTCAAAATGTTCACTTGTTTCTCCAGTAATTTTGACACATGCAGATGCATCCTCATAGAAAGACTTTATTGCACTAAGCAGTTTTCCTCCCACACCATAAATCTTTAAAACATCCCACAATGCAATCCAATCAACTCTGTCATAAGCTTTTTCCAAATCCATGAGGGCAGCGTATAGTTTCTTTCCTTTTGCTATTATTTTTTCTACTACCATCCTGAAGGCAAATATCTGATCCACACATCCCCTTCCCTTCCTGAAGCCTCCTTGTTCTTCACTGATTTTCTCTTCTGTAAGTCTTTGCACCCTCTCTATTATGACTTTTCCATATACCTTTCCGGGTATACTCAGGAGACTTATACCTCTATAGCTCCCACATTCCCCTCTCCTGCCCTTCCCCTTGTAAACTGGGACAATGATGGCTTTTGTCCAGTCTGCTGGCACCCCCCCCCTCCCATGCTACTTCACATATCTTGACCATCCATTTCACGACTACATCTCCTCCACACTTCAACATTTCTGCTGTGATTCCATCAATTCCTGCTGCCGTTCCATTTTTTAATCTTTTTATTGCCTGATTTACTTCTTCATATGTTATACTTCTTTCTTTATATACTCCTCCTCTACCTCTACTCAAAACTGCTGCTGTTACAGCTGCTGGACGTCCATCCTCAAAATTCATTAAGTTTTTGAAATATTCTCTCCATCTCTCTTTCACAGCTTCCCCGTCTTTCAACATTTTTCCATTCTCATCCATAACTTCATTTATTTTACTTGAGGAGATATTTTCTGCATTTCTTTCGTTTTTTACTTCTTTCCAATATGATTTTCTGTTCCCTTTATATTTTTCCCTTAGTCTTTTTCCAAAGTCTTCATCAACTCTCTTTTTACTTTCTTTTATTGCTTGTTTTAATTTCATTTTGCATTCTCTATATTTCTTTTTCCTTTCCCTTTTTACTTGTTCAGACACATTTCTTTCTTGAGTTTTCTTAAAAAGTTCCCTTTTCTCTTTTACTATCCTCCTTATCTCTTCTGTCCACCATGAATTTCCTTTTCTTTTTCCATCTCTCACCACTTTCATCCCTAACACTTTTTTTGTTGTAGTTACCATTATTTCTTTAAATGTTCCAAAAACTTTTTCAATATTTGTATTATCTTTTACACTTTCCCATTTTTCACTTAAGGCCTCTGCCATTTCACGGTTATACTCATCTTTTATTTCTTTTTCCTGTACCTTTTCTATCTTCAGTATTTCCTTTTTTACTTCACCTTTCTTTTCAAACACCCACTTTTCTTTCAGCTTTAACTTTGCCAGCACTGCAAGATGGTCAGATCTATCGAACATTCCTCTTACTACCTTCGTGTCACAAATTTCTTTTCTAAGCCTTTCATCTACTGCCACATAATCAATCAATCCTTTTTGCTCATTATCTTCTCCCCTCCTCCATGTGTATCGGTGGATATACTTGTGCTGAAAGAAGGTGTTCGCTAGGAACATTCCCCCCGCAGCACAGACATCCACCAGGCACTCTCCATTTTCATTCTTCCCAGGTATCCCCCATTTTCCCACCACATCCATCACACATTCATCACCCACTTTAGCATTCATATCTCCCATCATAATAAGTTTCCTTTCTTTCTCAAAACTCTTCAAACATGCATTCACTTCCTCCCAAAAAGCTTCCCTTTCTCTCAGTCCTTTTTTACTTTTTACATTTACTGGTGCATAAATACACACCCATGCATACTTTTCTAAACCTACTTTTCCTTTCACCCACACAATTCTTTATCCCTTCCAACCATAATCAGTCACACCATTCCACACTCTTTCAGACATCACAATAGCACATCCTTCCTTACTCCTGCCTCTATACTTCTCATCCATCCCCATCCATACAACCCCCCAGGCACACCCTCCCACGTACGCTCTCTACCATCACTCACACCAGTTCCTCGAATATGTGTTTCACTCACTCCCAACACATCCACTCTACCATTTACAAAATTTTCAATCATCACTCTCCTCTTTTCCTCACCACCTAAACCATTCACATTAATAGACACCAGTCTCATACATTCCTTTCTCTTCTGCCGCCCTCTGGCCATCGCTCCTGCCTCTAAAAACTCAATAAAAGTATTAGAGGCTACCAATGGGTGGCCAGTCCAATGTAGTGTTATGGAGACTTGCTCCTTGTCAAGGCTAAAAGGAATAAAACAAAGCAGCTGATGGTCACTGCCCCCCTCCCCGTTGGTTCTATCCCGCAGGGTATACTAACGGTGTACACCACATGAAGGTGAGGATCGGGTAGACTACCTTCCCAGTCAGAGGGTAGACGTATTGCTCCTTTCCCAATACCCTCAACAAGGGAGCTCCACACATAGCCAGCAAAAATGCACCTTGGATGAACCTCAGTGGTTACGATACTGCCACTGCGCAAAGCAAAGCAAAGATCATAACTAGATCTAGAATACATAATCAAAGGTGAACTACTAATATTATCCTTATTATGAACAAGCTGTAGAACAATGGAACAGTGTTGAGTGAAGCACAGCCTTGTGTGACCAGAAGTGAAGGACTACTGACCTGTATGGCAACGGTGAGGTGCAGGAACCTGGCCTCATCCTGGGGGTGGGCAGTGAGGGCGGCCTCCAGCTGGTCCCGCAGCTGGTCATTGTTGGTGATGGCCTCCTCCAGCTTCCCTCGCAGACCCCTGATCTCCTCCAGCAAGGAGGTAGGGATAGTCAGCACTCCTGGGGCAGGGGCTGGGGCTGGGGCCGGGGCTGGGCTGGCCTCCTCTGCTCCAACAGCTGCATCAGCTGTCTCCCCCTTGTGCGTCTCCACACTCTTGTCGCTGGTGGCGGGGCGCGGCGCCGGGGACGGGGGCAGCAGCTGCTGGTTGAGGGTCTGGTAGATGTTGAGCTCGGCCCTCAGTGTGTCGTTGAGCTGCTCCACCGCCCGCAGCTTGGTGGTGACGCGTCGCAGCTCAGCCACATCTGACCGCCTCTTGGAGGCCTTGCTGGCTGAGGCAGGGGAGAGGAGGGGGGCTGGAATGGGGTCTTCGGGGGCAGCCTCTGCTTCAGACTCTGAGGTGAGGGCAGCTGCGGAGCGGTGCTGGCGGGACCGTGAGGTGGAGCGGTCGGGGGCCCCGCCCAGGCTGCTGGTGTCCAGGCCTATCCTGGCCAGTGAGACATTCCTGTCGGGCTCACTCCATGCTTCACTTTCTGAGGGAGACACTGGGGCCCACACCTGCTCCTGCCCCGGCCCCAGCCTGCTGCTGCCCTCCGTGTGCCGGCGCTCCTGAAGGGTCTGCTGCTGCTGCTGCTGCAGGTATCCAAGGTGGTAGCTGTGGGCCTTGATGGCTGTGTCGGTGGAAGAGCCACTCTTTGCTCCCCAGCGGTTGCTGCGATCTGATGCAACACAGCCCTCGCCCGCCTCAGAGGCCACGGGTCCCTCACTGTCCTGCAGGAGGTGGAGGGGAGGTGGAGGCAATGGCTCAGATAAGTCAGCAGAGGAGCCGCTGTGCTGTTGCTGCTGCTGCTGCTGGGCCTGGTCTCTGAGACGAGTCACCTCTGCCCGCAGCTCACTGATGACCTTGGCCTGCTCCCTCACCTGCTGGGTGCTCTCTGCCAGCCTCTCATTCACGAAGGACATTTTCTGGGCCAACGCCTCAAACTCCTTGGTCTTGAGTTCCATCTGCAGGCATCCACCTTGCACTGAAGTGTCCTCCTCCTGCAGGACTTCCTCCCCATAACACTCCTGGCCGGGGCACTCGTATGTCTCGGAAAGGTTGTCATCCGCAAGACTCCACGTGGAAAGGGAGAGGAGGGTGGGGTCAGCCTGGTCTGTGAGGTCCACCCCAATCATGAGGGACATGGAGAGGGAGCGAGACAATGCCCGGGACTCATCGAGTGTCTTGTGCATGGAGGCCAGCTGGCTGGGGCACAGCTGGCTCAGGCTGATGTGTCCCTGCTCCTCCAACTCCAGGATGCGCTCCAAGAAGTCTGCCAGCTCCTCCAGGCGGGTCCTCAGCAGGTCACAGGCATTGTGGGAGTCTGCCAGCCTCTTCCTGAGGGAGGTAATTTCCTGCTTGTGTCTACGCAAAGCTTCCTTGTATTTACAGACGTTCACCTGAGTCATCTGCTGCCCGATCCTCCTCTTGGTGGCCTGCAGCTCCCCGCACAGCACCTCCACCTGGCTCTGGAAGTCACACACAGACTTGCTTTGTTGCTCTTTCACTTGGCTCTTTATTTCTTCCTTGCTGTCACTTGACACTCTATCCCCACTCTCCTTTGTGGCTGTGGTGGCTGGCATCTGGCGGGCCTTTTCGTGCAGCTGCTGGAGGCTGGAGAGCTTGTTGTTGAGGTCACTGCGCTCCAGCCTCAGTGCTCTGGCCTCCTCCCGCACCAGATTCACCTCCCGCTGCAGGAGCTGCACCGCCGCAATGCTGTCCTCCGTCAGGCTCAGGTTCAGTGGCCTGTTCATCGTGAGCATGTCTGGGCCACAGGAGCCGGTCACCACGGTCACCTGGGCCACACTCCCGGCAGCGGCCTTCCCTGCGCCACCTTCCTCGGCCAGCCTTGCCCTCAGCCTCATCAGCTCCTCATCCTTGACGTCCAGCTGGCCTCGTGTGCTGGCGGTGAGGGACGCCAGCTTGTCCTGAAGGCGCTCCACTTCGCGGTTCCTCTCCCACAGTTCCCGGTTCACCAGGTCCTGCATGTCGGCGTTCTTCTTCTTCAGCTCCTCCTGTAGAGTCTGCAGCTCAGCTTTCTTTGCTTGAAGCTCTGCCTTCACTCTGCCCAGCTCCTCGTGCAGGCCATCCACGGCATCCTGGTTAGTCTTCAGCTGGCCCTCCCTGCTGCTCATATCTCCCTGCAGGGCCTGGAGCTGGCCCTCTAGTCTGGCCACTTGCTCTGCTTTCTCCTGCAGGCCAGCCTCACGCTCTTCTATCTCCTTGGTGTGGACTTCCTTCTGGTTCTCCAGCTCCTTAAGTTTTCCATCAAGTTGCTCCTGAAGCTGGGCGAGGCGGTCGTGGGCCTTTGCCAGGGACAGCTTGTGCTCCGCCTGCAGCGCCAACACCTCGTTCTTCCTGGACTCCAGCTCGGCCCACAGGCGCTGTTGAGAGACAAACACTTGGTGAGGCTGAGCACACACCAGACATAGCACATAATACACAACATGAACTCAGCGGAGCCGCTCACCTGTCATCACAAAGCCCCCTCCACCAGCAGGAAGCAAGTAAGGCACTCAGGCAGGAAGACTAAGCAGGACAAGTCATGGAGCTTTACTGCTTTATTAGGAGGCCAAGCTTTACACCAGCACAGGTGTGGGTCAGTGCAGGACAGAGGACACAACATGCACATGAGGCAGCAGGAAGCACAAGCAAGCAAAGGTTAGAACAAAACAGCTAAAAACATACAAGAGCCTAATTTTATTCATGTATGGTATTAAAAATGATCAAATATACATAATTATTAACATAAAAACTAAAGGAAATTGTTAAAAGTTTAAAAGGGCCAGAAACTACTACAAGGGTTATAATCAACACACACACACACACATACAATTAGCCAAGGCATTCAGCTGTCTAGAGCGAGGTCAACAATCAGTCCATTAGTCGTGATCACAATGCAGATAAGCGTGACAGGAGCAAGGCCTCTGTGGGAAGGGCCTGTACATGCCACTTCCACAAGAGACAGAGGAGGACATGGGCTGGGCTTTAAGCTGTGGCTGCTGTGGCCTGGTGGAGGGAGGCATTGGCAGGTGGTGATGAGGGTAGCAGGGCAGCAGGTTTGTGGTCGAGGTGGAGGGTGAGGGTGAGGGAGGGGTGGTGATGATAGGAGTGGCAGTGTGACTGTGGCGAGGGAAGATGAAAGTCTCGTTGCCATAACCCTTGTGAAGACCCTCCGTGCAGGTCCAGGTCTGCCCCACACTTCTCTCCCTCGCTCGCCTACTCCAGCCTTCACCTTCCTGCGCCATGCAACAAGGGGGAGCCTCAAGTACCCGCCTCTCACACAACCTGGGGACAGTGCCATGACTCTCCCCAACCCCATGAAGGAACGGATCAACCACTAGCCTCTCCACACTCTCCTGGCTCCCTCTCTCATGCAGTCTAGCACGATAACTCTCCTCTGCTCCTGGGAAACAAGGGCAACTCGCTACCCTTTCCCCTTGACCGAGAACCCTTTTACACTCCCTACAGAAAGTGATGTTACTACCGTCCACTCCCTGAAGACTAGAACTAACCATGACACTATCCATCCTATCCTGCCCAAGAACCTTCCTCTCAGATGGCTTTGGGATGGTTCTGTGACCTTTCTCAAACCCCTGAAGACTAGAACAGCTGACCAAGGCACTATCCATCCTATCCTGCCCAAGAACCTTCCTCTCAGATGGCTTTGGGATGGTTCGGTGACCTTTCTCAAACCCCTGAAGACTAGAACAGCTGACCAAGGCACTCTCCATCCTATCCTGCCCAAGAACCTTCCTCTCAGATGGCTTTGGGATGGTTCTGTGACCTTTCTCAAACCCCTGAAAACTAGAACACCTGACCAAGGCACTCTCCATCCTATCCTGCCCCAAAACCTTCCTCTCAGATGGCTTTGGGATGGTTCGGTGACCTTCCTCGACCCCCTGAAGACGAGACTGACGACCCGCTACCCTCTCCACCCTCTCCTTCCTCCTTCCTTGATCCTCCATGCCAGTGTATAGGAGTAGCGCCGTGCTGGTAACCTGAATGTCACTCCAACGTACCTCATTCTCCTCCTCGGCCATCTCCTTCACTCCATCCTCGCCTCCACTGGTCTCCGCCTCCCACTTGGCCTTCTTCAGCATGTCCAGCGTCTCCTTCAGCTCCGCCACCAAGTCCCGCACCTTCTTCTCCTTACGTTTCAGCTCCTTCTTCAGGTTGGCGATCTCCTTGTCTCGTGCATGGACCTCCTCTGCTAAGCTCTGTAGGCGTAGTAGTAGTAGTAGTAGTAGTAGTAGTAGTAGTAGTAGTGGTGGTAGTAGTAGTAGCATAGTATCTTTCCTTTTATCAATCTTATTCTATTTGTTTTGGTTAGTTATTGGTCTATCTCTCCTTTTATTTAGCTTATTCTATATTTTTTTAGCTTTCTGTCTCTTTCTATTGCTATTCCTATACTAGTCAGGCAAGGCAGGGAAAGGAAAGGAAAGACACATAACCAAACACCTATTTATATTTTACTAAGCTATCTCTCTCTTCCTATGGCTGTTTTTTTTACTGGAGGCACATGGCGGGAAAGGAGAGGAAAACATATGACCAAGAACTCACCAAACAGACTCCAAACACCTTCTTGCAATCTTAATCTATTCATGTTTTGCTTAGCTTCCTGTCTCTTCCTTTTGCTACTTCTATACTAGTGAGACAACATAGGGCAAGGACAAACACATGAGAGGAAAACACATGACCAAGAACACACCAAACAGACTCCAAACACCTTCTATCAATCTCAATCTATTCATGTTTTGCTTAGCTTTCTGTCTCTTTCTATA
Source organism: Eriocheir sinensis (assembly GCF_024679095.1). Classification (NCBI taxonomy): domain Eukaryota; kingdom Metazoa; phylum Arthropoda; class Malacostraca; order Decapoda; family Varunidae; genus Eriocheir; species Eriocheir sinensis. The sequence continues at coordinate 7,754,544 of NC_066537.1, forward strand.
CTTATGTTCTTCTACTAGTCTCCCTATTGCAGTTTCGATACTAGTGACACTGAGCTATGGCAAGGAAAACACACAACCCAACCCAACACACACACACAAACACACGCGCCTGCCCAACCGACTGACCTGTATAACTTTACAAGACTTATCGAGGTCTTGCGTCAGCTTGGTCACCTTCTGCTCCGACTCCTCCACCTTCTGCTCCATGTCCGCCAGCTGCTTCTGCTTCTCGTCCAGTGTGATCTGAATCTCCACCAGGATCTTGTTCTGCTGCTCTATCTGCTCTATCTTCTCCTCGATGATGCGGTCACGCTCCACGATCTCCTGCACCTTCACCTCGATCTCCGGCTCAACCTGTGACGTGAGATGTGGCTCCTGAGTGCGGCCAGGCGGAGGAGGATTAGGGTGAGTGGGTGAGTAAATAAATGGATGAGTAAATGAAAGAAACAATAAATCAACATAACAAAATATGGATAAATGAGTGAATGAAAATGGTCATCTAAGTGTGGCCAGACAGAGGGTAGAAATGAGTGTGTGAGTAAATAAATTGATGAGTAAATCAACAAAAAATATAAAGTAAGAAAACATAAATAAGAGTAAGTAAGAGAAGAATGAATATAAGAATGAATATAAAAATGACTGAGTGAGTAAATGAGAGAAAAAAGTAGGGTAATAAAACAGTAATAAAAGTAGATAAAAGTAAGGAAATAAAAGCAGATAAAAAATGAATTTATAAGTGAATGAGTAAAGAAAAAGTAAAGTATAAGTAAATGAGGAATAAAAAATAGGTCTTCTAAGTGTGGTGAGATGGTAGTAGTAGTAGTAGTAGTAGTAGTTGTAGTAGTAGTAGTAGTAACAGCAGCATTTTTTATTATCATTACTATTTCTATTATCATTATTAAATTATTATTATCATATGTAGCAGTAGTATTAGCACTTTTACGATCATTAACATTATCATAACCATCATCATCGTCATCATCAACTAACCCGGTGGAGGTCCTGGTGGAGGCTCTGAATGAGGTGGTCCTTGGCGGCCAGCTCCGAGTGTTGCATCTCCAGCTCCTGCATCGCCACCTCCACCCTCTCGTCCTTCTCCGCCACCTCCTGCTCCAGCTGTCCGATCTTCTCCACTTTCTCCTCCACCTGCCAAACACACGCCGGGGTTAGTGCCAGTCTTCCACTCACCCACATTCACCACCTCCTCCTCTTTCTCCTCTTTCTATGCTGTCCTTTTTTTCCCTCCTTTTCTTTTTCCTCCTCCTACTATCTACATCTACTTCCTCTTTCAATGTCCTGCTTCTCCATTTCCTCTTTCTCCTCCTTCTATCTGCTTTTACTTCCTTTTCTTCCTCCTCTCCTCCTTCTCCTATCTGCCACTACTTCCTACTTCTCCATTTCCTCCTCCTACTATAAACTCCTACTTCCTCTTCCTCCTCCTCCTCCTTCTATCTGCCTCTATTTCCTTTTCTTCCTCCTCTCTTCCTTCTCCTATCTGCCACTGCTTTCTCCTCCTTCTATTTCTTCCTCCTTCTCCTCCTTCCTGTATATACTAAATGTGCCATGCAAAACACTAAGGTAAATTGGCCTCTCCCATATACATTAACATATCTACTTATCTATCTGCTTCTATCTATGTTCCTTTTCTTCCTCCTCTTTTCCTTCTCCTATCTGCCATACTTCCTCCTCCTTCTCCTATCTCTTCCTCCTGTTTTCATATGATTGGTAAGTTCAGGGCAGCAAGTAGTAACAATAACAGAAACACAAATAAGAAGAACTCCCCACTTATCTATCTGCTTTTATATATGTCTAACTTACTATCTCTTCACATTTTTAGTAAGTTGAGGAAGGGACATGATAACAAAAACAAAGAGAACATTAACCTGGTAGCAGCGACGGGCCAAATTTGTGCCATGATTTAATCCCCCCAAAATAGATGATACAAACTGATCACAAATGCTTTGATATATATTATGAAATGGTTTGTGTGAGTGATGATTTTTTCCTCATTTTTCTCGCTTAGATGGACCATTAAGAAACATGATCCCCGCTGCTACCGGGTTAAGAAAAACAACTATCCGCTTACCTATCTGCTCTTGTCTACATCCAGCTTACTTTCTATTTATATTTTGAGCAACTTGAGGGAAGATAAGTGATAACAAAACCAAAAACAGTAGTGAAAACAATAACATCTACAGGGAAACACACCCAACCACACACTCTCCTCCTTCTTTCCTTCCTTCGTCCTGTTACATTCCATTCTCCCTTCTTCCGGTCACCTTCCTTCCCTCCTCTCATCGTTTGTCCTTCCTTCGTTCTCTTCCACACCCACACTGACCCTTCTCTTCCCACACATGCACCCACCCACCCCCACACCCCCATACCTACACTCACACACCCACCCACCCACCTATCCACCCATTCCCCACACTGACCCCGTTCTTCCCACACATGCACCCCCACCCACACCCACACTCACACCCACCCATTCCCCACACTAACCCCCCTCTTCCCACACCTGCCCCCCACACACTCACCTCTTTTCTCAGGTTGTCAAGGTCCTCCTGCAGGATAACCGACATATCCTGCCTCTGGGCCAACTCCTCCTCCAGCTCCTCCACGCGCCCCTCCAACTCCACCACTCGCTCCCTCAGCTGCTCCACCTCGCTGCCCTCCTCCTTCTCCTCCTCCTGCTCCATACCACGGCCTGCTGCATCTTCCTCAGCAATAAGGGATGGGTGAGACTTCTTAAGGGCATTGGTGTCAGGGCCGACGCTGGGTAGGCTGAACACCCCTGTGGAGAGAACGCACATTTGTAGAGGCTTTGCACACACACACACACACACACACACACACACACACACAGTGCAGTAAAAAAAAAAAAATAATAATAATAATAATAAATCTAAAGGTAAAAAAATAAAAATGCAGGGAAAAAAGAAGAAAATAAAACATGTAAAAATAAAAATAAATGGCACTGCAGGTAAAATAATAAAGCTGCAGGTAAAATATAAATAACTGAGACTGCAGGTAAAAAATAAATGCACATAAAATAAATAAATGAATAAATAAATAAAATAAGGTGATAAAAAAAAAATATATAAAGTCTGATTCTTACGCCATGGCATACACTTACACCCACACCCACATTGATTATCGGGCTGTGTAATTTCATAAAGAGCTCCTGGAGTGTTGTGTCAATAGATCATGCCATTATTAACTCTCCTCCCTAATCTAATGTCATTTAATTAACTTTCTGGATGATAAAGAGAGAACAGTTACTGATTTTTTTTATGATTCCAAGTTTCTCGATGACAATAAAGAGAATGGTTAGTTATTTTCTTTATAATCCAGTGATGGTTAACTAATTTTGTTTTTGATTAAGAGAATATTTAAGTGGTTTTTTTACATATCAATAAGAATAACAACACTTTAATGACGATAATAAAAGTAATAGTAAAGATAATAATAAAAACTGATGCAACGAATATTATCACTACTTTTACTACTACAAATAATAATAACAACACTATTTAGTCAACGTTTTCAGTGATAAAGAGGAGACTTAGTGATGTCCTTTATAACCCAGTGCCAGTTAACTAAGATTCTAGATGCAAAGGCAGAACAGAGGAAAGAAAACTGCAATGAAAAAATATAACCCTTTTACATAAACACCAACACGACGAGGAAGAGGAAACTTTAGCCCTTTAAAATTAACATCACTGGCCGGGAGACTGTCTTGGCTCGGGCCCAGACGGTGTGCTAAGAAAACCCCGAGCCTCGGCCGCCCCCTCACCCTCCACCAGACGGCTCAAAACAAAGCAGCTGGTTACGGAGAGTTTGAATGACACGATAATGGATAGCTGTCTGGCCAGAGTGATTGCCTTTCATTCTTAGGCCTCTTGTGAATGTGAATGAAAGTATGTGTGATTTTTTTTTATGGCACAAGAACGAAGGACTGAAAGGGTGGGTTGGTTAACTTTATTTTTTATTTTTTAGGCCTCTTGTGAATTGAAAATGGATGACTGACTGGGCGAAGTGATTGCCTTTCATCCCTAGGCCTCTTGTGAATGTGAATGAAAGTATGTGAGTGATTTTTTTTTAATGGCACAAGAACGGAGGACTGAAAGGGTGGGTTGGTTAACTTTTTTTTTTTTTTTAGGCCTCTTGTGAATTGAAAATGGATGACTGTCTGGCCGGAGTGATTGCCTTTCATCCCTAGGCCTCTTGTGAATGTGAATGAAAGTATGTGAGTGATTTTTTTTTAATGGCACAAGAACGGAGGACTGAAAGGATGGAGTGGTTACCTTTTTTTTTTCCTTTTAGGCCTCTTGTGAATTGAAAATGGATGACTGTCTGGGTGGAGTGATAACCTCTTGTATTGGGGAGGAGGAGGAGGATGGAGGACGAAGAAGAGGTGGAGGAAGAGGAGGAATAAGAGGAAGAGGAAGAGGAGGAGGAGGAGGAGGAGGAAGAGGAGGAGTATGAAGAGGAGGAAGGAGGAGGAGGAGGAGGAGGAGGAGGAAGAGGAGTAAGGAGGAGTGATTTATTTAATGGTACAAGAATGGATGGCTGAGAGGGTGGACTGGTTATCATGTATTCTTATGTCTCTTTGTGTATGGTAATGAATGTATATGAATGATTTTTTTTTTTCATTATATGCATGGAGGTAGCCAAGGTGTATATATGTATGGTAGACATGACTGCAAAAGGGCTCAATCAAAGGAAAATAAGTGATGTTAAGTGCCAAATTAAATATGATTCCTGCTTATATCACAGTGCCATAAAACTAAATAAACAAAGTATAATAAAATAAAAATACAAAAATATACCATCATCCTCCATGTAAAGCCTTCCAACATTATCTAAACATACATACACAAATAAATAAATAAATAAAAATGCAGGTAAAATAAGGAAAATACAACTGTGGTTAGAAAAAGGAAAACCAAAAATGCTGGCAAAAAATAAATAAAAAAATGAATAAATAAAATAAATCTACAGAAAAAAAAAAAACTGCAGGTGCCAGCGTCTCACCTTGCACGGGGGAGTGGGCGGCCAGGGGGTTGGGGTAGGCCGACAGGTCCAGAGGGTTGCTGGTGGCGGAGGGCGCGAGGGCCGTCTCCCCCTCCTCCGTGCTGAACGCCAGGCCGCACAGCTGGGTCAGTTCCCCGAGGCGTCCCTGAGCCCCCTGCTGCAGCTGATCCGCGTAACTCTCCACCTCCTGCAGGGACACGAGGGAAGGAGGAGTTAGCAGGATGTTGGAGGATATACGGAATCATTAACATCCTCATTTTTCTTCCTTATTTTTTTTTTTTTTTTATGTTAGAAGAAGCAATCCAGAAAAATTGATTGATTGATAGTTTATTGCTGCAAGTAAACCTAATTTAACCTAACCTAACCAAAAAGTAAGGAAAAGAGAAATGTAAGAATAAAGATAAAGAAAATCGAAACTGAATATAAGAAACGAAAAAGAAAAACAAGATAAAAAGGTAAAATACAAAATGGAAAATGAATAACAAAAATGAAAAAAAGAAAAAAAAGCCCAAAGCCTACTATTATTCTACTTATCGAAAAAAAAGTGACAATTCCAAGAGATAAAATACCATTCCTAACCAGACCACTCCAGAAAAAACGAAAAGTAAGGAAGAGAAAAAAAAATAAAGAAAAGAAAATCGAAACTGAATAAAAGACAAGAAAAAGAAAAACAAAAGAAAAAGAGGGAAAATGAATAATAAAAAGAATTGATTGATTGATTGTTTATTGTAAAGGAAAAAATACAAAAAAGCCCGAAGCCTACTAATGATACTAACTCCTTAATGGAAAAAAACAAGAAAGAAAACAAACAAACAATTCCAACAGATAATCTAAATACCATCCCTAACCACACACATCATAAATCAAGTCAACACATTTGGAAGCCCTTCAAAGCACTTCCCTCTCTCTCTCTCCCCCTCTGTACTAAACCACCTCGTCTCCTCCATTCATAAACAGGGAAAACACGCGCCTCCCCTCACAGCAAGACGTACCCAAAATAGCAACACCCCAGACCACCGTATACGTGTTCCCTTCTTTCTTGTCTATGTTTTTTTCTTCCGTTTGTTTTTGTTTGCTCGGTAGTCTCTCAGTTTTGTGGGTGTGTAAGTGTTTGTGTGTGTGTTTGTGTGTTTTTTGGCGTCTGGTCTGTTTCCTTTAGTCTATCTTCCTCCTCCTCCTCCTCTTCCTCCCCCTCTTCACCGTCTGTCTGTGTCTGCGCCTACTTCCGGGATCTGTCTACCTGCGTGTCTGTCTGTCTGTCTGCCCACTTAGCCACGCCGCCTCTCAAATTTATCTAGCTATGTGTCTGTCTGTCTGTCTGTCTGTCTGCGGCTACTTCCGGGATCCATCTTCCTGGGTATGTCTGCCTCTCTGTCTGCCCTCATAGCTACACTTCCTCCTCGAATATAGCTGTCCACGTCTGTCTAGCTGTCCACGTCTGTCTAGCTGTCTGTCTGCCATCCTCGCCACCGACTGAACAATTGAATGCTAAATAAAAGGTGTCCGAGAAGTTAATAAAAATAAAAGCAGAAGCAGTGAAGATTTTGGATACTGAGTGAATAAAATAACAAAGAATAAAAGGAGGGATCAAGACTGTACGGACTGTAAAAAAAAAGATGTAGAGAAAATAACAGTAGCAGCAATAAAGGTGAAAAAAAAATATGATTAAAAAATATAAGTAGCAATAATGATGAATATAAAGGCTTTCCATAGTTGACCCCCTCTAAAAAAGTGACTAAAAAACAAAACAAAAATCCCATCATCAACAAATTTATTTAAGGCCACACCACCGAAGAAGAGATGAGTTAAAAAAAATAATAATCGTGTCATATCAACAGCCTTCATTACCCCCCCCCCCCCTTCTACCACAGCAACCCTCGCTCCTACTACGCCATCCACCCACCTTCTGCAGCGCCTGGACATGGCTGTTGAGTTGCTGGGTCTCCTGGGCGTGCTGGCGGCGGGCGTGGTCCAGCTGCTCCTGATACTGGTGCTCGAGGCTGGCCAGCGCCGTGGACGCCTGCCGCACCAGTTCCTGCTTGTCGTACAGCTCCTGCTTCAGCGCCTCCGTCTCCACCTGCGTCGGGAGGGTTGAGGAAAGGATAAGGAAATGGGGAAGTGGACGTAGGCTTATCTATATTAATTTATGCAAGGTCGGTATTATAAGATACTCGCTTCTCACATCAACTATTTCGAAAGGTCAAAGAGTGGATCAATCTGGTTCTAACGAGTGTTTCTTAGGCTAATGCTACTGAGGAAGGGTCAAACTACCACCAAGGTCATAAAACTACTCCAGGAAATGCCCTCAGCTCATACGAAAGCCTTGTCATATATGTGAACTTGGCGACGAAATGTTTTAAAATACGACTCATAATAATCTGGTTCTAATGAGTGTTTCTTTAGGCTCATGCTACTGAAGAAGGGTCAAAAAACTACCACCAGGGTCATAAAACTACTCCTGGAAATGCCCTCAGCTCATACGAAAGCCTTGTCATATTATGTGAACTTGGCGACGAAATGTTTTAAAATACGACCCATAATAATCTGGTTCTAATGAGTGTTTCTTTAGGCTCATGCTACTGAAGAAGGGTCAAACTACCACCAGGGTCATAAAACTACTCCAGGAAATGCCCTTAACTCATACGAAAGCCTTGTCATATACGTGAACTTGGCGACGAAATGTTTTAAAATACGACCCATAATAATCTTGTTCTAATGAGTGTTTCTTTAGGCTCATGCTACTGAGGAAGGGTCAAACTACCACCAGGGTCATAAAACTACTCCAGGAAATGCCCTTAACTCATACGAAAGCCTTGTCATATATGTGAACTTGGGCGACGAAATATTTTAAAATACGACCCATATTAAGAGTTTGTCCTGTGTTTCTAAGTTAGTATAATAATGAACATACGAACACTGGAACATGAGGAGTCTGCAAGAGGCCATTCACTTGTAGGAGATGAATGAAAACGAAGGAGAAAGGATAAAAATAAAGGATACAGTTTCCCATAGAGTTCCACCACACTTTAAATTGATTCCCGTTTTCTTACCTCACCCTCGCGGCCTCTTAACCAATGGAAACTGTAACATGAGGAGTCTGCAAGAGGCCATTTATTTGAAGATGAATGAAAGCGCAGGAGAATGAGAGGATAAAAATAAAGGATAGAGTTTCCCATAGACTTAGATTGACTCTCGTTTTCTTCCTTCACCCTCGCGGCCTCTTAAACAATGGAAACTGTAACATGAGGAGTCTGCAAGAGGCCATTTATTTGAAGATGAATGAAAGCGCAGGAGAATGAGAGGATAAAACTAAAGGATAGAGTTTCCCAATAGACTTAGATTGACTCTCGTTTTCTTCCTTCACCCTCGCGGCCTCTTAAACAATGGAAACTCTAACATCAGGAGTCTGCAAGAGGCCATTTACCTGTAGATGAATGAAAACGCAGGAGAAAGGATAAAAATAAAGGATAGAGTTTCCCATAGATTTACATCACATTATTTCTTTACGAAGGAAAAATAAAGAATAAAAATAAAAGGATAGTTTCCCATAGACTTCCACCTCACTATTTCTTTAGATCGATTCTCGTTTTCTTCCCTCACCCTCGCGGCTTCTTAACCAATCGATGGGTTAAGTGTTGAGGGGACAAGGGTGAGTTGCCACTTCATATTTTACCCAAGAAAACTAAAACTAAAGAAAAGTAACCAATATATAAAACAGGTCTCTTTTCTCTCCCTTCACCACCACTACGACCGCAAGTAAGTTTTCCTCAACCAATACAAAAATAAATCTTGTCTTAAAAATCTTACCTAAAAAATCTAACATGAGAATCGAAAGCTTACACAGAGTAAATTTATACGTACTCTCTCTCTCTCTCTCTCTCTCTCTCTCTCTCTCTCTCTCTCTCTCTCTGTTATATTTTCTTTGTTTCTCTATCTTTGGTCTTTTTTTTTTTGGTCTCCCTCTCCCTCTCCTTTATTTTCTTTCTTTCTTTCTTATTTATTTATTATCTTTGCTTTCATTATTTTCTTTTTTTCCTTTTTACATTTACATCTATACCCCCCCTCCTCCCCCCTTCTCTCTCTCTCTCTCTCTCTCTCTCTCTCTCTCTCTCTCTCTCTCTCTCTCTCTCTCGTACCTTCAGCTCAATGTTGGTCCTGTAGAGGTCGTCCTTGTCGTCTCGGTCGCACTTCTGTCCCATGCGCTCCTCGAGGAAGTAGATACGAAGCTTGAGGGCGAAGTTGTCCTTCTTGAGGGTGGCCAGCTGCTCCTCGTACTCCTTCATGGTGCGGCCGCGGAAGGGGGACGCCTTGCCGGGGGAGCGCCCACCCCACGACACTGCAGAAGGGGTGAGAAAGGGGGGGGTGAGTGAGGGGGGGGTTGTGATGTGTGGAGGGATAGGGGTGTTTTTTTTCCTCTCAATCCAACTATCTATCTCCCAAAACCCACGACAGTGCAGAAGGGGTGAGGAAGGGGTGGGGGGTGAGTGAGTATGGTTGCTATGTGTGGAGGGATAGGGGAGTTTTTTTCCTCCCAATCTATCTATCCCCAACCTCACGACACTGCAGAAGGGGGGAAGAAGGGGTGAGAAAGGGGGAGAGTGAGTGTGGGGGTGATTGTGATGTGTGGAGGGATGGGGGTGTTTTTTTTCCTCTCAATCTATCTAACTATCTATCTCCCCAAACCCACGACAGTGCAGAAGGGGGGGAAGAAGGGGTGAAAAAGGGGTGGGGGTGAGTGAGGGGGGTGATTGTGATGTGTGGAGGGATTGGGGTCTGTTTTTTCTCCTTTCAATCAATCTATCTATCTATCTCCCCAACCTCTCAACACTGCAGAAAAGGGGAGACAATCTATTATCTATTTATCTATCACCCCAACCCCACGACACTGCAGAAAAGGGGGGACAATCTATCTATCTATCTATCTATCTATCTATCTCCTCAACCTCACGACACGACAGAAAAGGGGGGAAGAAGGGGGAAGAATGAAGGGTGAGAAGGGGAGATGAAGGAGGGGTGAGAAGGGGAAAGAGGGGTTAGGAAAGAAAGAGGGGGTGAGAAGGGGAGAGGAGGGGTGTGAAGGGGGTGAGAAGTGAGAGGGGGATAGAAAGAGAGGTGAAAAGGGGAAAGGTGGGAGGGGAGAGAAGGAGGGGGAAGAAGGGGAGAAAGAGGAGCTGAGGAAGGGGGTGGTTGTGAGGTTCTGTGGAAGGATGGGTCTCTCTCTCTCTCTCTCTCTCTCTCTCTCTCTCTCTCTCTCTCTCTCTCTCTCTCTCTCATACGATTCTTACTCTAATTGTTGATTCTTGAGAGCGAATTCTTCAGGTTTAGACTCTCTCTCTCTCTCTCTCTCTCTCTCTCTCTCTCTCTCTCTCTCTCTCTCTCTCTCTCTCTCTCTCTCTCTCTCTCAGCGGAAGTGGAGGTCAAGCCAAGGATTAAGGAAGAGGGGGCGTGAGGTCTTAGTAGGTCAGAGGTCACGGGAGGGGTGGAGGTGAGGTGTAACTGGTCTCAGGGTCACGGGCAAGGGGTCATCAACACACACTCATGGGGGGATCAAAGGGTCAGGTGAGGTCAAGAGGTCATACTCACAGGAAATTTGGCCGCTGGCGTTGGAGTCGAGGCTGGAGGCATCTTGTAGCTGTCCGGGCGAGCCACTGTGGAGGGAGAAAAGACACGTGTTATTGTGTTACCTGTGCTAGAGTGATATAGGGGGCTTTTTTTTTTTTTTGGTTATTTTACTTGATTCCTTTGCTGTATAAAAAATGTTACCTGTGCTGTAGCGATATAGTTTTTTTTTTCTTTGTTTATTGTATTTGATTCCCTTGCTGTATAAAAAATGTTACCTGTGCTGTAGCGATATTTTTTTTCTTTGTTTATTGTATTTGATTCCCTTGCTGTATAAAAAATGTTACCTGTGCTGTAGCGATATATTTTTTTTTCTTTGTTTATTGTTCTTGATTCCTTTGCTGTATAAAAAATGTTACCTGTGCTGTAGCGATATAGTTTTTTTTCCTTTGTTTATTGTTCTTGATTCCTTTGCTGTATAAAAAATGTTACCTGTGCTGAAGTGATTAGGACATTTTTTGTTTGTTTTGTATTCATTGTCCTTGAGCTGTTTCCTTTACTAACGTCCTAACATACACACTCACTGAAAACACTCCTAACACATACTTACAATCATACTAACTGTCCTATTCTTAAGTCTCGGGTTGTAAGGCATTGGTACATATTGAATAAACATAAAAAGAACATTAAAGATTGCAAGAAAGCTAACATTAATAAGGGTATACGTGTCAAACCAACACCAGGTATTCGTACAAACACACTCACTGAAAGCCCTCCTAACATATACTTACAATCATACTAACTGTCCTATTCTTAAGTCTCGGGTTGTAAGGCATTGGTACATATTGAATAAACATAAAAAGAACATTAAAGATTGCAAGAAAGCTAACATTAATAAGGGTATACGTGTCAAACCAACGTCAGGTATTCGTCCAATTCACGTCAATACAAACACACTCACTGAAAGCCCTCCTAACACATACTTACAATCATACTAACTGTCGTACTCTTAAGTCTCGGGTTGTAAGGGATTAGTAAACATTGAATTAACATAAAAAGAACATTAAAGATTGCAAGAAAGCTAACATTAATAAGGGTATACGTGTCAAACCAACGTCAGGTATTCGTCCAATTCGCGTCAATACAAACACACTCACTGAAAGCCCTCCTAACACATACTTACAATCATACTAACTGTCGTACTCTTAAGTCTCGGGTTGTAAGGGATTGGTAAACATGGAATAAACATAAAAAGAACATTAAAGATTGCAAGAACGCTAACATTAATCTGGGTATGTGTGAAACCAACACCAGATATTCTTCGTCCAATTCACGTCAATACAAACACACTCACTGAAAGCCCTCCTAACACATACTTGCAATCATACTAACTGGCGTACTCTTAAGTCTCGGGTTGTAAGGCATTGGTAAACATGGAATAAACATAAAAAGAAACATAAAAGATTGCACGAACGCCAGCCTTTCTTAGCCCAATTCACGCCAATACAAACACACTCATTGAAAGCTCTCCTAACACGTACTTACAATCATACTAACTGTCGTACTCTTAAATCTCAGGTTGTAAGGCATTGGTAAACATAGAATAAACATAAAATAGTGCCCGAACGGTAATATAAGTGTGCCAGCGTTGACATCAGGGTATATATGTGACTATAAATCGACTTCTATTCTTCCTCCCATTCACTTTGTTAGATTTTTTATTCGAACCTTCCAACTGCCTGAGAACGATTGGAATTGAACTGTATTGTGTATGTTATTCGTTCTGGTTTGTGAGTTACTGTGTGTTCTCTTTTCAGGGGTGACTTATTTTCTTTTTCTTCCCAACTGCCTGAGAACGATTGGAACTAAACTGTATCGTGTATGTTATTCGTTCTGGTTTGTGAGTTACTGTGTGTTCTCTTTTCAGGGATGACTTATTTTTTAGTTTTCAATCTGTTATACGAAAAGAAGTAATAGGAGATGGAATAGTAAAAGAAAACGAAGAAGAAGAAGAAGAAGAAGAAGAAGAAGAAGTAGTGAAAGCAGATGGTAACGTACAAAATTATTTCTAGTTTTCAACCTGTTATACGAAAAGAAGCAGAAGTAATAGAAAATGGAGTATAGTAAAAGAAAACGGAGAAGAAGAAGAAGAAGAAGAAGAAGAAGAAGTAAAAGCAGATAGTAACGTATTAACTACAAGCAACATAATATACTTCTTGCGACCCACAAGTCACAAATCCCAGCGGACACACACACACACGAACACACACACACACACACACACACACACGGACCGTTGCTATCCACCCATTCCCTGCCAATAGAACTCCCTCCAACGGCTCCCCTCTTCCACCATTATCCACTCTTCCACCCACACAACCCTCATCAACTCCCCTCGTCTTCCCCTTCTTCACCCAATCCTCAGAACCTCAACCACCTTTCTCACCCCTCTCACCCATCACCTCTCTCTCTCTCTCTCTCTCTCTCTCTCTCTCTCTCTCTCTCTCTCTCCTAAACCCCTTCCATTACCAGAACATACTATATCCACCTCTATATATATGGCCTCCCTCTATACCCTTCTCTCCTCTCTACCTCTCTCTCTCCCTCTCAACCTCTTCCATTACTAGCATACGCCAAATTCATCTCTCTATACATATGCACTCCCTCCCCCTTCTTTTGCTATAGATAGGTAGAGAGGAAAGAGGGAGACGATGTTAGAAGATGTAATGACGAAGAAGCTCAAGAAGAAGGAGTGAGCAGGAAGAATAAAGAAAGATAGATAGAAGGAAAGAAAGAGAAGGAAGAAGATACAAGGACGAAGAAGGATTATGAGAAGATAAGTTAGAGGAGGAAGAGGAGGAGGAGGAGGAAGAAAGATGGGCATGTAGATAGATAGATAGACAGATAGTTAGATAGATAGATAGTAGAGTTGTACCATGAAAGAGCAAAAAAAAATAAAAAAATAAAAACTTCTATTATAAGTAAACTCTATATTCATCTCTATAAATGGACACTCACTTCATGCTTCCACAAACACACACAAACACACACAAGCAGATTTTTCCTCATTTTATCATTCTATCTTGTGTTTTTTTTTGTCCACTCTTCATTATGCTTAAATTATTTTCCCTGTGTGTGTGTGTGTGTGTGTGTGTGTGTGTGTGTGTGTGTGTGTGTGTGTGTGTGTGTGTGTGTGTCCAAACATACATACACATACACACACATAATACGTAACCAAAGTGTGTGAGGGTTTGTTTATGTGCCAAGGGTTGACGTCAGCGGGAGTGGCGTGAGAGGGAGGGAGAGAGAGGGAGAGATAGGGAGGAAAGGGGGAAAGAAGGGGGGTAGAAAAGGGGAGTTTGGGGGGACGGGAAATGTGGCAATGAACCCCTCTCTCTCTCTCTCTCTCTCTCTCTCTCTCCCCACACACACACACACACACACACACACACACACTCCTGGAAACGCTTACAACACAGATCCCAGAATAATTGTCTTGTCCATCTTCCTTCAGAGAGTTCGAAGAGGAGGAGGAGGAGGAGGAGGAGGAGGACAAGAAGAAGAAAGACAAAGGAAGAAGATATAATGGTGAAGAAGCATAAGAGGAAGGTAGGAGGAGGAAGGAAGAAATAAAGAAAAGTAAAGAAAGAAAAAGAAAGAAAAAAGAAAGAAAGAAAGAAGCAAGAAGATACAACTACGAAGAAGCATTAGGAGAAGCATAAGTAGGAGGAGGAGGAGGAGGAGGAGGAAGAGGAGGATGGCTTCAATCAGAGGAAGGTCATTTAACACAGAGAGAGAGAGAGAGAGAGAGAGAGAGAGAGAGAGAGAGAGAGAGAGAGAGAGAGAGAGTCATATGAACCCCCACCTTAACTCAAACAAACAAACACACACCACCACCACAACAACAACCACAACAAACAACAACACAAACAACTTACTCCTGAATCAGAGAGTTGTGACGCCTTCCACAGGTTCGACACATTAGAGCAGCAATAACAACAACAACAGTAGCAGTAGTAGTAGTAGTAGTTGTGGTGGTGGTGGTAGGAGGCGGTGGAGCAGGAGCTGGTGGTAGTGGTGGTGGTGGTGGTAGTGGTAGTCTTATAACCTATGGTCGTAGAATGACAACACCAAGCTTTCCTGTCCTCTATATACCCTCGCTTTCCTCCTCCTCCTCCTCCTTCTCCTCCTCTTCTTCTTACCCCCCACATGTCACCTCCTCATCCCCATCCTCCCCCCTCTTACCCACTCTACATGTCAAATCCCCTCCCCCTCCTCCTCCTTCTCCTCCTTCAGCGCCTCCATCACGTGAGCGGTGCCTGCCAAGTCATATGTACCTCAGCTGCGTGACATTACTGCTGAAGGAGGCGTGAAGAAGGGAGAGAAGGGAGGGGAGAAGAAAGATAGGGATGTATGGGAAACGAGGATGAGGAAGGGAAGGAATGGAGGAAGAGAAGGAGGGTAGAATGTTGTACAGGGGTGAAGGAAGGGAGGGAAGGAAGTTAGAAAGTATTGCAGGCGTGAAGGAAGGGAAAGGAAGGACGGGAAAAAGAGAGAAAGGGAAGGAAAGTTGATTAGACAGGCGTGGGGAAGGGAGGAAGAGGAAATGGGAAATAAATTAGAATATATAGTAGGCATGAAGGGAAGAGGGGAGGAAGTGAGGGAGGGAGGAAGAGAGCAAAGGAAGAAAGGTAGGAAGGGAAGAAGGAAGGGGAAGGAAGGGAGGGAGGGAAGAATATCTGATAAGGGGGAAGGAAGTTAGAATGTATTGCAGGCGTGAAGAATGAAGAGAAAGAAAGGATGGAAAGGAAAAAGAGAGAATGGGATGCAAAGTAGATTATATAGGCGTGGGGAAGGGAGGGAGGAAGAGGAAATGGGAAATAAAGAAGAATATATTGTAGGCATGAAGGGAAGAGGGGAGGAAGAGAGGGAGGGAGGGAGGAAGGAAGGGAAGAAGGAAGAAGGGGAAGGAAGGTCAAGTTTATAGGTGTGAAAAAGGGAGGAAGGAAGGGAAGGAAAGAAGAGGAAGGGAAGGAAAGTAAGCTTCTTCCCTTCCTACCTAGCTTCCTTTTCTCTCTTCCTCCCTCCCTCCCTTCCTTCGTCCCTTCATGCCTCCTATATATTCTCTATTTTATTTCCCATTTCCTCTTCCTCCCTCCCTTCCTCCCTTTCCCACGCCTATGTAATCTACTTTGTCGAGGTGGTTATGATCCTAAGAGCGTAAGAGTCCGCAAGAAGCCAGTCAGTCCACGCACGGAACCTCCAGCAATCCTATCACCAACTATCCTTCCTTCCTTCCTTCCTTCCTTCCTGCCCAGCCTTGCATATATCGAAGCTTTTTTGTGGGTGTGTCTCCTATTGACACTTCTCACACGACTGCCAACTTGATCTTAAAATGTTCCAAAAAACCTGCAAACCTTTTTATCGCCTGCAGGCTTACTAACATCGCACCCACTATTAAGATGAAGAAGAACGAGAACATGAAGAAGAACAACAACAAGAAGATGATGGGAAAAACTTACAAACATCACAATCACTATGAAAAAGAAAAGGAGGAAGATGAAAAAGAAGAGGTCAACAACGAAGAAGATGAAGAAGAAGATGAAGAAAGAGAAGAACAAGAAGAGGATCAAGAGAAAAAACTTACTAACATCCCAATCACTATGAAAAAGAAGAAGAGGAAGAAGATGAAAAGGAAGAAGTCATCAACGAAGAAGAAGATGGAGAAGAACAAGAAGAAAGAAAAGAACAAGAACAACAAGAAGAGGATCAAGAGAAAAGACTGACTAACCTCCCAATCACTATGAAAAAGAAGAAGAGGAAGATGAAAAAGAAAATGTCAACAACGAAGAAGAAAAAGAAGAAGTAGAAAACGAAGAGGAAAAACAAGAACAACAAGAAGAGGGTGAAGGAAAAATTTACTAACATCCCTATCACCATGAAAAAAAAAAAGAAGAGGGAGAAGATGAAAAAGAAGAAGTCAACAACGAAGAAGAAGAGGAAGAGGAGGAGGAAGAGGAGAGAAAAATTGGAGGCATATTTACATTAATAGGCCGTGGAGAGAAAATGCGATAGGGTGATAAGAGGGAGGGAGGGAGAAAGGAGAGAAGGGAGGGAGGGAGAAGGGAGGGAGAGGAAAGGGTGCCAAGACAATATTGGACTGACCAAGTGGGCGGAGGAAAGGGAGAGAGGGAGGGAGAGAAGTGGAGGAAAGAGGGGAGAAAAGTAGAGGGGAGATGAGAGAAAGGGAGATGAAAGAGGGATAGAGAGGGAGGAGGGAAAGACAGCCGGAAGAGAGAGAGAGAGAGAGAGAGAGAGAGAGAGAGAGAGAGAGAGAGAGAGAGAGAGAGAGAGAGAGCATGAGGGACGGAGGAAGGAGTAAACACGTCAGTCAATGAATCTTTTCCCTTCCTGGATGATAAATAAAGAGAAAAGCCAATGATAATAATAATAATAAAAATAATAATAATAATAATAATAATAATAATAATAATAATAATAATAACCTTGATAAAAAAAGGAGATAATTTAAGGTGCGAAGCCAAGATGCAGAGGAAGAGGAGGAGGAGGAACGAGAAGAAGAAGAAGAAGAAGAGGAGGAGGAGGAGATCAAACAAAACAAGGTACAAACAGAGGGAGGAGGAGGAGGAGGAGGAGGAGGAGGAGGAGGAGGAGGAAGGAGAAGAGGAGGAGGAGGAAGGAGAAGAGGAGGAGGAGATCAAACAAAACAAGGTACAAACAGTGGGAGGGAGAGGATACAGGAGGAGGAGGAGGAGGACGAGGAGGAGGAAGGAGAAGAAAAGGAAGACGAGGAGGAGGAGGAGGAGGAGATCAAACAAAACAAGGTAGAAACAGTGGGAGGGAGAGGATACAGGAGGAGGAGGAGGAGGAGGAGGAGGAGGAAGAGGAGGAGTATTTATTTCTGGAGAGCCTGGCACCTGGCACTACCACCACCACTACCACTTGCATCACCACCACCACCACCTCCACAACACCATAAAATAATACAAATACACACACGGTTGACATCCACCACCACCATCACCACCACCACCAAAACAATAACAAACGGACGTCACCACTCTTGCATCACCACAATAACGATACACCACTAATCACCACCACCAAATTAATCATACATCACCACCACTACCAAAACAGTATCAAGTTATCGTCATCACCATCACCTTCACTCTTCCACCACTATGAATTCAAATTACTTCATCAATCATCTTTTTCTTAAAACAACCTCTACGAAAGCCTTGTCAAACTATCACTAGGCTCATAACACTACCCACCATGGAAATACTAACACCACAACCTCCACCAAACCCTTATTAAATGTCTAATGTCTAAGAATGTTGACCCAAGTTAGATTCAAATTAATAAAAAAAAAAGTAATACAGACTTTAGATTGATTATACAAGATTTCTACATACTCCTCCAATACTAGCAAAACGACAAGAAAGAAAGACACAAACATTAAAAACAAGAAAAAAACATTAATCTTATAGTATACCTGCAAGTCCTTCACCTCACCCATTTTCCTTAGAGCCCAATGTCCCGTTTTCTTTAACTCTCTCTCTCTCTCTCTCTCTCTCTCTCTCTCTCTCTCTCTCTGATCCATCACGGAGGTATTGCAGTGATTCAAAACTCGATTACACACACACACACACACACACACACACACACACACACACACAAATTTGAGTTTAATATGATAAGAAGAATTAAAGGAAAGAAAAGGAAAGGGGAAAAGTGATAGGAGAGGAAAGGATAGAAAGGGAAAAGAAGGAAAGGGAAGGAAAATATGGAAGAAAGAGAGAAAAAGGGCAGGAAAAAAGCGATAAATTAAGTAAAAGAAAGGTGAGAGAATTAAAGGAAAGGAAAAAGAGGAAAAGAGAATAAAGAAAAGGGAAAAGAAGTGAAAATAATTACGAAAAGGAGGAAATAAGAGAACAAATAAGAAAAGGAAAGGGAAGAGAAAACGAAAGAAAAGGAAAGGAGAGGAAGAGGAAAAAGGAAAGAAAAATAAGGAAGACAAGGAAGAAAGGGAAGAAAAAGGATGACAAGGAAAAAATGAAGGGAAAAAAAATGTTAGCGAATTCCTACTTTTTTTTCTTGATTATTTTCGACTCGTAATTGAAAACAGAAAGGATGGGGGGAATCTCTCTCTCTCTCTCTCTCTCTCTCTCTCTCTCTCTCTCTCTCTCTCTCTCTCTCTCCCTACACCCTATTCATAGCTCACCCTTCCTCATAACAAACAGGAAGAGGGAGAGGAAGGGAGAAAGGGGGAGAGAGGGAGAGAAAAGGGGGAGAGAAAGATAGGTAATGGAATACACATGTGAGGCTTAAATCTCTCTCTCTCTCATCAAGTTTGTAAAGAAATTCGAGACTTCTTTTTAAACACATTAGAGAGAGAGAGAGAGAGAGAGAGAGAGAGAGAGAGAGAGAGAGAGAGAGAGAGAGAGAGAGAGAGAGAGAGAGAGAGAAGGAAGAGATAATGAGGGAAAAATAAGGTAAAGAGAGAGAGAGAGAGAGAGAGAGAGAGAGAGAGAGAGAGAGAGAGAGAGAGAGAGAGAGAGAGAGAGAGAGAGAGAGAGAGAGAGAGAGAGAGAGAGAGAGAGAGAGAGAGAGAGGTAACTAGCGCACCTTTCCCAGCCTGTCCTTGCTCTAGTTCAAATATAACCTCTGACAGCCGTGGGAATAAAAAATAAGAAAAAAAAAAAGGAAAAGAAAAAAAAGTAAGGGAGACAGATGAGTTTGCCCTTGGCCCGGTCCGTTTTCCTCTGTTTACTACTCCGTTTTCTTTCTCGGGTGCCAGAACGGTCCATTTTCTGTTGTTGTTTATTTTTTTAAAGACTGGGTATCCCTTTCCCGTTCTCTCTCTCTCTCTCTCTCTCTCTCTCTCTAACGAACGACTATACAAGAAAAATAATAAAAAAGAAAAAGAAGAAGAAAAGGAAGGAGGATAATAATAATAATAATAATAATAATAATAAGAAGAAGAAGAAGAAAAGGAGGAAAAAAATGAAGATGATGATGATGAGGAGGAAGAATGAGAAGAATAAAAAGAAAAGGAGGAAGAAAAAGAAGAAGAAAATAAAGATAATTATGAGGAGGAGGAAGAGAAGGAGGAAGAAGAAGACGAAAAAGAAGACGAGGAAGAGGAAAAAGATGATGATGAAGTGAATGAAGAGGAAGATGAAGTAACCGAGGAAGACAAAGAAGCAAATAAACAAGAAAACAAATGAAGAAAACAAAAGAAGAAAAAGAAGATGATGATGATGATGAGGAGGAGGAGGAGAAGGAGAAGAAGGAGGATACGAAGGAGCAGAAGAAGAAAGAAAAAAAAAGAGAAGTAAAGACAGAAAGAGAAATGACTAAGCAAAAATTTAAATAAGAAAATAAAGAAAACAAGAAGAAAACATTAATGATACGAATACATGAAGTCACACCACGTCGAGAGAGAGAGAGAGAGAGAGAGAGAGAGAGAGAGAGAGAGAGTAAACACCATAAAATACAAACACAAACACACAAGGGAAAAACACACATACCCTCCCCCCCCACTGCACTCATTACTCCTCCTCCTCCTCCTCTTATCCTCCTCTCCTTTCTCTCTTTCCTCTAAACCATTTACTTATTTTTTCTTTATTTTCCTTATTTCTGCTTCCTTTTCTTCCTCTTAATTTGATCCCTTTTCCTCTTTCTCCTCCTCCTCCTCCTCTTCTTCCTCTTATCCTCCTCATGTTTCTTTTTTTCTTTCCTCCAATTTACTTCTTTTTTATTTTTATTTATTTCTGCTTCTTTTTCTTCCTCTTATTTCGACCCCTTCTCTTTTTCTTCCTCCTCTTTTCCTCCTTTCACTCATTCTCCAAACTATTTACTGTTTAAATATTTTTGCTACTTTTTTCCTTCCTCCTTCTTTTCTTTCTCCTCCTCCTCCTCCTTTTGCGTTTTTTTCTTCTTCCTCTCTTCCTCCTCCTCCTTCTCTCGTTACTTCTTCCTATCTTTTCTTCACACGATTTATATTCCTTAACATTTTTCCTACATTTTCTTCCTCTCATTTCCATTCCTTCTCTTTCTCTCCTCTTCTCTTCCTCCTCCTTTTATCCTTCTCTCTTTTACCCTTCCCTCTCTCTCTTTCCTCCCAACAAGTTACGTACGTATTAATTTTACCTTTTTTTGTTCTTCTCATCTCCAGTTCTCCTCCTCCTCCTCCTCCTCCTCCTACTACTACTACTACTACTACAACTGTTCCCCTTTCTGCTTCGCTTCTACTATCACTTAATCTACGAAATACAGAAAGAAGTTGAAAGAAAAAAAGAAAGAACAGGAACAGCAAAATGAAAAAAAAAGAAAAATAATGATGAACAACAAACAACAGCAACAACAACAATCTCCTTTTGCCTCCCCTCACTTTTCCTCTCCCATTAAACAGACAGACAGAAATAGATAGACAGATAGATAGATAGATAGATAGATAGAGAGAGACAGGTGAGTGGGATGCTGCAGGTGACAGGTAAATGTTTATTGGCTCAGGTGATGACAGGTGTGCTCTGATTGGCTGAGAGAGAGAGAGAGAGAGAGAGAGAGAGAGAGAGAGAGAGAGAGAGAGAGAGAGAGAGAGAGAGAGAGAGAGAGTTTTAATCAATGCATCTCCTGAGTTCTATTATTTTCTAGTGAGAGAGAGAGAGAGAGAGAGAGAGAGAGAGAGAGAGAGAGAGAGAGAGAGAGAGATCACTTCCAATAAATCCTTCTTTTCCTATCAACACCACCACCACCACCACTACCACCACCACCACCATAATCACCACCACCACCACCGCCACACAATATGGCGGACGTAGTAAACAAGAAATCCTATAGGTGGAAATTTCCGAGGCCTGATGACGTCATGGGAGGCTACACGCGCTCCTATTGGTCGAGGGAATGGCTAATGCGTGACGTCATAAGCTACGGCACTTCTGATTGGCTCCCGTCTCGCCCAATAGGAATTCTCGGTTTTCCTATTTCGTTTTTACTCTTTAAGGATTTTTTTTTTGTTTGTCTTTTGTTTTGTTTTGATTTTTTGTGTTGTTTTGTTTTTATGCGATAGACTGGTTTCATTAGAGTTAGACATATTCTCTCTCTCTCTCTCTCTCTCTCTCTCTCTCTCTCTCTCTCTCTCTCTCTGTTTTTTTTGTCTCTTTCGTTTTCTGTTTTTTTTATTTTTTCCTTTCCTTCTATTCTTTCTTATAATTTCTTCTCTCTCTCTCTCTCTCTCTCTCGTAGCGATGATTGAAGAGAGATTCTGGCATTTGAAGGAGGCACTCACCACCACCACCACCACCATCATCACCACCACCACCACCACCACTACCATCACCACCACCACCATTATCATCTTTATCACCACTACTGTCACGATGGTAGTAGTAGTGGTGGTGGTGGTGGTGGTGGTGGTGGGATTGGTGGTGTTTTTGGAGCAGAAATGGTGTCGAGTGATGCTGTTTGCGTTGGTGTTGTGGAGGTGGTGGTGGGTGGTGAAGGTGGTGGTGGTGGTGATGGGGGGGAGGAAGGGGGGGATAGTCACGTAACCGTATTAGTGGAAGAAGAAGAGGATTAGGAGGAGGAGGAGGAGGAGGAAAAGGATTAGGAGGAGGAGGTGTTTCTGGAGTTAGTCAAAGATGAAGAAGAAGAAGAAGAAGAAGAAGTGAAAGAAAAGAAGAAAATGAGGAAGAAGAGCTGAAGGAAGAAGAAGGAAGGAAGAAAGACGAAGAAAAGGAGGAGAAGGAGGAGGAGGAGGAGGAGGAAAAGAAGGCGGGAGATGAAGGTGGCTGAGAACGAGCTTATGGCGTTGGTGGCCGAGGAAGAGGAGGAGAAGGAGGAGGAGGAGGAGGAGGAGGAAGATTTGGCACCAAGCAAGGAGCCAACGAGGAACTGTGCCACTTCATCCCTCCTCCTCCTCCTCCTCCTCCTCTCTTCCTGTCTTCTGCGCTTCCCTTTTATCTTCCCTTCTCGCGGTTTTTCCTCTGGTCTATAAATGTTTGTGAATGGGGAAGAGGAAGAGAATGAAGAAGAGGAAGAAGAGGAAGAGGAGAGAGAGAGAAGGAAGGCGAGAAAACGAAGAGAGAATGAAGAAGAGGAGGAGGAGAAAGAAGGAAGGAGAGAAAAGGAAAAGAGAATGAAGAAGATGAGGAGGAGGAGAAAGAAAGAAGGAAGGAGAGAAAACGAAGAGAGAATGAAGAAGAAGAGGAGGAGAAAGAAGGAAGGAGAGAAAACGAAGAAGAGGAGGAGGAGGAGAAAGAAGGAAGGAAAACGAAGAGAAATAATAAAAAAATCGAAATAGTGATGATGATGATGAATATAATAAAAGAAGAAAAAATAATGAAGAAAGGAAGAAAAGAAATAAGCAAAAGAAGAAAAAGGAAGAAACGGAAGAAAATAAATAGGAAAAAAAAAACTGGATGAAAAAGACGAAGGAGGAGGAGGAAGAGGCGGAAGAAGAAAAAGAGGAGGAGGAGGAGGAAGAGGAGGAAGAAGGGAGATAAAAAGAAGACGCGTCAGGTAATGTGATAAAAACGGTTCACACGATAATGTAGATGATAAGGAAGAGGAAGAAGAAGAAGAGGAGGAGGAGGAGGAGGAGGAGGAGGAGGAGGAGGAGGAGGAAGAAAAAACATGTCTGGCCACCTTTCCTTTTTCACACACACACACACACACACACACACACACACACACACACACACACACACACACATTGATAACCCCCTATGTAGACCTCTTTAACTAAGCACCTATCAACCTCATTCTATTCCCCTATCTTCATCTACGTCTTTTTTCTACATCTGGCATCTACACCTCATTTCCCTCTTTCCTATCTTTATTTATGTCTATTTTTATCTTTATGCATCTTTTACTTAGTTTCTTTATTTTATTTTTATTTTCCCTATCTTTATCTATGTCTCTGTGTTTACTTATGCATTTACTAACCTCATTTTTGTACCTAATTTCCCTCTTTCCCTTCTATATCCATGTCTATCTTTATCTTCATACATCTTTTACCTCGTTTCTTTATCTTAATTTCTCATCTTCCCCTTCTTTAACAACGTCTATCTCTGTATTTGCATTTATTATCCGCATTTTCTATCTTCCCTATCTATATCTATCTCTATACTATCTATCTGTAACTTTAACTATCTCTATATATACGCATGCATGTATATATAACCTCCCTATCTATCTATCTATCTATCTATCACCTCCCTATCTATCATCACAAGAAAAGGAAAGCAAAACAAATTCCCTTCAAGATCCTAACATTAACGAACGAAGAAAAGTAAATAAAAAAACTAATTTCTTTAAACAGCCAAGAAAGAAAGAAAGAAAGAAAGAAAGAAAGAAAGAAAAAAGAGGTGTATTGAATGTCTTTGTTTGCTGTTATAAAGACTTGAAACTCCATCTTCCTCACACACACACACACACACACACACACACACACACACACACACACTGGTGGAGAGGTCCTTGCTTGCATATGGCACACAAATGGAGCTGTGATGTGGCTGGTTGGTGATGTGGAGGAGGTGGGTGGAAGAGGAGGAGGAGGAGGAGGAGGAGGAGGAGGAGGAGGTGAAAGGGTGGTTGAGTGAGGTGGTGGCAAGGAAAAGGTTGGTGGAGAATTTGGAGGTGGTGGATGGAGGAAGGAAGGGAGGTGGAGAGGGAAGGCATGTGGAGTTGAAAAGGTGTTGGTGGTGATAGTGGTGGTGGAACGGTGGTGATGAAGGAAGGCATTTGGAGTTGAAAAATGGTGGTGCATGGTGATGGTGGTGAGGATGTGTGGAGAGGAAGGAGAAAGAGGGAGAACCATGTGGAGTTGAAGAAAGTGATGGTGATGTATGGTGGTGGTGGTGATGTATAGTATAGGTGGATAGGTGGAAGCGTGTGGGTGGAGGTGGGTGTGATGGGGACAGCAGACGGGAGGTGGAGACTAAAGGGCATTGGGGAGATGAGAAGTGGAGATGAGAGACTGAGAGAAAGGAGTGGAGGGGGAGAGGTGGAGGTGGAGAGGTGGAGGAGACTAAAGGGCATTGGGGAGATGAGAAGTGGAGATGAGAGACTGAGAGAAAAGAGTGGAGGGGGAGAGGTGGAGAGGTGGAGAGGTGGAGGAAGAGATGGGGTAGGTAGGCTGACAGGAAATGTGTGTGTGTGGAGTGGGTGGTGGATGAGAGATGGAGAGGAACGAGAAAGGACAATTGAGGTGGAGGTATGTGGAGGAGGAGGAGGAGGAGGAGACAGGAAACGAAGGAATATGTGTGGAGGAGGAGGAGGAAGAAGAGAAGAAGGAAAGTAGATTAGGAAGAAAAAGAAGGGAAGAACGAAGATGATAGGAAACATAACGAGAGGAAGAGAGAAGAGGAAGAAGAGGAGGAGAGGATAGACCTGACCCCTCTTTCGGCCACCTCTTTTGATTATTTTTAGGAGCAGCGGGTAGCGGGCTTTTTTTTTTTTATTATTGTTTCCCTTTTTGTGTGCCCTTGAGCTGTCTACTTTGTTGTAAAAAAAAAAAAAAAAAAAAAAAATTACACGATAAAGGTTGGTTATATATATATTTGACCTTCACGCCATCTATACTCATTTTCACGAACCAATCTTTTTACTCCCTCCCTCTCTCCTACCTTGCTCTCCCTTCCCCCCCTCCGCATGTAACACAACACAATGCAACACAAAACTATATAGAACACTACTTTTTCGTTCTCTTCCTCCTCCTCCTCCTCAGTTCATACTTCTTCGCTTTCTTCCTCCTCCTCCTCCTCTTCCTCTTTCAACGTAACACAGACACAACACACAGCAACACAAAAGTAGAGCCTCCCTCCCTCCCTTCCTTCGTTACTTCCTACCTCCCTCCCTTCCTTCCTTCCTTCCTACCTTGCTCTCTTCTCAAACCCACAAACCCACACACACACACGAACACACGTCTACATAGGCCCAGGTAACACTAACACAACACAGAACAACACTATAACACTACCAGCAACAGAAACACAGGACAAAACCAGAAAGAACTCACAACACAAGCACAATATTCCCCCCGTGACTGTTGTACAATCCTCTAATCCAGTTACACTTTGATCTCGCGTCACGGTTCGGCAAATTTCAATCAGCGAATGGATTTAGTGGTTTAGGTCCGCGGCGGAATATTAGAACTGTGTGTCTGTCTCATCTGTCTGTATGTATTCGCCTGTCTGTCCGTCTGTCTCTCTCTGTCAATAGGCTCTTCTCCACCGTACGAATCTGCATCAAAACCTCATTATCTGAATACTGTCCCGTGAATCACCTTTACCTGGGCTTAATTAAAACAGACCCCTTACATTCTCACACATTCTGCTGACAAACGAACTATTAAAACACGCACATTCACACAGACATACGAGCTTCCATAAAAGACAGACATACAGACAAGCACATACATGACCTAGCCTAACCTAACCTAACCTTACCTAGCCTAGCCTTACCTAACCTTACCTTACCTTACCTAACCTAACCTTACCTTACCTAACCTTACCTCACCTAACCTAGCCTTACCTAACCAAACCTAACCTTACCTTACCTAACCTTACCTCACCTAACCTAGCCTTACCTAACCAAACCTAACCTTACCTAGCCTAACCTTACCTTACCTAGCCTTACCTAACCTAACTTTACCTTACCTAACCTTACCTTACCAAACCTAGCCTTACCTAACCTAACCCAACTTTATCTTAGCTAACCTAACCTAACCTAGCCTTACCTAACCTTGCCTAACCTAACCTAGCCTTATCTAACCTAACCTAACCTAGCCTTGCCTTGCCTAACCTACAGCAAATATACGAACTTCAGACAAACAGACAAACTTGACCTTGCTGGGTGTGAAAATAGACACTCACCAGGGACAAAAGAGAAATAAATAAATAAAGAAAGAAAGAAAGAGAGAAAGGAAAGGTGAGATAATTCCTGCACCACCACCACCACATCGTTTCCCCTCACCTCTCCTCTCCTCTTTCCCTTTCAAATCTTTCCCTTAGGACCAAATATTACCCCTTTAAGTCTCCCCTTTCCTTCCCATCCCTTCCTCCCTACCTCATCCCCTCTCCCCTCTCTCTTCCGACGCCTTTCCTCCCCTCCCCGCCCCTCCCTTCTTCCTCTCCCCTCCCCTTAACGCGTGAGAAAGGGAGATTGATTTACTGAAGGGAAGATCTAAGGGGAAAGAGGGAGGGAGGGAGAAGGGAGGGGGAAAAGAGGGAGAGGAGGAAAGAGAGAAAGAGGGAAGGGAGGGAAAGAGGGGAGAGGGGGGAAAGAGGGGAGAGGAAGGAGAGGGGGAGAGTATGTTAAGTGGAAGGTAAGGGAATGCTAGAATGAGGGAAGAGGGGAGAGGAGGAGGAAGAGGAAGAGGAGGAGGAGGAGGAGGAGGAGAGAGGGGAAAGAAAGTTAAATGTAAATAGTGAATCTTTAAAATGTGCAAATAAAAGAGAGAGAGAGAGAGAGAGAGAGAGAGAGAGGTGTACGAATAAATTTAGTCTCTCTCTCTCTCTCTCTCTCTCTCTCTAAGGGAAATGAGTCAGCGTTGTGGTTGTTTGTTCGTTTGTTTGTTGTCTTAGGGTTTGAAGGCAGACCACCGACCACGAGGCACTGGGGGTCTCTCTCTCTCTCTCTCTCTCTCTCTCTCTCTCTCTCTCTCTCTCTCACACACACACACTGACACACACACACACACACACACACACACACACACACACACACACACACACACCTGGTCACCTTAATTAACCCATTGTCCCCATAAATCGCAGGTGATCGGCCTAATAAACACACACACACACACACACACACACACACACACACACACACACACACACACACACACACAATGAAGGAGATAAATAAAGTAAGAAAGACGAAAAAAACATATATAAGAAAATAGTAATAAAGCGATAAACATGGTAATAAGAAACGTGTAATAATAATAATAATAATAATAATAATAATAATAATAATAATAATAATAATAATAATAATGTAAGTCACGCTATGTCCTTAATCTGTACAAGAGGATGAAAGGAATGGACGAGGTGGAAGAGGAGAGGAAGAAGAGGGGAAAGGGGGAGGAGAGTGAAGGGGAAAAGAGGAAGATGAGGGGAAAAGAGGAAAAGAAAAGAGGAAGAAGAGAATCGAGAGGAAAAAGAAAGGAGGATGAAAAAAAGAGGAAAAGGGAAAAAAGGAAAGAATGAAATAGGAAAAGGGGGAGAAGATGAGGGGAAAGGGAGAGAATGAAGGAAAAAGAGGAAAATGAGGGAAAAAAGGAAAGTAGATGAGGGAAAACGGATGAAGGGGAAAAGGGGAGACGGAGAATGAGGGGAAACGATAAAGAAGAGGGAAAAGGGGAGAAGGATGATAAAAATGGAGAGGAAGAGGAGAAGAGGATGACAGTAACAGGGAAGGAGGATGAGGAAAAGGAGAGGAAGATGAGGGGAAAAGGGGAGGAAGAAGAGGGGGAAAGGTAGCTCCATTAAACTTACCAAGGGGTCTCTCTCTCTCTCTCTCTCTCTCTCTCTCTCTCCCCCAACCTAGATTCCGCGTTCGTCTCTTCCCCTTTAAGTCTATTTTTGCATGTCTGTTCCCGCGTCTGATGTCTGTATACCACCTGTCTGTCTGTCTGTGTCTGTCTGTTATGGCTGGTCACCTTTAAGTCCACCTCTGACTGTCCGAATCTCCGTTGTCTGTAATCTACCTGTCTGTCTGTTACCTGGTGTCTGATTATGTGTGTATCTTTGCTGTCTGTGCTTTCTACCTGTCTGTACCCTCGTCTGTATAGTCTGTGAGCTTGCTGTCTGTCTGTGTGTCTATCTAGGGCTTGTTTTTTGTTTGTCTGTACCCTTGTCTGTTGTCTGTGAGCTTCCTGTCTGTCTGTCTATTTGAGGTCTGTTTTTGCTTGTCTGTACCCTTGTCTGTTGTCTGTAAGCTTCCTATCTGTCTGTCTGTCTATCTGGGGTCCATTTTTTGCTTGTCTGTACCCTTGTCTACTGTCTGTGAGCTTCCTATCTGTCTGTCTGTCTATCTGATGTCAGTTTTTGCTTGTCTGTACCCTTGTTTGATGTCTGCATGGCGCTTTCTCTCTGTCTGTTCATTAGGCGTCTGTTCTTGCTTGTCTGTACCCTCGTGTGCTGTCTGTAAGCTTCCTATATGTCTGTCTGTCTGATGTGTGTATGGCTCTTTCTGTCTGTCTGTTCAATAGGCGTCTGTTCTTGCTTGTCTGTACCCTCGTGTGTTGTCTGTAAGCTTCCTGTATGTCTGTCTTTGATGTGTATGGCTCGTCCTGTCTGTCTGTTCATAAGGCGTCTGTTCTTGCTTGTCTGTACCCTCGTGTGTTGTCTGTATTCCTCGTAAGTGTCTGTCTAGGGTTTATTTTAAGTCTGTCTGTGGTCTCTTCAGTGGCGTATCGGTCGTTCTATACATATCTCAACACCTGCAAAATCTGTGAGTGTACTTTTATATTTTTCATGCTGGCCTGTATTTTTTATTTTTATTTTTACAGCAAAGGAGACAGCTCAAGGGCGCACACACACACACACACACACACACACACACACACACACACACACACACACACACACACACATAAAAAAAAAAGCCCGCTACTCGCTGCTCCTAAAAAGATTACAGAGTGGCCCCAAAAGAGAGGTCAGTTCAGGGATATATAATTCAAGGATATACAATTCAATCCATCTACTTCTGTGTCTTTCTGCATCAGTCTGTACTTTTTTTTCTTATTATCTTCCTGTCTATGCCTGTCCAGTGCTTGGCTTCACAATGGGCGTGGGTGCCTGGCTTACAGTGGGCGTGTGTGTGTGTGTGTGAAAGGCTTACAAAATCGTGGGTGCTTAGAATTGCAGTGGAGGCGTGGGTGAGGGCGTGTGGGCGTGGGTGCCTGGCTTACAGTGGGCGTGTGTGTGTGTGCAAGGCTTACAGAATCGTGGGTGCTTGGAATTGCAGTGGAGGCGTGGGTGAGGGCGTGGGGGCGTGGGTGAGGGCGTGTGGGGGTGGGTGAGGGCGTGTGGGCGTGGGCGATTTAGTAAGACGTATACCTGTCCTCCACACCCCTTTATCCCTGTCTACCTGTCCATTCATTAGCAGAGCATTACCTGAGGGGCGTGCATGGGTGTGGCGTGCATGGGTGTGGCGTGGAGGGCGTGGGTGGCGCGGGGCCGGGCGGGGTGATGGCTGTCCGCCCCCCAGCGCCAACATGGAACATGGCGTGGGCGTGCGAGCGAGCGAACGGCCGGGCGTGGGTGCTCTGGCTTGCTGGCGTGGGTGGGTGGGTGGCTTGGCAATGGGCGTGGGTGACTTCAAACGGGCGTGAAATATAGGCTTGCAGTGGGCGTGGGTGCTTGTGGTTGAAGTAGGCGTGGGTAGCTTCAAACGGGCGTGGGTGACAAGCTTGAAGTGGGCGTGGGTGCCTTCAAACGGGCGTGGGTGCTTGTGCTTATGGGCGTGGGCGTATCTAGGCTTGCAGTGGGCGTGGGTGCATAGCCTTAGACTGGGCGTGGGTGTGAAGCCTTATACTGGGCGTGGGTGCCTGACTTGCAGTGGGTGTGGGGGCGTGTGTGTGCAAGGCTTACAATATCGTGGGTGCTAAGAATTGCAATGTGGGCGTGGGTGAGGGCGTGTGAGATTTAGTAAGACGTATATGTGCTTGGAAATACAGTGAAGGCGTGTGTGTTGGCGTGGGTGCAATACTAACCAGCAACACAAAAACAACAGGAGCCACAGCAACACAAAACTAGCCTCAGATCCACGCCACGGTGTTGAGAGAGGAACAACACAAGGATGGCCTAAGCAACACAAGGAACTCAACAACCTACTCCTCCTTCTCCTTCTTCTACTCCAGACGCAACACAACACAACACAACGAGGAACACGCAACACCTCGTCCCTTCTACATGGTTCCTTTTCTTTGGGTGTTTCTGGGTTGTTTTGATTTGTGTTGCCTTGTTATTGTTTTTCTTTTGTTGTTCACTTCATTTGGTTCTCTTCATGGTTGAGTTTTTTTTCTTTGTTTTTCTTTGTCTTTGTTGGTGTTTCTTCCTCTCCGTCTTTCTCTATCTTATTCTTTAGGTCTTTTCATGGTTCCTTTTTTTCTTATCTTTATTTCTATCTTTGTTTCAGTCTAGTTTTCCACATGATTATTTTCTTTCTTCCTTCCTTTCTCTATCTTTAATCTTTATCAGTGTTTCTCTCTGTCTCTGTCTATCTTTCACTATTTTCCTTCATGGCTTTTTCCTTCCTTCCTTCCTTCCTTTCTTTCTTTCTCTATCTCCAATCTTTATCAGTGTTTCTCTCTGTCTCTCTCTATCTTTCACTCTTCATTTTCCTTCATGGCTTCTTCCTTCCTTCCTTTCTTTCTTTCTTTCTTCCTTTCTCTATCTCCAATCTTTACCAGCGTCTCTATCTCTATATCTCTATCTCACTAACCTCCTCATCATGGAAACGTATACAAGATAAAAGAGGTCACAGCAGTTCAAAGCCTCAGGTCACGTCAGGTCACATCAGGTCAGGTTAAGTTAGCTCAGGTCAACGCAACACAAATCTAGCAGCCATGGCAACACTCGCAACACTCTTGACTCACAACACTAGGCCTGGAGGGGGTGAGGGAGTGGGTGCAGGCGGGTGACGGCGGTGGTGGTGGTGTTACCGCGCATCCTCTTCTGCGCACCACCACTAAAAAACAACAACAACAACACTACTGGCGGGTTCCAATGTCTGTATGACCGCCCGCCTCTCCTCTCTCCTCCAGACTGGTTGGTTGGTTGGTCCGTCCCCTCTCTCTCTCTCTCTCGGCGGCAGCATCCCTCCTCTCCCTCCCATCTGTGACAATCAATGGCGCTTCCTCGTATCCTCGCTACAGGGCCCCAGAGATGCCACGCGCGCAGCATCCCGCCTCTTCTCCCCTCACTTTCCTCGCGTTTCCCCTCTTCCACAGCGATACTTTCCCCTCGCACAGTCTTATTTTCCCGTCTTCCTTCGTCTCGCTTCCCCTCATCCTTCCCCTTCTTACACTTCATTTTCCCCTCTCCCACCTCCCTATTTTCCCTCCCTAACAGTCTTTACTTTTCTGTTCCCTTTCCCCTCATCCTTCCCCTTGCTTTCCCTTCTTACACTTCATTTTCCCCTCTCCCACCTCTCTATTTTCCCTCCCTTACAGTCTTTACTTTTCTGTTCCTTTCCCCTCACCCATTTTCTCCTCTGATACCCCTCTCCCACGGTCATACTTTCCCCTCTCCCACTGTTTACTTTTCCCCTCTCTCACCCTTCACTTTCCCCTCTCTCCCCTCGTTTTTCCCGTTTCCCCTCTCCCACCTATTACTTTTCCCCTCACTTTCTCCCCTCTCCTACCTCTAACTTTCCCTTCTCACGGCACTCATTTTTCCCCTCTCTCTCAACCCCAATTCTCCCCTCTCACAGTCCTTGTTCTCTTCCCCTCTTCCAACTCTTACTTAAATCCCATCTTCCAGCACTCTCTTTCCCCTCTCCCAAAACTCTCTTTCCCCTCATTTCCCCCCTTCACAAGCTTCAAGAACACAAACACCCATTCCTATTCTTAACTATCCCATATATACATAAAAAAATCAACCCCTCACTCTCCCATCTTCCAGTACTCTCTTTCCCCCCTCCCTCCCCTCTCTCAACACACTCTTTCCCCCCATTCACAAGCCTCAAGAACACAAAAACTTATTCCTGCTCTTAACTATCCCATATATACATAAAAAAAATCTACCCCTCACTCTCCCCTTATCAAAGAACAGATGTCACTTTCCCGACTCTCCCCTTCCTCACACTCTTCTCTCAAACAGCAGATAAGATGCGCTCCCCTCTACTCTCCCCTTCTCAGACAGCAGATATGATACTCTCCCCTTCCTCTTATTCACCTCAAAAAAGCAGGTAAATTTATCTCCCCACTTTCTGTTCTCTTCCTCTCACTCCCCTCACTCGAAAAACAGATAAGGTAGTCTCCCCTCTTATACTCTCCCCCTTCCCCACATTCCCCTCCCCAAAACTCTCCCCACAGACAAATTACCCTCCCTTCTCTCCCCTTACCCCCAATTCTTCCCCTCTCAAAACTTTCTTACCACGCAGATAAGATAGTCTCCCCTCTCTTCTACTCTCCCCTTCCCCAAAACAACTCCCCAGACAAATTATCCTCCCTTCTCTCCCCCTTACCGTCACTTCTTCCCCTCCC
Organism: Eriocheir sinensis; assembly: GCF_024679095.1. Taxonomy (NCBI): domain Eukaryota; kingdom Metazoa; phylum Arthropoda; class Malacostraca; order Decapoda; family Varunidae; genus Eriocheir; species Eriocheir sinensis. Next base: position 7,787,395 of record NC_066537.1, read on the forward strand.
AAAACTCTCTCAACACGCAGATAAGATAGTCTCCCCTCTTCTACTCTCCCCTTCCCCAAAACAACTCCCCACAGACAAATTACTCTCCCTTCTCTCCCCTTTCCTATCACTCCCCTCTCACTCAAAACCCTCTCAAAAAGCAGATAAGATAGTCTCCCCTCTATTCTAATCTCCCCTCTTTATCAACCCGTGATTTTCCCCTCTTCCTCTCTCCCCTTTCCCCTCATTTACCCTCCCCAAAATGTTACTCCCCATCTCCCTCTCTGACAACTAGCTTCTCTCCCCTTTCCCTCTCTTCCTCTCCCCTTACTCTTATACTCCCCTTTCTGACAACCAGTTATTTTCCCTTTTTTCTCCCCTTCCCTTTACTTCCCCCTATCTCCCCTTCCCCTTCACTTACCCCTCTCCCCTTCCCCTCACTTACCACTCTCCCCTTCCCCTTCTCTTTTATCATTATTTTTTTTCTCTCATCCTCTTTCGCATATATTTTACTTCTTCCATCTCTCTCTCTCTCTCTCTCTCTCTCAGTAACACAAAAAACACAAGAAAACAATCAAAACAATAAACGAATCATAGAAAACGGAAACATTTCAACCCCAACTACCCCATTTCTGTACCCCGCGGGCCACTCAGCCAGCGTTACAGAGGGGAGGCGTCACGCTCACTCCGGGGCCCGCCTCTTTACCCTCAGCAGTGCCAAAGAGGAGAGTGCCGCGCCCCTTACTGAGCGTTCTTCCCTGAGGCACCTAAGACGAAGGGAGGCCACATGGAGGAGGTAAAATTAGAAAAGGAAGAGGAGGAAGAGGAGGAGGAGGAGGAGGAAAATGCGTATGTTTGAGAGAGAGAGAGAGAGAGAGAGAGAGAGAGAGAGAGAGAGAGAGAGAGAGAGAGAGAGAGAGAGAGAGAGAGAGACTAAACCTGAAGAATTCGCTCCCAGGAATCAACAATTAGAGTAAGAATCGTATTACAGAAAGAGAGAGAGAGAGAGAGAGAGAGAGAGAGAGAGGAGAGAGTTCCAACATCAACAAACTAAACGCACGCTATAAATTCGTTTCACTGCGCCATTTCTACGCAGTTAGAGAGAGAGAGAGAGAGAGAGAGAGAGAGAGAGAGAGAGAGAGAGAGAGAGAAGAAACACATATGCGGAAGAGAATGAGATAAAAAAATAATTGATAAATAGAGAGATGAACAGAAGAGATAAAAGAGGAAAAGAAGAAATGGAGAAAAGGAAGAAGAGAAATTAAGAAGAGGGAGAAGAAGGATAGGAAGGAATGGATAGGAAAAGAGGAAAAGGATAAATCAAGAAAAGAAAGGATAGGAAGGGATGGACAGGAAAGAAGGCCAAAGAAAAATTAAGAAGAGAAAGAAGAGAAAGGATAGGAAGGGATGGACAGGAAAGAAGGCCAAAGAAAAATTAAGAGAAAGGATAGGAAGGGATAGACAGGAAAGGAGGAAAAGGGACAGGAAGTGGAGGGAAAGAGAGGGGAAAGGGGGAAGAGGAGGAAAAGGTGGAGAGAAAAAGAGGGGAGAACGTTAGAAAAGAGAAAAGAGGAGGAAAATGAAGATATGAGAAAAGGAAGAGAGGGGAAAAGAGGGTAAAGAGGAGACGGTGAGGGGAAGGAGGAAAATAAGGGAAAGGGGAAGAAGGAAGGGGAAGAAAGAAGAGGCGAGGGGAAAGAGGAGGAAAATAAGGGAGAGGGGAGGAAGGAAAGGGAAGAAAGAAGGTGGGAGGGGAAAGAGGAGGAAAATGAGAGGGGAAGAAGGAAGAGGGAAGGGAAAGAAGGAAGGGGAAGAGGGGAAGAAAATAAGGAAGAGGGAAGGGAAGAAGAGGAGGGAAGGGCAAATAGGAAGAAAATAAGGAAGAGGGGAAGAAGGAAGAAGAAAGGAGAAGAAGGATGAGGGAAGGGGAAGAGGGGAAGAAAAGAAAAGGAAGGGAAGAAGGAAGGGAAGGGAAGAGGGAAGAAAATAAGGAAGAGGGAAGGGAAGAAGAGGAGGGGAGGGAAAAGAGGAAGAAAATGAAAGGGGAAGAAAGAAAATGGAAGGGGAAGAAGGAAGGGGGAAGGGGAAGAGGGGAAGAAAATAAGGAAGAGGGAAGGGAAGAAGAGGAGGGAAGGGGAAGACTGGAAGAAAATACGAAGAGGGAAGGGAAGAAGAGGGAAGGGGAAGGGGGAAGAGGAAGAAAATAAGGAAGAGGGGAAGAAGGAAGAGGAAAGGGGAAGAGGGGAGGAAGGGAAGGGGAAGGGGAAGAGGAAGGAAGAGGAGGGAAGGGGAAGAAGGAAGAGGGAGAGGGAAGAGGAAGAGGGGAAGAAGGGAGAGGGAAGGGGAAGAGGGGAAGAAGGGAGAGGGAAGGGGAAGAGGGGAAAGAAGGGAGAGGGAAGGGGAAGAGGGGAAGAAGGGAGAAGGAAGGGAGGGGAAAACCAAGGTCACACCCACACTCAGGAATAGGTGCCAGAATTAGTCATCCCCTTCCCACCCACTCTCCTCCCCCTCCCCTTTCCTCCCCACATCCCCCCCCCACCCTCACCTCCCCTCGCCCTCATACCTTTCCCCTCTCAAAGTTGACAGGTAAGTCCGGATACACCTGGCAGAGAGGAGGAGGAGTAGGAGGAGGAGGAGGAGGAGGAGGAGGAGGAGGAGGAAGAGGCACCATGATGTCTACTAAAGCCTGCGAGAGAGAGAGAGAGAGAGAGAGAGAGAGAGAGAGAGAGAGAGAGAGAGAGAGAGAGAGAGAGAGAGAGAGAGAGAGAGAGAGAGAGAGAGAGTACTGCACTTTCCTCCTCCTCCTCCTCTTCCTCTTCTTTTTCCTTTAATTATTTTTCATTTTCTCCTCTTTTCTATTTTCTTTTTGCCTATACCCTCGATCTTCTCTCTCTCTCTCTCTCTCTCTCTCTCTCTCTCTCTCTCTCTCTCTCTCTCTCTCTCTCTATATAATTACTATCTTCCTTTTATTTTATTTTTATTTCTGTGTCTGTTGCTTCTCCCTTCCAGTTTATTCCTTCTTCTCCTCCTCCTCCTTTCGTTCCTTTCTCCCATCATTCACTCATACATTGTTATCTATTTCTGTCCTTCCTTCCTTCATTAATTTTTTTTCTTCCTTCCAGTCTTTATTTATACAGCGCTTCCTCTCTCTGTCCGTCCTTTCTCTTCCTCTTCTTTTTCTCTTCCTTCCATTCTTCATTCATACAGCAATTTCCCCTTTCTGTCCTTCCTTTATCTTTCTTTCCTTCCTCTCTTCCTCCCATTCTTTATTTATACAGCAACTTCTTTTTCCTGTCCTTCCTTTCTCTTCCTCCCATTCTTCATTTATACAGCAATTTCCTCCTTGTCCTTTTCTTCCTTTCATCTCCTCCCTTTCTCCCTCCCATTCTTCACCCATACATCAATTTCCTCCATGTCCTTTCCTTCCTTTCATCTTCCTTTTCTTCTCTTCTCCCTTCCATTCTTCACTTATAGGCCTACAACAATTTCCTCTTTCTCCTTTTCATCTTCTCCCTTTCTCTTCCTTTCCTTCTTCTCTCCCATTCTTCATTTATACAGCAATTTCCTCTCTCTGTCCTTTCCTTCCTTTCATCATCTACATTAATTCTCCCCTGTCCTCCCTTGCTCCTCCTTCCTTTAATCTTCCCTTTTTCTTTCTCCTCCTCCTCCTCCATCACAACCCATCATCATCAAGAGAATTTTTTGGCCCCAGAAGGATGGGTTTTCCCCTCTGCTTTAAATCACTTTGGTCTATGTATCATTTCACTGGGTTATGTATCTTGTTCTGTCGCCAGCCACTGATATGTTGCACCCTCATCACTGCTCTGCCACCACCACCACTAACAACACCATCACCACCACCGCCCAATATTGCTCTCATCACCATCAACACCATTTAATATTAACCTCACCTCCATCATCATCACCACTCAGTATTGCAGTCACCATCATTATCACTGCTCTCAACACCACAACCACCACCATCACTACCACAATCACCCTCACTACCACCAACAACAACAACATCACCACCACCCAATATTGCTCTCATCACCATCAACACCACCCAATATTACCACCACCATTGTCACCACCACCCAGGATTGCAATCACCACCATCATCACTGCTCTCAACACCACCACCACCACCACCATCACTACCACGATCACCCTCACCACCACCACCAACAACAACAACAACAAAATAAATAATGGTAATGATAATGATGATAATGACAATACCAAGATAGCATACAAATTAGGGAAACATTTAGGTATAAAAAAAAAAAATATATTAGTAATGGAGAGTTAAAGAAAAGGAAAGAAGGAAAATTGTAAAAGAGTAAAAGAGAATGGGAGAAGGAAAAATAAAAAGAATGAAGGATATAAATTAAGAAAGAAAGAAAAAGATGTTAGCTCAGAAAGATATTTAGAGAAAAGGAAAGTAATATAAAGCTCAAGAAACAAATACAGCACACTACATCCACAAAAGCAACACATTAAAAGAGAGAAAGAAAAATAAAAGGAGTGAGATAAAAAAAACTAAGTAGGAAAGAAAAAAGAAAAGATGTCTGGAAAAAAAAAGAAAAAAAAAGAAAAAGAAAAAGAAGAAGAAGAAGAAGAAGAAGAACAGAGGAAAATAGGAACACAATCTTGTCAAATAAATACCACAACAAAACCCTCGCCACTTCCTCCCCAAGCCGCGGCACCTCTGTCTCCCCTCGGCCAGAAATATCTCAAGGCTCACACAGCTTGTTTACGCACACTAAATTTCTGCAAGACAACCTGTGCAGCTTTTGGGCTATTTGCTGGCTCCACCGCTGAACACCACCACCACTTCACCCACCACACACAGCTGCCACTCCACCCGCACTCCGCCCACTCATCTCCGCTTTCACACCAACAATTCATAAAACTTACTAATAATACTAATACCTCACTCCATACTAGCACTCCACTTTCACTCATCATCACAAATACCACCACAGCAGTGAACATGGCAATTTTTATTTATTTATTTATTTATTTTTACGTGCCAGCCTATAGTGTTGGTAGGCTTTCTTCAGGGGCCTGGATGGTAGTCAGCCCCAGCCCGTCATGGCGCAGGCAAGTGTTTTATAGTGGCGCCATCTTTTCTTGGCTCATGCTGCCCCCCTGAGCTCATTCTTGATTCACTTGGACGGTTTCCTCTAGACAGCATCTGGGTAGTTTTAAGCCACTCGGCAGTGACTGAAAAATCCACAGCAAATTCCCTTAGAAGTTGATATGCCATCAAAATAAGGATTGGGTGTGTACTAATATTATTCAACTTCCATTCCATGTAACATAATGTAAGTAATTTTTTCATTATATAACTCAGAAGCCACCTAAATGTTTTGTAGTTATATAGGCTTTTTTATGTTCTTCTGTGATGCATTTGGGTATGAAAGGAAGAAAAACATAGTAGGAAGTGGAAAGTTAAAGAAAGGAAAGAGAAGGAAAAATGTAAGCTCAGAAAGGAAAAAAAAAAGGTGTTAATTTAGAAAGAGAGAGAAAGATGAAGAAAAAATCACCAGTAATGTATAATGATGATAAATAAACAGTGGTAGTAGCGCTAATATTAACCACATGTCAATATTAAATTCGGTTGGGGATCATTGACATAATTCACATTTTCCTCTGAGGCTCAAAATGCAACTCTTACTCTTTTCCAACAAATTCAAGGTGCATTAACAGCCCACCAAGGTCAGACACGCCCCAAGCTCAGGAAAACGTGCACACTCAGAAACACATATTTCTAGCGGTATCTCGCCCATTAATTTGTGGTTTGACAGCAATAAATTTCTTCACCAGGAAACTGCAAGGAAGTCATAATTTAAACTGTTTGCAGCCCTGACAGAAATGGGCAATAATCGTAACAAGGAAGTTCACTGTGCTGCCTCAAAATTTCATTCATGAGCAACATTAATCTTCCCTGGGTGGTCAAATAAATGCCACTGTTCTGCTGCTGCAACCAGTAACTAAACGACCCACACCAAACAATGTGACCTTGCCTATATAGTAACAGTGGTAAAGTTGGTGACGTACACTAAGGTGCTCATTGCATTGGTGTCCATCTCCATCTCTTTGGCAAGTGTGGTATCTGGGTTGCCACAGAATAGTAACACAGCCCACATCAAATGATAACATAGCCTCAAATGCCCACAAAATGTACAAGAAAGCCCCTTTCAATGGTTAGCAAGCATGTATCCACAGCTATTAGTATGGGGGAATGATATGCTAGCATGATCCTGTCAGTTTAAAATATATTCTGGTTTCCTTTTTGCTACTCATTTTACATACAGTAGTAGATATAGTTAGGTAAGGCTTGGGTTCATTTAAAATATGAGAGGTTAGGTTACAATCCCTATAGCTGGCAAAGAGAAGTCATAATTTCATCCTCAAAATTACACCAGAAGATACACCACTCCAACAAATATAACAGTAACAATGTAGCTACTTCACAGCTCTTCATTTTGATTTCCAAAGATATTTACCGTGATAATATTTCATATGTTACTTTGCTTCTCTAATTTTACTTGAATGCTAAATGTACCGGTACCATGCTAGCAGTGATAAGATCGATGCCAATAAAACAAAATTTATATGTTTACAGGCAAGAGGCTGCCATGATTATTTATTTGGGGTGAGCGAGTGCAATAATGCATAACAAATATGTGTGTTATGCACCTGTACGGGTGCCCTGCGCATCATTAATCCAGCTCCAGACTAAGTTACTATTCACTGGGTCAGGTTGGGGGGGGGGGGGGGTAGTTTAAAACAGCTGTTAACCAATTACACCTTCCATGATATATAATGGTCAGAAAACAGGTACTTTGTCCCCTAACTGTGAATATGAAGGCACAGATTGCATATACCTTTTGAGGCATGGATCAAAGTGAGAGAGAGAGAGAGAGAGAGAGAGAGAGAGAGAGAGAGAGAGAGAGAGAGAGAGAGAGAGAGAGAGAGAGAGAGAGAGAGAGAATATGCACCATCACACACACACACTCAAACCACCTCCTCCACTTACAATACAAATACCAATAGTGCAAATGGGCTAAAACAACATACCCTATCCCTTACTAATAGCAGCACCAACACCAATTATTGTAGTAGTAGTAGAAGGAGGAGAAGGAGAAAAAGTAAAAGGAGGAGGAAGAGATAGAGAAAGAGAAGTAGAAAAAGAAGGGGAAGGACACAGAAGAAGGAGGCCAGCGAGGAAGAGAAAAGCAGGAGGAAGAGGAGAGGAAGAGAAGTAGAAAAAAAGAAGGGGAAATACATAGGAGGAGAGCGAGGAAGAGAAGAAGAAGAAGGAAGAGGAGGAGGAGAAGATGAAGAAGAGGGAGGAGGAGGAGAAGGAATACGAGAAGGCTTACCTGGGTTTGGTTGGGCCTGGGAGGTTCTGGACGGCCGCTGCCACTACCGAGGGTGTCAGCAGCTCCTCCCCGCTCAGCGTCAGCCTCCTCAGCAGGTCCGCATAGTTGAAGCTGACGTCCTCTATCTCAGGGAGCGGTCTGGCAGCCATGGCCCCTCACTGTGCACGTAAAATAGGTAAATTTCACTGTTTTTCTCCTCGTCTTTACTGGTCCTCCGTCAAACCCTCGCGGCTGTTATTGTTCGTCCTTCCAACGGATCACTAAACCGTCACACCTCTACCTTTGAAATTTTATTATGCTATTTGGTGATATTTAGTGCATTTTTCTTGCTTCGTATAATGTTATACGGTGTAGATTGTTATTTTTGTCATACTTTCTCTCTGTAAGATCTTTTAAATTAGGTTTGTGTATATTATTTTGCTCCCAGCCGTTACAGAGACGCGCATGATTCATCATGTTGACTTTTCCTCCTATTTTGAAAGCTTATAGCCTACAGCTTATTTAATGATTGAAACCATATTTTCAATGCTAAAACAATGTGTATAACAGCTGGATTGAATGAGTACTGGAAATTTTATGTATGTGACTGTTGGTTTACATAGAAAACTGTGAACTCAAAGAAAATGAAATTTTTTAATGCTAAACTCCTGTAAGATTACTTTCTACCACTATTTTTGTTGGATTATGATCAGAATTAAGATAAAAGTAAAACTGGGAGCATACGCTATCCCTGCGCGTGGCAGCGGTGCTCACCTCCATCAGGGACAGAGGGCCACACGGCCCGGTGCAAATGAATTTCAGGTTACCACAGCGTACCTTCCCCAGATACCCATTTATCGATATAACAGTAACTTGGTAATAAAATGATTAGAACGTTAAGATTGAGCAAGTCCAGGGTGGGTGGGTGCATGGGTTTGTTTTCGTGTGCTGTGTGATGTTGTAACTGGCAAGCTCATGGGGGTGGGGCGGCGAGGGGACGCAAAAAATGTAAACTGGAGGACCTTTTGCTCAGCGCCGTGGTCGTGGCTGCAGGGATGGTGGGGGAGGGGGGACGGATAACGGTACATAGCTGAAGAAGTATTTACTGGCAGCCTACTCACTCACCGCCGTTCTTAGAGACAGGCGCCAGTTCGAGTCTCCTCGGTAAATGTTTGCGTGTAAGAAAAGTGATAATAAAAAAAGCTGGTGCTGTCATTTCGTCGACTTAACTGTACTCTCGTGGACTTAAAAATGTGGAGAGCAACAAGTTTATTGGATAGTGGATTAGAGTGATAAGAAAGAAAAAAATACCAGAGAGAGAGAGAGAGAGAGAGAGAGAGAGAGAGAGAGTTATGCACACACACACACCTGGTGGGAGAGGGGGAGGAGGAGGAGGAAGGAAATATGAGGTGGAAGGGGGAGGAGAGGGGGAGCGGTTGAGGCCTTGTGTGTGCCCGACGGGGGTTGGGTGTGGGCGAGTGGGTGACGGATGAGGGAGAGGCAGGCCACCCTTGACACTCATAACAATGTCCACAGAGAGGCCTGGAGCGTTCTTAGGCATGGCGGGCGTTGCATTCACATAACTTATCGTCCTCGTGAAGGGTCGAATCTGGCACTCCATCAATTTTGTTCCCATTACGAAGAACGGCAAGCGAAGGCACACACACACACACACACACACACACACACACACACACACACACACACACACACACACACACACACACACACACACACACACACAAGGTTATCAGCTATCAGTGCAGGAGTAAGTTGAATACACACGCTCACTAAAAACTAGCTCACCGGATAGTTATTTTGGGAGAGAAAGATCCAGTTTGCGTGGGGGGGAGCGACTTGGTATACTTATGCGTGTTGGTGTGAGATATAGCCCGGCCTGAGTTGACTTTTCCCCTTCGTCAGTATAGTTTCTTTTTGCTTTTGGACTTAACGGAGCGCGGCAAGTGGTCCTATTGTCCCGGGCACTTCTGGACTTCTTAACAGTATATTTTTTTGCCTATTGCGCCGGTAGGCATCTTCCCGGTGGGGCCTGATGGTCGACCCAAGGCTTCTTCCAGGTGGGGCCTGATGGTCGGCCCAGCCCGTTCTGGCGCAGGCGAGTGTTTATAGTGGCGCCATCTTGCATTACTTCCGTGAGCGACTTCAAGCGGGATTCTTTGAGGACATTGAAGTCTCCTATAGGATTTTTAGGAGCAGTAAGTAGCGGGCTTTTTTTTCATTATTTTTCATTTTTTTTTACGCCCTTGCACGGTCTCCTCTGCTGTAAAGAGAAAAAAAAATAGGTGTCTTGATTAAGTTTGAGACCATATCATCAGACTCTTAGAAGCCTTTGTCCATTTAATCAGTACTTCCGTGAGCGACTTCAAGCTGAATTCTTTGAGGACATGGAAGTCTCTTTGGTGTCTTGATTAAGTGTGAGACCCACATCATGAGACTCTTAGAAGCCTTAGGGCCATATTTTTAAACATTTCTGCGCCCAAGAACGCGTAATTGACTAGTCTCGTGCGAGTTTAGGGCATTTTCAGGGGTACTTTTATGACCCTGGTGGTAGTCTGAGCCTTCTTCTGTACCGTGAACCTAAAAGAACACTCATTAGAACTCGATTAACCTCATTTTTGGCCTTTGTAAATAGTTGGTGTAAGGGCGGGAGCATCTGACAATACCAACTTCAGTCCATCTAATGAGAACTTCCGTGAGCGATTTCAAGCTGGATTCTTTGAGGACATCGAAGGCTAAGAGCGAATCCTGTTTCTTAACGTTTATGATCAAGTTCGAGTCCCCATATTATCAGACTCTTCGTAAGTTTGAGGCCCATGTTCGAGTCCCCATATTATCAGACTCTTCGTAAGTTTGAGGCCCATATCATCAGACTCTAAGAAGCCTTCGTCCATTTAATCAGTACTTCCGTGAGCGACTTCAAGCTGGATTCTTTGAGGACATCGAAGGCTAAGAGCGAATCCTGTTTCTTAAGGCTTATGATCAAGTTCGAGTCCCCATATTATCAGACTCTTCGTAACCTCAGCCAATCTGTTTATAAAGGCTCTCGAATAAGTTGCAGAGGTTTCCATGGGTGGTTTCTTGCCTCGGTGGTAGTTTTGGAGGGCTTCTGCGCTGTGAACCCGACGTATCTCCTCTGTAGCCTTCAAAACCGGTCGTAACAAGAACCCGATATGTTAGATAATTGGAGTTTTGAGTTCCTTAATAACGAGAGGGGCAAGAAAGGCAATGTAGGATAGGGCAGTGCAGGGGAGAAAACAGGAAGGAGGAGGGGAAGTGTTTGAGCAAGCAGGGATCTCTATTGACTAATCTTTACTTTTATCTTTCATAGGAGCGGCGAGTAGCGGGCTTTTTTTTATACTCTTTTTGTTGCCGTGTCCTTTAAGAAAAAAAAAAGATAGAGGCATCACCACACACACACACACACACACACACACACAAGGGGGCGCGGCCTATTCACATCCACTATTTGCACGCCACCTGATCAAGTTTTCGCTTGAGGTTGGTTAATATTTCCTATTCATCATGAAAAGCGAATGTTGGGGAAAGTTTGGTCAGGACTAAAGACATTGCCAACCTCCAACATGGCACAGAAAGGGAAACTTGAAGGTCATCTGATAAATATTAATGAAGTTTGGCAAAGGTGTTTATTGAGCTTATTATCATTAGGTCGTGTGTGTGTGTGTATGTGTGTGCCCCGCCCCCGCTAGCCAGTCACCAGTCAGTCCAGGCCGCGCGAGGAGCCCACCAGCTGATCCATAAACACCTGTGGAGCCGAGTTAGCGCGGCGCCGAACTCGAACTGAGGATCCTGGGCGCGCCATATTTAGCTGGGGGTCCGGACACGGGGCGCGGGTTGAGCACATGCAAGTACGGGCGCCGCCGGGGCTGCCAGGAGTCCATTATCAGAGTGGCAGGCTGGGGGGAAAGGGGCAGAGACGGAGACAAGGGGGCGGAGGTGAGGGGCAGGGGGGCGAGTGTTCCCTTGGAGGCCGCCGCCGTGAATGCCTCCGGTGCATGACGCGGCCGCCAACTCACTCCCAGTCCCTCCTCTCCTCTGCCGCAGTCTGGCGCGCCCCTCGCCCCGGCCACACGCCGCTCACCACCTCCCCGCCCCGCCTCCCCGCGACTCCTCACTCTCTCCTGATCTCCTCTCTCTCCCTTTCGTTCACCCCCTCCTCCTCCCTCCTCCCTGTGTCGCCTTCGGCCCGGCCTCGTAAGGAGAGAACCAACGAAGTCTCCCGGCACGGCTGACGCGTCTGGACTCGCTGCGCGCTCGCTCGCTCTCTCGCTTCCCGCCAAAAGTCATCCAGGAACACCGCCGCATTAGACCTTCGAGATGGCTGACGTTCTCTTCTACGACGACGGGATAATCTTCGACGCTGACGACCCCGACTTCCACCCCACAGACGAGGACGAGGCCAAAATGGGTGAGTGGCCACCTGGGAGTTGAGGACAGGAGCGCGGGAGTGTGAGGGAGAGCGGGAAGGAGGGAGTGAGAGAGGGAAGGGAGGGGGTGGGGAAGTGCATAGGGAGCACTGGGTACGCTGGGACGGCTATCAAACAAGTGCTGCAGGTTATGTACGTCTGTCTGCGAATGTAGCGAGCAACACATCCTTCCCTCAGGGCTTATGGGAACTCTAAAGCCATCCTGAGACATCCTTGCATACTCATAGATCCCGTCCAACATAATAACACCGACGATGAGTGAATGAAACAATGAAATACACATACTTTCCGACTTTTCATCCTTTCCCGCGTGCGCTAGCTGGCCACCCGTCCCTCAGCCTCCAAATCAATCGTGCTTCTGACCCAGCTTAGAGGAGGCAATACTGGCCTTACTAACCCACCGTCAGCAACGTCAAGGACTTCAACACCACCATGGCATCAATGTAAGAGTGTAGCGAGCCCCGAAGCGAGTGTCTGAACCTGAATTAGCGACACGGAGGGCGGTTTAGTGGGCCATATTCTGAAAACATTCCCAAGTACACATATTTGACAAGGCTTTCGTAGGAGCTGTGGGCATTTCCAGGGGTACTTTTATAACCCTGGTGATAGCTTGACAAGGTTTCTGTGCCACGAACGTCAAGAAACACTCCCAAGTACATACATTTTGACAAGGCTTTCGTAGGAGCTGTGGGCATTTCCAGGGGTACTTTTATAACCCTGGTGATAGCTTGACAAGGCTTCTGTGCCACGAACGTCAAGAAACACTCCCAAGTACACACATTTTGACAAGGCTTTCGTAGGTGCTGTGGGCATTTCCAGGGGTACTTTTACAACCCTGGTGATAGCTTGACAAGACTTATGTCCCACGAACGTCAAGAAACACTCCCAAGTACACACATTTGACAAGGCTTTCGTAGGAGCTGTGGGCATTTCCAGGGGTACTTTTATAACCCTGGTGATGGCTTGACAAGGCTTCTGCGCCACGAACGTCAAGGAACACTCCCAAGTACACACATTTTGACAAGGCTTTCGTGGGAGCTGTGGGACATTTCCAAGGGTACTTTTACAACCCTGGTGATAGCTTTCTGTGCCACTAACGTCAAGAAACACGCATGAGAACCCGATTAATCTGCTTCTCGGGCTTTGGAAATAGTTAATGTGAGTGAGAGTCTGGTCCGTCTGAGAACACCGACCGCAACTATGTTTTTTTAACCCTGGCGCCAGACGGTTCTCGATCTCTAGGGAAAGTTCGATGTGTCTGACTTGAGTGTGTCTTTTCGTGGTCTTAGTCATCGCTGGAATCTTCGTTTTGAGGTTAATGGCTGTGTTGGAGGTTGATGGGGTTTGTGTAAGGTTCATGTTGGTTGTGGTGGTGTTGGGAAGGTTTAAAAGTTAGGGTTTGTGGGGTGGTTGTGTGGGGGAGGGAACGGGGAAGGTGCAGCGTTCGTCTCGCCTCCTCTGTTCAAATGTTCACTTTCTATTTATTGTATGTGACGCGGCGGGTGTTGGTGAAGAAGAAGAAGAAGAAGAAGAGGAGGAGGAGGCTTCGGCCGTTCGGCGTCTTGTTGTGTGTGTGTGTGTGTGTGTGTAGCCTACCAAGTTGCATTATTAAGTCAGTTAAGCTCATAATACCTCGTTTTCTCTACTAATCTTACACACACACACACACACACACACACACACACACACGCATACCAAAACAAAAACAGAGTGCATTCGTGCGTTGGTGGCGTTGATTGCATATGTGTGTGTGTGTGTGTGTGTGTGTGTGTGTGTGTTACTGTTTTGGCTCGTGGGGTGCTTGTAGGTGCCCTTGTGTGTGTGTCAAGCAGGTGATATATATAGGAGCGAGGGGACATATTGGAGGAGAGAGAGAGAGAGAGAGAGAGAGAGAGAGAGAGAGAGAGAGAGAGAGAGAGAGAGAGAGAGATGGGGTGGAACAAAAAGGAGGGAAAGTTAGAAAAATAAAGGAAAAAAGGAACGTATTGATGAAAGATAAGAGAAATGAGAGAAAGAGATAAGGAGAGGAGGAAAAGAAGGAAAGAATGAGGGAAGTAGAAGAGAAATGGGACAAAAAAGGAGGGAAAGGTAGAAAAAGGTTAAGAATAAGATGAAAGAGGGAAAAAAGAAAGTATTGATAAAAAAATGAACAAAAATAAGAAGAAAAAGAGAAAAGGAGAGAAGAATAAGAGGAACGCAAGGAGGGAGAGAGAGAGAGAGAGAGAGAGAGAGAGAGAGAGAGAGAGAGAGAGAGAGAGAGAGAGAGCGGAATCAATGCAGCACACCAGTCATACTCGTCATGCTGTCTGTCTTCATCCATTGAGTCATCCATCACACGCCTCAAGTCGCCGCCGGAACTCAAGACAGCAGCTACGAGGGTGTCCCTGGGGGGGGGGTCAGGCGGTCACACGGGGCACGGGGCGGGGCATTGGCACTTCTTGGCACTTCCCGGCGCAACACGAGTGCCTCCTGCGCCTCGTCCAAGAACAATTTCCCTTCGTAATTACAGAGGCGTTATGCCGCGCCAAGTCGCCCCGTGATTGGCTCTCGCGTCGCCGCCGCCTGCGTCCCGTGATTGGCTGGCGCCGGGAACTTTCCACTGGCGGGGTTTCGGGAGTTTCCACGGCCACACACACACGCACACACACACACACGCGCCCCCGCCGCCCGCCACCGCCGCCCCGCCTTGCCTCAGCCCGCCGCCACATGCATCAGCCCACCACTTCCTCGCCGCCTCCTCCTCGCCGCCACGCCCACCCCGAGGCTCCTGCGGCGGAAAACCTGCTTCCTCACCGCCCGTTGCCGCGATTCGCCCTCCGTTGCGCGTCAATGCCTCAGGCGGGAACAAGAAAGCGGCATCCTTAAATATCCGACCCCCCCCCCTCTCCCCTCCCTGACGCAAGGACTCCGTGTTTGTATTCTTAACCTGCCCCAACGTGAGAAGGATGTCACCGCGAAGTCTAGGGTCATTGGCTGAAGGATCTCAACGCTTTCGGATCTTACAACTATTTCCCAAGACGACAGAGGAACTTGGTCGAGTTCTCAACATCTTATAGGCTTTTTTTTCACTTTCGTGGTGCATAAGCCTTGTTAAACTATCACTAGGCTCATAAAACTACCCATGGAAATACTAATAACATAACCTCCACGAAAGCCTTGTCAAACTATCACTAAACTCAAAACAACCCATGGAAATACTAATAACGTAACCTCCACGAAAGCCTTGTCAAACTACCACTAGGCTCATAGAACTACCCATGGAAATAGTTACACAATCGCCACGAAAGCCTTACCAAATGTGGGTGAGGAAGCCCCAAAAATGGGATATGGACCTTAGTCACCATCAGTAACTTAACCTAACCTAACCCGAGTGACGTGAAGTCTTGGTCCACCGGCAAAAGGGCTCAGGTGTACAGAGGCATCTCAGGTGTGCAAAAACGGCTCAGGTGTCTAAAGGTGACTCAGATATAAACATAAGCACAAGAACGGTAGTCAGATCTGCAAGGGAACACGAGAGATGACGTCAACGGTAAATTTAGACAACAGAAAGGTATATTAAAACGGACCAGGTGTACGAAGGTGACCCAGGTGTAAATATAAGCACAAAAACAGTAGTCAGGTCTGCAATGGAACACGAAGATGACGTCAATTGGCAACCTAGACCACAGGATGGTGTGTTAAAACGGATCAGGTATACTTGGAAATCTCAGGTGTATAGAGGTGGCTCAGGTAAACACAGGCATCATAAAGTTAGTCAGATCTGCAATGGAACACGAAAGATGACGTCAACGGTAAATTTAGACAACAGAAAGGTATATGAAAACGGATCGGGTGTATGAAGGTGACTCAGGTAAACATAAGCGCCGAAAAGGTAGTCAGGTCTGCAAGGGAACACGAGAGATGACGTCACTCTGAAACCTAGGCCACAAGGGAAAGCTCAGGTGAAGACGGGCGCCGAAGAGGTGACCTACGAGGCGCCAGTCAGATTAAAGGAGAGCGATAACACGTAACACCAGCCAGGCACCAATACACTAATCCATTCTTTTTGCTGTAATGAATGCAACTTAACCTGGTAGCAGCGAGGGGCCAAATTTGTGGCTTTCCCGTGTAGCAGCGACGGGCCAAATTTGTGGCTTTACCGTGTAGCAGCGACGGGCCAAATTTGTGGCTTTACCGTGTAGCAGCGACGGGCCAAATTTGTGGCTTTCCCGTGTAGCAGCGATGGGCCAAATTTGAGGCTTTACCGTGTAGCAGCGATGGGCCAAATTTGTGGCTTTACCGTGTAGCAGCGACGGGCCAAATTTGTGGCTTTCCCGTGTAGCAGCGACGGGCCAAATTTGTGGCTTTACCGTGTAGCAGCGACGGGCCAAATTTGTGGCTTTACCGTGTAGCAGCGATGGGCCAAATTTGTGGCTTTACCGTGAAGCAGCGATGGGCCAAATTTGTGGCTTTACAGTGTAGCAGCGATGGGTCAAATTTGTGGCTTTACCGTCAAATTTGTGGCTTTACCGTGTAGCAGCGATGGGCCAAATTTGTGGCTTTACCGTGAAGCAGCGACGGGCCAAATTTGTGGCTTTACCGTGTAGCAGCGACGGCCAAATTTGTGGCTTTACCGTGTAGCAGCGACGGGCCAAAGTTGTGGCTTTACCGTAGCAGCGATGGGCAAATTTGTGGCTTTACCGTGTAGCAGCGATCAAATTTGTGGCTTTCCGTGTAGCAGCGAGGGGCCAAATTTGTGGCTTTACCGTGAAGCAGCGAAATTTGTGGTTTACCGCAGCAGCGACGGGCCAAATTTGTGGCTTTACCGTGTAGCAGCGATGGGCCAAATCTGTGGCTTTCCCATGTAGCAGCGACGGGCCAAATTTGTGGCTTTACCGTGTAGCAGCGACGGGCCAAATTTGTGGCTTTACCGTGTAGCAGCGACGGGCCAAATTTGTGGCTTTCCCGTGTAGCAGCGACGGCCAAATTTGTGGCTTTACCGTAGCAGCGAGGGGCCAAATTTGTGGCTTTACCGTAGCAGCGACGGGCCAAATTTGTGGCTTTCCGTGTAGCAGCGAGGGGCTGTTTGTGGCTTACCGTAGCAGCGACGGGCCAAATTTGTGGCTTTACCGTGTAGCAGCGACGGGCCAAATTTGTGGCTTTACCGTGTAGCAGCGATGGGCCAAATTTGTGGCTTTACCGTGTAGCAGCGATGGGCAAATTTGTGGTTTTACCGTGTAGCAGCGATGGGCCAAATTTGTGGCTTTACCGTGTAGCAGCGAGGGGCCAAATTTGTGGCTTTCCCGTGTAGCAGCGAGGGGCCAAAGGCCAAATTTGTGGCTTTCCCGTTTAGCAGCGACGGGCCAAATTTGTGGCTTTCCCGTTTAGCAGCGACGGGCCAAATTTGTGGCTTTCCCGTGTAGCAGCGACGGGCCAAATTTGTGGCTTTACCGTGTAGCAGCGAGGGGCCAAATTTGTGGCTTTCCCGTTTAGCAGCGACGGGCCAAATTTGTGGCTTTCCCGTGTAGCAGCGACGGGCCAAATTTGTGGCTTTACCGTGTAGCAGCGAGGGGCCAAATTTGTGGCTTTACCGTGTAGCAGCGACGGGCCAAATTTGTGGCTTTACCGTGCAGCAGCGAGGGGCCAAATTTGTGGCTTTACCGTGTAGCAGCGACGGGCCAAATTTGTGGCTTTACCGTGTAGCAGCGACGGGCCAAATTTGTGGCTTTACCGTGAAGCAGCGATGGGCCAAATTTGTGGCTTTACCGTGAAGCAGCGATGGGCCAAATTTGTGGCTTTACCGTGAAGCAGCGATGGGCCAAATTTGTGGCTTTACCGTGAAGCAGCGATGGGCCAAATTTGTGGCTTTACCGTGTAGCAGCGAGGGGCCAAATTTGTGGCTTTACCGTGTAGCAGCGACGGGCCAAATTTGTGGTTTTACCGTGAAGCAGCGATGGGCCAAATTTGTGGCTTTACCGTGTAGCAGCGATGGGCCAAATTTGTGGTTTTACCGTGAAGCAGCGATGGGCCAAATTTGTGGCTTTACCGTGTAGCAGCGACGGGCCAAATTTGTGGCTTTACCGTGTACCAGCGACGGGCCAAATTTGTGCAATGATATAAACCCCCTAAAATAAATGCTGCATAAACTGATCACAAATACTTTGATATATATTATGAAATGGTTTGTGTGAGTGATGTTTTTTTCTCATTGTTCTCGCTTAGAGGGACCATTAAGAAACATGATCCCCGCTGCTACAGAAAATAGGTGGAGACGGGCGCTGAAGGGGTAGTCTTGCGCGGCGCCAGACAGACTATAGGAGAGTGATAAGTTGATAACACGCGATCGGCAACAGACAGACCCCCAACACACTGATGTTTTCTCTGTAAAGTAACGGAATAAGTTCAAAGGCAACAGAAACAAAAGTCCACTATATTGAAGAGAAGGGTGGAAGGAAAAAATAAGAAGAAAATGAAGAAAAAGAAACACTACCAAAGCCATATTAAAGAGGAGGATAAGGAAAAAAAAGGGAGATAGAAAAAAAAACAAGCACAAGAAAACCACATAGAAAGGGAGGGTAGAGGAATTAATAGGGAAATAGGGAAGAGAAAAGAGGAAAAAGAGCTAACCCACCACACAGAAGCGAAGGATAGAGGAAAAGATAAAAAGGAGATAAAGAAGAAAAAGAGAGAAAAAAAACACTAGAAATTAATAAGGAAATAGGGAAGAGAAAAAGAGGAAAAAGAGCTAACCAACCAGGCAGCCCCAACGCACTAATCTACTCTTTTTTTTTATAGCAATAGAGGCGGCTCAGAGGCAAGGAAAGCATATCAAAAGAGCCCACTATTCACATAAGCCCGCTAACCATAATCTGTTCTTGGTATTCAGACAACAGGAGGCTTGATAACGTGTAACCGCCACCAGACAGTCCTAACACACTATTCTTTTTACATCACTAGACGCAGCTCAGACGGCAACAAAAATAGAAAACAAAAAAGCCATATACTAAAAGCCCGCTATACCACAAATCCCGCTATGGGACCAAATCCGCGATACGACGAACCCGGCTATACGATAAGGCCCGCTATACATCCAAGCCCGCTATACAAAAACAAAAGCCTGCTATACAAAATAAAAGCTCACTATACGAAAAAAATAACCAGCTAACAAAAAGATCGTGAAACCAAAAAAAAAAAAAAAAAAACGCAAACAAGAACACCCGCTAACATTAATCTATTGTTCTCCTTTTTTTTTTTTTAATTTGACATGCGGCGCCAGTCACTCCGCCAATCATCCAATCAGCCGTAACGATGTCCTGCAAACACCTAATTGGCCCTCGTTAAGCGGTGAAGCGTAATGGTCACCCCGCCGCCGCGCCAGCAGGACCAGTGGCGCCAGCTAGAGGTGACGGGCGGAAGGAAAGTTGGGATAAAAGGGTCCTAAACTATTATGCTGAGTGTGTATGTGGGGGGGGGGGGGGGACATGAAAGAGAAGAGATAAAAGGCAAATGGAGGCAAAGCGAGGTTGGGAGAGGTAATAAGTGATAAAAGAAAGGAATGGGAGGAAGACAAAATAACGAAGAGAAAAGGATAATAAAAGGAAGAGAGGAAGCAATCAGGAGGAAGAAAGGGAAAAGAAAACTATATAAAGAAAGGAACAAATTAAAAGAGAGAGAGAGAGAGAGAGAGAGAGAGAGAGAGAGAGAGAGAGAGAGAGAGAGAGAGAGAGAGAGAGAGAGAGAGAGAGAGAGAGAGAATTGGACAGTGATGAATGGAAAGGAAGGGAAAAGAAAGGAAAAGGGATAGGAAAAGAAAGGAATGGAAAGGAAAAGAAAGAAATGAAAAACGAAAAGAAAAAAGGAAAAGAAAGGAAAGGAGAGGAAGAGGAAGTGCAAGAGAGAGAGAGAGAGAGAGAGAGAGAGAGAGAGAGAGAGAGAGAGAGAGATACCACGACCATTTACACTGCAACTGCGTCTGTCATTCCTCTTTCTTCTTTTTGTTCCTTCCTCCTCTTCCTCTCTTCCTCGGTGTTGAAGCGATGACAAACTAAAGGAAAAAAAGGCAGGGGTTAGAAAGATGATAATGACGATGATGATGATGATGATGATGATGATGTTAAGACGCAGCGGTCATCAAAGGTCATGACAGGAAGAGAATTTGACTCGGAAGAAACTTTTTGTGTGTTTTTATTTAGTTATTTTGATATCGTCGACACTTGCGGTTTGTGTGTGTGTGTGTGTGTGTGTGTGTGTGTGTGTGTGTGTGTGTGTGTGTGTACCTAACCTTCCCTTAACCTATCCTAACCCTACCATATATCCTATCCGTAAGTCTGCAAGTACTCTCCGTAAGTCTGTGTGTGTGTGTGTGTGTGTGTGTGTGTGTGTTGACTGATGGAGTGCTGTGATATCTATGGCGCCGCAGAAGATAAGGAAATAATGATATTACCGAAAAAGAGATAAAAAAGAAATATATATAATTGTACCTTGATTAAAACCACCAAAAAAAAAGTAAAGGTTTGAAATAAAGAAAGATAAAAATAGCAATGAAAAGCAACGATAAGAATACCAATAACTATAATAATAATAATAATAATAATAATAATAATAATAGTGTGGAATGACCAGCTGTTAATCTCATCATTGCATAACATTCTAGAAGACCTCCTCCTCCTCCTCCTCCTCCTCACCACATACTATTCCTCTTCTCTTCCTCCATTACTATCACACTATCCTCCTCCTCCTCCTCCTTACCACAGACACCACTACAAACACCATTCCCCTCCTCCTCCTCCTCCTCCTCCTTACCACAGACACCACTACAAACACCATTCCCCTCCTCCTCCTCCTCCTCCTTGCCACAGACACCACTACAAACACCATTACTCTTCCTCCTCCTCCTCCTCCTCCTCCTCCTTACCACAGACACCACTACAAACACTATTCCCCTTCTCTTCCTACATTACTATCAACACTATCCTCCTCCTCCTCCTCCTCCTCCTCCGTCTGGGATGCAGCAGCGCGCCTCCGTGGGTTGTGTACACACGTGATAATTGCCAAGCGAAGGACACAGGGTCACCCAACACGAGGATGACTCAGGGGGCGGCTGGGGCAAGGGGAAGGGCAGGGGGTAGGGGGGCGAAGGGGAAGGGCGGCTGGGGAAAGGGGAAGGGCAGGGGGTAGGGGGCGAAGGGGAAGGGCGGCTGGGGAAAGGGGAAGGGCAGGGGGAAGGGGTGAGACGGGGAAGGGAAGATGCAGGAGAAAGCGGGGAAGGAGGCGATGCTGGGGAGAGAATTCGAAGGGGAGAGGAAGGAAAGAGAAGGCTTGGGGAGTGAACTTGCAGGGGAGACACGATGCAGGGGAGATGCTGAAAGGGGAGGAGAGAAAAGGAATTAGATGCTGGGGGAGAGGAGAGGGAGAGTAAAGATGCTAGGGAGATGGGGAGAAGATGTAGGGGAGAGGAGAGGGAGAGAAAAGATGACGGGGAGAGGAGAGGGGAGGGAGAAGATGCAGGGTAGAGATGGAGAGAAGATGCAGGAGAAAGGAAGAGAAAAGAAGATGCTGGGGAGAGGAGAGGGGGAGATGATGGGGAGAGGAGAGGGAGAGAAAATGAATGGGAGAGGAGAGGAGGGAGAAATGCAAGGTATGGAGAGAAGATGCAGGAGAGAGGAAGAGAAAAGAAGATGCTGGGGAGAGGAGAAAGGGAGATGATGTTATTGAGAGGAGGAGGAAGAAGGTGTAAGGGAGGGGAGAGGAGAAAAAGAGATGAGAGGGGGGAGAAGGGGAGAAGGAGAAGCTGGGAAGAGAAAAGATAGAGAGGAGAGAATGGGAGAAGAGGAGAGGAGAGAAGAGAGGAAGAGGAGAGGAAGAGAAGATGCAGAATAGAGAAGAGGAGAAAGGAGTTAGAGGGGAAGAGTTCATCTCCACAATCTTAGCTCCACTTCTTCTTCTTCCTCCTCTTCTACTTTCTCCTCCTCCTCCTCTTCTTCTTCTTCCTCCTCCTCCTCCTCGTCCTCATTGTCAACCGTCTTCTTTTCTTCTTCTACCTGACAAAGAACTTGGTACACACACACACACACACACACACACACACATACACATACACACACGCACATACGCACACAAACGCAGCCTTATGTAAGTATATCCTGCTCAGTCATTCATCACACACACACACACACACACACACGTGACCTTGGGGTATACATCACTACACACACATTCTTCGGGTAATTTTTACGTACACACACACAGCTTACGTACGGCCAAGGAAATGCACATATGAACGCACGCACGTCGACACTTACATAATAAGTGGAATGAAAATAGTTTCCTCCCTCCTCCTCCTGCTCCTTTTTTTCCTCCTTCTTCTTTTTTTTTCTCTTTCTTCATTTCTCCTTCTTCATTTCTCCTCCTTTTTTCCTCCTTGTTTTTTCCTCCTTCATTTCTCCTCCTTCTTTTTCTCCTCCTCCTCCTTCTTCATTTCTCCCCCTCCTTCTATTTCTCCTCCTTCCTTTTCTCCTCCTCCTTCTTTTTCTCCTCCTCCTCCTTCTTCATTTCTCCTCCTCCTTCTTCTTTCTCTCCTCCTCCTTCTTCATTTCTCCTCCTCCTCCTTCTTCTTTTTCTTCTCCTTCTATTACTATTACTATCACTATCTTGTGCATTATAGGAAAAGATTAACACACACACACACACACACAAACACACACAGACCCTTCCCCTTCCCCTCCCACTCACGTCATTTCTCCTCTTGATCTTTTTATAGTAACAGCATTAACGACATTCTCACGCGGCGCTGCGGGCACACCTAACAGTTTATATAGCTTGCCTCACCGCTATTATTATCGTCGCCACTCCAGAGCTCGGCTACGAAATGTCACCGTCAATCTTAGCGGTTACGAAACAAGTGATATGATTCGCTTTACCTTAATTCTTCAGTAAAAACATGGGGTGTGGAGTCAAGAGTCTGAGTCGCCGGAGTCGCCCACTTTTGACCGGAATCGTAGGGCCTCCTTCACACTGTACCGACTCTGGACCACGACAACTCAGCATCCGGCGATCGTTTCTAGACCTCTTTCCGACCATCTGCGACCCTTTCACATCAACATTTCGCACCCAACACCTCATATACCCCGAGTCGCTGCATGCGTTGTCGTGGCCCAGAGTCGGCGCGGTGTGAACGGGGCTTTAGTTGGAGTCGGTAAAAATATCTACGACTTCGACTACTTTACGATACGTGGCGCAGGCAATTTTTTTTTATAGTGGCGCCAGTTATGCTTGGCTCATCCTGCCCCCCGGAACTCATTCTTGATTCACTGGACGGTTTCTTCTAGAGTCCGGGGTGATGGGTGGTCTTCTGGATAGCATGTGGGTTGTCTTAGGCCACTCGGCAGTGACTGAAAAATCCCAGGTGGCAGCGTGGGAATTCGAACCGACGTTGTCCATGGCGTGGTGAATGTCAGCCCAGCACGCTAACCACTCAGCCGCCGCCTGGTTAATAAGTTCTCAAATTTCCTAAAACGTACGTGCTTATTAGTATATGACATTTTAAGTTTCCTAATGTATAAATAAACCATGATATATATTCAAATAGACGCTTTTTAAATACTGCTGCTACTAATAATAACAAAATAATTACCGGACCCTTTTTATTCAGCATCTGCGCACACTGAATATTCAAGACTTAACTTTTATATTTTCTAATTAAACACACAATGAATATACGGATAAATACATTACTACTACTACTACTACTACCACTACTACTACTACTACTACTACTACTACTACTACTACTACTACTACTACTACTACTACTACTACTACTACTACTACTACTACTACTACTACTACTACTACTACTACTACTACTACTACTACTACTACTACTACTACAACTATACTCCTCCTCCTCCTCCTACTACTACTACTACTACTCCTACTCCTACTACAACTATAGTCAATCCAGGAGGAACTGGCGGATTGGGGGGTGAGAGGTGCGGGTCAGCCCCGCCCCGCACCTTGCCACACACTCTCAACACTTCTCGCTTCCTCTCATATGTCATCTATTTCCTACCTTTAAATGAATTTAATTAAATAATTGGATAATCCAATAAGGTCATATAGCGTTAAGATTGTTTCGTTTTTAAGATAATAACAAATATTTTGTATAAATACCACGACACTTGACAATGTTGTATTCCAACGTTGTCATTCTACACATGCAAAGCCGAGGTCACTTATCTCAAGGTCATGGAAGGGTCAGCAGGTGGGCCCATGGGTGGCCCGCTCCCGCCTCTGCCTCTCCCCTCCCTCCCTCTCCCTGCCTCTCTACGTGGTTGGCTGCACAGCCGCGAGAAAGAACTCATTTACAATGTAAACAAGTACTTTTTAGACGAAAAAAACAACAGAGGATTTATCATACCACTCACAAGAGTAACTGCAAGAACAGCGAGAGCCACTAATGTTAGTGAAAGAACTATTGAAAGAGTCTGCGCCAAACTGGATCATGAGTGCATGACGAACAGGTCACCAAGACAGCCTGTGTTCTCGTCCCCGAAGAAGAGAGAGAGAGAGAGAGAGAGAGAGAGAGAGAGAGAGAGAGAGAGAGAGAGAGAGAGAGAGAGAGAAAGGAGGAGGAGGAGGAAATGAAGGGAGGGTAATGGTGGTCCACTTAACACCTTGACTCTAATCCCACAATTGGAGACAAGAGATGTGGCAGCGTGGTACGGGAGGCGAGACCCCCGCAGAAACCCCCCAATCCGCCAGTTCCTCGTGGATTTACTATAATGCTACTACTACTACTACTACTACTACTACTACAACTATACTCCTCCTCCTCCTCCTCCTCCTACTACTACTACTACTACAACTATACTCCTCCTCCTCCTCCTACTACTACTACTACTACTACTGCTACTACTAACACTACTACTACTACTGCTACTACTACCACCATCTACTACTACTGCTACTACTGCTACAACTCCTTTTCCTCTTCCGCCTACTACTACTACATAGATATAACAACACATTATAGACTAGAACAGGCAAATCGAGGAGGGCTGAAGCTGCTTAACGTCACTTCGCTCTGTTTACACTTCGGAAGGCGACTTTGTGGATGAATTTTCTCACGCGCTGACCTTTACCAACACACACACACACACACACACACACACACACACACACGCCTCTCCTTGCGTCGCGGTAAATCCCCGGACGGACAGATTACTAAGGTTAGATTTACAACCCCGTGACTTGAGCGATTTTTCTTCCTCTTCCTTGTTTTTTTGTTTTGTTTTGTTGTTGTTATCCGCCATTAATCAACCACGGGGAAGAAAAGGGTAGAAGGGGAAAAGAGGGATAAAGAAGATAAATAAAAGGAGAAAAGGAAACCCCACTCGACCCCACCCAAAACGAAGGTAGAAGAGGAGACAGAGAAGGAAAAGGAAGAAAATAAACTAACAATATCATACTGAAGAGAAGGGTAGAAGGAAAATTAAGGAGAAAATGGAGGAAAAAGAAACACTACCAAAGCCATATTAAAGAGGAGGATAAGGAAAAAAAAGGGAAATAGAAAAGAAAAAAGGAGAAAAAACCAACAAGCACTAGAGGAATTAATAGGAAAATAGAGAAGAGAAAAAGAGGAAATAGAGCTAACCAACCACATAGAAGCGAAGGATAGAAGGAAAGATAAAGAAGGAGATAAATAAGAAGAGAGAAAACACTAATGATATCCACAGTGTAACGAAGGATAGGAAGATGAGAAAGAATGAGATAAAAGAAGAAAGAAGAAGAAAACTTAATAATTATAACCACACTGAAACGAAAGAGAGAAGAAAACGAAAGAAATAGATGAAGGAGAGAAAATAAAAGAGATAAAGAAGCAAGTAACCAACCGCATAGAAACGAGAGAAGAAAAATAAGGAAAATAAAGAAAAATAAAGAAAATAAATAGAGAATAAGCAAAAAAAAATACTAATAATCCAGATGACATTGAACGCACCATTAGAGAAGGAGATTCAAGGGAGATAAACAGTGATAAATGAAGGATGATGAATTAACGAAGAAGACGAAAGAAAAAAAAGGAATATATTAATGAAAGCAATGACCAAGCGCTTATACGAAGGAGAGATCAAAGGCAGATAAGAAAATCGTGATAAATTGACGAAGAAGGAAAGAAGGAAGGAAGGAAAGAAAAAAAAGATAAAGTAATGATAGCAATGACCAAGCGCTTGTAGGAAGGAGAAATCAAAGGCAGATAAGAAAATCGTGATAAATTGACGAAGAAGGAAGGAAGGAAGGAAGGAAGGAAAGAAAAAAAAGAGAAAGTAATGATAGCAATGACCAAGCGCTTACACGAAGGAGAAATCAAAGGCAGATAAGAAAAACGTGATGAATTAACGAAGAAGGAAGGAAGGAAAGAGAAAAAAAGCTAATGATAACGATGACGATGAAACACGAAGCAATAAATGAATAAATAAATAAGATAATAAATAAATAAATAAACAGAGAAGTGAGATTTTTTTTTTTTTTACAATGCGGCCTTCTTCCCGGTGGATCCTGATGGTCGGTCCAAGGCTTCTTTCCGGTGGATCCTGATGGTCAAGGCTTTTCCCAGGCTTCTGTGGATCCTGATGGTCGGTCCAAGGCTTCTTTCCGGTGGATCCTGATGGTCGGTCCAAGGCTTCTTCCCGGTGGATCCTGATGGTCGGTCCAAGGCTTCTTCCCGGTGGATCCTGATGGTCGGTCCAAGGCTTCTTTCCGGTGGATCCTGATGGTCGGTCCAAGGCTTCTTTCCGGTGGATCCTGATGGTCGGCCCAAGGCTTCTTTCCGGTGGATCCTGATGGTCGGTCCAAGGCTTCTTTCCGGTGGATCCTGATGGTCGGTCCAAGGCTTCTTTCCGGTGGATCCTGATGGTCGGCCCAAGGCTTCTTCCCGGTGGATCCTGATGGTCGGTCCAAGGCTTCTTTCCGGTGGATCCTGATGGTCGGTCCAAGGCTTCTTTCCGGTGGATCCTGATGGTCGGTCCAAGGCTTCTTACCGGTGGATCCTGATGGTCGGTCCGCTTCTTTCCGGTGGATCCTGATGGTCGGTCCAAGGCTTCTTTCCGGTGGATCCTGATGGTCGCCCAAGGCTTCTTCCGGTGGATCCTGATGGTCGGTCCAAGGCTACTATCCGGGGGCTCCTGATGGTCGGTCCAAGGCTTCTTTCCGGTGGATCCTGATGGTCGGCCCAAGGCTTCTTTCCGGTGGATCCTGATGGTCGGTCCAAGGCTTCTTTCCGGTGGATCCTGATGGTCGGTCCAAGGCTTTTTCCGGTGGGGCCTGATGGTCGGTCCAAGGCTTCTTTCCGGTGGATCCTGATGGTCGGTCCAAGGCTTCTTTCCGGTGGATCCTGATGGTCGGTCCAAGGCTTCTTTCCGGTGGATCCTGATGGTCGGTCCAAGGCTTCTTTCCGGTGGATCCTGATGGTCGGTCCAAGGCTTCTTTCCGGTGGATCCTGATGGTCGGTCCAAGGCTTCTTTCCGGTGGGGCCTGATGGTCGGTCCAAGGCTTCTTTCCGGTGGATCCTGATGGTCGGTCCAAGGCTTCTTTCCGGTGGATCCTGATGGTCGGTCCAAGGCTTCTTTCCGGTGGATCCTGATGGTCGGTCCAAGGCTTCTTTCCGGTGGGGCCTGATGGTCGGTCCAAGGCTTCTTTCCGGTGGATCCTGATGGTCGGTCCAAGGCTTCTTCCCGGTTGATCCTGATGGTCGGTCCAAGGCTTCTTTCCGGTGGGACCTGATGGTCGGCCCAGCCCGTTCTGGCGCAGGCGAGTGTTTATAGTGGCGCCATCTTGCATTGGCTCATGCTGCCCTCCCAGAGCTCATCTTTGATCCTAGAATCTAGAGTCCGGGTTGATAGGTGGTCTTCTGGACAGCATGTGGGTAGTTTTAAGCCACTCGGCGGCGGCTGAAAAATCCCAGCTTGGTGGCACCGGGCGGGGATTGAACTCGCGTCCTCCTTAACACGGGGCCGTTACTCTGACGACTCAGCCACCGCCTCCCCAAATATTTATATTTAAATGACGTATTGATGGAAATTAGCGACGTACGAATTTTAATGTTAAAAGAAAAGGCGATAATGTATAAAAAAAGGAGGAAATTAAAAGAAAAATAAGAGATGGAAAGCTAAGAGGAATAAAATGAAGGAAAATGAGACAAGAAAAAATTAAAGTGAAAGGAAAAAATAAAGAAAAGGAAAAGAAAAGAGGAAAGAATAAGGTCACGCAAAAATGAATAAACCAGAGGGAAAGGAAAAGCAAGAAAGACAGAAAGCAAAAAAAGGAAAAAAGCGAAGGAAAGAAAAAGAAAAAAAAGGAACGCAAAAATGAATATAATAAAGGGAAGGAAAAAGAAAAAAAACACGAAAAGTAAAAATTAGTACATAGGGAAAAGGAAAATATAGAAAGTGGAGGAAAAGAAAAAAAGAAAAGAAATATGGAACGCTAGAGAAAATAAACGAGAAAATTAAGATAAAAAATAGACTGATAACGATTTAGAAAGCAGGAGAGAGAGAGAGAGAGAGAGAGAGAGAGAGAGAGAGAGAGAGAGGGGGGGGGGGTAAAGATGTAAATTAATGTAAAAAGGAAAAAAGGAAAGTAATGAAAGCATGAAAGAAAATAAAGGAAAGGGAGAGACCAAGAAAAAGACCAAAGATAGAGAAACAGTTAAAGAAAAAGATAACAGAGAGAGAGAGAGAGAGAGAGAGAGAGAGAGAGAGAGAGAGAGAGAGAGAGAGAGAGAGAGAGAGAGAGAGAGAGAGAGAGAGAGAGAGAGAATTAGGCAGGGCAAGCACATACCAGACACACACACACCAATTAACACAGAACCTCCTACGTGCGGATCATACAAACAAACAAACAAACAAACACTATGCGGACAGCCAACACAGCATCCGTAAGTAGTGTCCGCAAGTCCGTAAGTTCGTAGTGTCTGTCAGTAGCGTCCGTTGGCCCGAAAGTTTGTAAGTAGCGTCAGTAGGTTTGTAAGTCCGTTAGAAGTGTCCGTAAGTCCGTAAGTAGCGTCCGTTGGTCCGAAAACCCATGAGTCTGAGTGGTGTCCGTAAATCCGTAAGTAGCGTCCAAAATTCCGTAAGTAGCGTCAGTATGTCCGTAAGTAGTGTCTGTGTGTGTGTGTGTGTGTACCTAACCTTCCTTTAACCTATCCTAACCCTACCATATCCTATCCGTAAGTCTCCAAGTACTGTCCGTAAGTCTGTGTGTGTGTGTGTGTGTGTGTGTGTGTGTGTGTGTGTATGTGTACGGTTTCCTGAGGGTGCTTGTGTCTACGTCAGAGCTTGTTGTTGTTGTTGTTTAGGTGGTGGGTGTATGGGGGGAGAGGGATGGGGGGAAGTTTTTATATATAACCTTCCCTAACCTATCCTAATATTCCTGTCCCACCCCTGCCAGTCTTCCCACACCGCACCCGAGATTTGAAGACGCACTTAAGGCAATCACCGAGGTAGTTCGATCTAGTTCATACCAATAGGAGAAAAAGAGGAGGAGGAGGAGGAGGAGGAGGAGGAATAAGAAGGAGGTGAATGCAGTAATCAGACATGAGTGAGCTTTCTCCTTTATATAAATTTAGCTATAGAGAATAACAAGGAGGAGGAGGAGGAGAATAATAAGATGAAAGAGGAGGAGAAGGAGATGGGAAAGCATAAACGCAGAGATAATAGACAAGTGACCCCTCTCGATAACACATTAAAGTGGATATAATCGAAGAGGAGGAGGAGGAGAATAAGGAGAATAACAAGAAGAAGAGGGAGATGGAGGAGGAGGAAGAGGAGGAGGTGGAAAAGAATAAACGCAATAGCAATAGACAAGTGACCCCTGTCGATAAAGTGGAGAGAAAACCGAAGAGGAGAAGAATAAAGAAAATAACAAGAAGAAAAGGGAGATGGAGGAGGAGGAGGAGGAGGAGGTGGAGGTGGAAAAGAATAAACGCAATAACAACAGACAAGTGACCCCTGTCGATAAAGTGGAGAGAAAACCGAAGAGGAGAAGAATAAAGAAAATAACAAGAAGAAAAGGGAGAGGGAGAAGGAGGAGGAGGAGGAGGAGGAGGTGGGAAAGAATAAACGCAATAACAATAGACAAGTGACCCCTGTCGATAAAGTGAAGAGAAAACCGAAGAGGAGAAGAATAAAGAAAATAACAAGAAGAAAAGGGAGATGGAGGAGGAGGAGGAGAAGGAACAGAAAAAGATTAAACGCAGTAGCAATAGACAAGTGACCCCTCTCTATCACACATTAAGGTGGAGGAGGAGAATAAGGAGAATTGAAAGAAGAAAAGGGAGATGAAGGAGGAGGAGGAGGAGGAGAAGGAACAGAAAAATAATAAACGCAGTAATAAGACAAGTGACCGTTCTCGTTGACACACCAAGCCATAGAGAAGAAGGAGGAGGAGAAGGAGGTGAGAAGAAGAGTCGAGAAGAAACTCAGGATCCATTAAAATACCACTCGCAGAAGGATGGACCAAGAGGATGCAGAAGGAGGAGGCGGAGGAGCTAGTCAGAGTCGGTCCCGTTTGGTTAGATCCAGTCCATAACGCCCTCCCCCTCTCTCTCTCTCTCTCTCTCTCTCTCTTTAGCAGTCCAGGCAGCATCCGAAGCAGGCGTGCGTGTCGGGTATGCGGGCCTGCGGGGGAGGGTGAGCTTGCATACACAGCACAAGGGGAATTATAATGCGGATGAAGGGCAAGAAGGAGAGAGAGATGGATGCGTGGATGACAAGGAGTTGGATGATGGGATGCGTGGGTGTGGGTGGGTGAGAAGAGAGGAATAGGAATAGTGAAAGAAAGGAAGGAAGGCAGATAAGGATGAAGGGCAAGGAGAGAGAGATGGATGTGTGGATGGCAAGGAGATGGATGATGGGATGTGTAGGTGGGTGGGTGGATGAGAAGAAAATAATAGGAAGAATGAAAGAAAGAAGACAAGGGGATGAAAGGCAAGAAGGAGAGAGAGATGGATGCGTGGATGACAAGGAGATGGATGATGGGATGTGTGGGTGTGAGTGGATGAGAAGAGAGGAATAGAAAGAGTGAAATAAAAAAAATAAAGGAAACCAGATGAGGATGAAGGGCAAGGAGAGAGAGATGGATGCGTGGATGACAAGGAGATGGATGATGGGATGTGTGGGTGTGGGTGGGTGAGAAGAGAAAAATAGGAAGAGTGAAAGAAAAAGAAAGAAAGGAAACAATATATATATTTTTTTTTACAACAAAGGAGACAGCTCAAGGGCACAAAAAAGGAAACAATAAAAATAAAAATAAAAAAAAGGAGAGAGAGATATGCGTGGATGGCAAGGGAATGGATGATGGGATGTGTGGGTGGGTGAGTGGATGAGAAGAGAGGAATAGGAAGAAAGAAAGGAAGGAAATATATATAATGAAGGAAAACAGTGAAATAAGGTGTGTGTGTGTGTGTGTGTGTGTGTGTGTGTGTGTGTGTGTGTGAAGTGGGTCAGTACACTTTATAGGCCATTTTCCTCCTCCTCCTCCCCCTCCTCCTCCTCCTCCACTGACGTCACTCATCCATCACATCCATTTTGCCGTCCAAGCCACTCAGGGCCACTCGTCACCCCCTGTCATCCA
This sequence comes from Eriocheir sinensis, assembly GCF_024679095.1. NCBI lineage: Eukaryota > Metazoa > Arthropoda > Malacostraca > Decapoda > Varunidae > Eriocheir > Eriocheir sinensis. Next base: position 7,818,821 of record NC_066537.1, read on the forward strand.
CCTGTCCAGCCTCGTCCACTCCCTCCACTGACACGCTGATCCACTCTCGCTCCACCTCCATTACTCGCTTGCCTGCCTGCTTGACCCTCATCTAACGGGGGTGGGGGGGAGGAGGAGGAGGAGGAAGGGTTGGGTATGTCCTTGTTTTCTTATTATTCTTTATTTTGTTTTATTTTGATTTTGTTTAACTTGTTTCATCATTTTCCTATTTTGTCTCTTTTTTTTTCTTCTTTATCAATTTTCCTGCTTTCCATTTTATTTTTATTTCCTGTCTCGTTTATTTATTTTTTCTCTTGTTTGTTTCGTAATTTTTTTTTTTTTCCCTCAAACATCCACGTCATTTTTTTCTTATATTTCTTTTACATAATTTCTTGCATCATTTTTTTTTTTGTTTTTTTAATCATTTTTTGTTTGTTTTCATTTCCTGTCTCGTTTATTTTCTCTTGTTTGTTTCGTAATTTTCTTTTCTTTTCCTCAAACATCCACGTCATTTTTTTATATATATTTCTTTTACATTATTTTTTTTCATCAATTTTATTATTTTTTTTTCATTTCCTGTCTCGTTTTTTTCTCTTGTTTGTTTCATAATTTTCTTCTTTTTTTGCTCACAAACATCCACGTCATTTTTTTCTTATATTTCTTTTACATAATTTTTTGCATCAATTTTTTATTTTTTTTTATTTTTTTGTTTGTTTTCATTTCCTGTCTCGTTTTTTTTTGTTTTCTCTTGTTTGTTTCGTACTTTTCTTTTTTTCTCAAACATCCACGTCATTTTTTTTTCTTATACTTCTTTTACATATTTTTTTGGATCAATTTTAGTTTTTTTCAATCATTTTTTTCTTGGTTATTTTCTCAACCCAGCGGCCAATGATCTTTCTGTTAACATCCACTTAAGAAAGAAAAACTGGACCCCCTCACGTGTCGCCTGACTATGACGAGCGACCTTTGGGATTTAATTGTTTCATGAGGGAACGGGACTCATGAATCGACCGTTGATCCTCCTTGCGACCTTAACTCTTATAAGGACTTCGATCCCATGTTTGGACGGAGTTAACCCCTTCTGAAGGACTTAATATCTTTTTTTTTTCATTCTTTTTTTTTAAATTATTAGTGGGACAAGAGGTTTAGAGAATCCAATAATGATCCTTTTTGCAACCTTATAAGAATTTCGATCCCATGTTTGGACGGATTTTACCCTCTTTGAAGGACTTAATATCTTTTTTTTTCATTCTGTTTTTTTTATTATTAGTGGGACAAGAGGTTTAGAGAATCCAATAATGATCCTTTTTGCAACCTTATAAGAATTTCTCTGAAGGACTTAATATCATTCTGTTGTTTTTTTTTATTATTATTAGTGGGACAAGAGGTTTAGAGAATCCAATAATGATCCTTTTTGCAACCTTTTAAGAATTTCGATCCCATGTTTGGACTTTTTCCATTCTGTTTTTTTTATTATTAGTGGGACAAGAGGTTTAGAGAATCCAATAATGATCCTTTTTGCAACCTTATAAGAATTTCGATCCCATGTTTGGACGGACTTAACCCCTTCTGAAGGACTTAATATCTTTTTTTTCCATTCTGTTTTTCTTTTTATTATTAGTGGGACAAGAGGTATAGAGAATCCAATGATCCTTTTTGCAACCTTATAAGAATTTCGATCCCATGTTTGGACGGACTTAACCCCTTCTGAAGGACTTAATATCATTCTTTTTTTATTTTTTATTATTAGTGGGACAAGAGGTTTAGAGAATCCAATAATGATCCTTTTTTGCAACCTTATAAGAATTCCGATCCCATGTTTAGACAGACTTAACTCTTTCTGAACGGTTTGATATCTTGATTTTTTTTTATAAGTGGGACACGAGGTATAGAGAATTCAATAACGATCCTTTGTGCAACCTTATAAGAATTCCGATCCCATGTTTAGACGGACTTAACTCTTTCTGAACGGTTTGATATCTTGATTTTCTTTTATAAGTGGGACACGAGGTATAAATAATCCAATAATTATCCTTCTTGCGACCTTAAGGAACTGGATTCTATATTTAGTCTGACTTTCAACCTATTCAATTCCTTGTATGAGTTTGGATAGACTAATATTCTAATCCAAATGGCCTACGATTCCTATATTTTTTTTCTTATTTTCTTATTTTCGTCTTTTCTATCCTTTTCTTATCCAATGTTTGCAATGTTTTTTTTTATACAACCGATATAATTTTAAACGATCCACATTCCTTTTTTTTTACTTTTTTTCTTTTTCCTTACTTTATTTTCTTATCCAGTGTTTCTATTGTTCATACACGACAACGAAGAAAACTATGAAGCTTCTTATTTCATTATTTTTATACGATTATACGATATTTTCCAGACATTTCAATACATTTTAATATATACTTTACAACATTTCAAACATACATAAGGCTATTATTTAACATTTACGACATTTTTTTATACGATAATGGAGATAATATACTCATGAAACCTTACACATATCGAACTGACCTCCTACACGTTTCTCTCCTCTTTTCTTTCCCCTCCTCCTCCTCCTCCTCGCCGCCACGTCAACCCCCGAATGACTGACAGACACAAAGACCAACAGGATTGAACTTAACCTCCACACAAGAAGGTTTCATGCAAGACATTATTGTGTGAGGCAGTTTGACCCCTCCAACCCCCTCCCCTCCTTTTAGTCCCCAGCCCCCCACATCCTCGACACTTCTCAAGCCCACTCACCTCCCCAGCACCACCCTCTAGTTACCCACCTCTGCCCCCCCCAAGCACTCTCTTAGCACCCTCTACCCCCAGCCCCCCTTCTATCTACTTCAGTCCCCCCCAGCATTCCCGCATACCCTCCCCACCTACCACTTCACAGGCAGACATTTGGGACAACAGAAGCCCCCAGCACACCCCAGCTTGGACTGACCCCACCTAGTCAGCCCTCCCCTTCCTACGCAAACAGATATGTCGAACCCGAGTAATCCTTATCCTTATACTCCATGAAACGCAAGACATAAGGGATTCAAGACACCAGGGGCCGTATTACTAAATATTTCGTCACCCAAGTACATATATTTGACAAGGCTTGCGTAGGAGGTTTGGGCATTTCCAGGAGTAGTTTTATGGCCCTGGTGGTAGTTTGACCCTTCTTCTGTACCGTGAACCTGAAGAAACGCTGATTAGAACCCAATTGAGCTTTAGAAATAGTTGATGTGAGAATCGGAAGATGGCGCCACTATAAACACTTGCCTGCGCCTTGACGGGCTGGGGCCAACTACCATCCAGGCCCCCCAAGAAAAACCCTACCGGCGCTATAGGCGTATACGTAAAAAAAATAAATAAATAAATAAATAAATAAATAAATAAAAAAAATAAAAAAAATCTTATAATACCGACCCAGGACACCTCAACTTACCCTAGTCTGGATTAACTCACTGTAGCCAACATCGAACCCTTACCTTCACCCTTACAACTTGCTGCCCCCGTCCTCCTCACTCACATAAACAGATACAGGAAACTCCAGCAGAATCCCCCAAACTAACCTCAACGAGTCAAAAGCAACCATTATGCCATCCTACCCTCCCCCCCTCCGCATGCCACCCCCAAGCCAACCTCAACAGCAACCATTATGCCATCCTATCCTCCCCCCCTCCGCACGCCACCCCCAAGCCAACCTCAACAGCAACCATTATGCCATCCTATCCTCCCCCCTCCGCACGCCACCCCCAAAACACCACACCCATAATGGACAAAACAGCTTAGGACAGGACAATGCAGTCACATGATATATATATACAGCTTAGAAAGAACATTATGTTGACACCCAGCGCCTGTTATCATCACCACCACCACCACCACCACCACTTCGCTAAAAACTTCGTGTATGTGTTAAAAAAGTCTTGTATCCATGTGTATGTGTGAGTCGTTTAGTCATGGGTCATTGTCGTGAAGTTAATTGAGTCGTTTAGTCACGGGTCATTGTCGTGAAGTTAATTGAGTCGTTTAGTCACGGGTCATTGTCGTGAAGTTAATTGAGTCGTTTAGTCACGGGTCATTGTCGTGAAGTTAATTGAGTCGTTTAGTCATGGGTCATTGTCGTGAAGTTAATTGAGTCGTTTAGTCACGGGTCATTGTCGTGAAGTTAATTGAGTCGTTCAGTCACGGGTCATTGTCGTGAAGTTAATTGAGTCGTTCAGTCACGGGTCATTGTCGTGAAGTTAATTGAGTCGTTCAGTCACGGGTCATTGTCGTGAAGTTGATTGAGTCGTTTAGTCACGGGTCATTGTCGTGAAGTTAATTGAGTCGTTTAGTCACGGGTCATTGTCGTGAAGTTAATTGAGTCGTTTAGTCATGGGTCATTGTCGTGAAGTTAATTGAGTCGTTTAGTCGTGGGCCATTGTCGTGAAGTTAATTGAGTCGTTTAGTCGTGGGTCATTGTCGTGAAGTTAATTGAGTCGTTTAGTCGTGGGCCATTGTCGTGAAGTTAATTGAGTCGTTTAGTCACGGGTCATTGTCGTGAAGTTAATTGAGTCGTTTAGTCATGGGTCATTGTCGTGAAGTTAATTGAGTCGTTTAGTCGTGGGCCATTGTCGTGAAGTTAATTGAGTCGTTTAGTCATGGGTCATTGTCGTGAAGTTAATTGAGTCGTTTAGTCACGGGCCATTGTCGTGAAGTTAATTGAGTCGTTTAGTCGTGGGCCATTGTCGTGAAGTTAATTGAGTCGTTTAGTCATGGGTCATTGTCGTGAAGTTAATTGAGTCGTTTAGTCACGGGCCATTGTCGTGAAGTTAATTGAGTCGTTTAGTCATGGGTCATTGTCGTGAAGTTAATTGAGTCGTTTAGTCACGGGCCATTGTCGTGAAGTTAATTGAGTCGTTTAGTCGTGGGTCATTGTCGTGAAGTTAATTGAGTCGTTTAGTCACGGGCCATTGTCGTGAAGTTAATTGAGTCGTTTAGTCGTGGGTCATTGTCGTGAAGTTAATTGAGTCGTTTAGTCATGGGTCATTGTCGTGAAGTTAATTGAGTCGTTTAGTCACGGGCCATTGTCGTGAAGTTAATTGAGTCGTTTAGTCATGGGTCATTGTCGTGAAGTTAATTGAGTCGTTTAGTCGTGGGTCATTGTCGTGAAGTTAATTGAGTCGTTTAGTCATGGGTCATTGTCGTGAAGTTAATTGAGTCGTTTAGTCACGGGCCATTGTCGTGAAGTTAATTGAGTCGTTTAGTGATGGGGCATTGTCGGGAATTTAATTGAGTCGTTTAGTCGTGGGTCATTGTCGTGAAGTTAATTGAGTCGTTTAGTCACGGGCCATTGTCGTGAAGTTAATTGAGTCGTTTAGTCACGGGCCATTGTCGTGAAGTTAATTGAGTCGTTTAGTCGTGGGTCATTGTCGTGAAGTTAATTGAGTCGTTTAGTCACGGGCCATTGTCGTGAAGTTAATTGAGTCGTTTAGTCATGGGTCATTGTCGCGAAGTTAATTGAGTCGTTTAGTCACGGGTCATTGTCGTGAAGTTAATTGAGTCGTTTAGTCATGGGTCATTGTCGCGAAGTTAATTGAGTCGTTTAGTCATGGGTCATTGTCGTGAAGTTAATTACGGGAAAAAAAAGTGAAAAGAGGACATGAACAGAGTAAAGAGAGTACGGAATAAAGAATGAAGGAATGAAAAGGATGTAGAATGGAGTGGATAGAGAAGGATATTAGGGTGAATTAAGTACGGGAAGAAAACGGAGAGAGGATAGAGTGCAAAAATAGAGAAGAAAGAGCAGGTACAAGTTATTTCTTAAGACAATATTTTTTTTTTTTTGGGGGGGGGGTTCTCTCTCTCTCTCTCTCTCTCTCTCTCTCTCTCTCTCTCTCTCTCTCTCTCTCTCTCTCTCAAGAATAAGAAAATGGAGTAAATATATATAACAGCGTGCATTAAGTAAGGAAATAGTGAACAGAAAAAGAAAATAAGTATAAGAATGAATGAATATTGTTATTTTTAAAAGGCATAATTTGGTTCAGTCTCCCCTTCACGTTCCTCATTTTTCTCTTCTTTCTTTTCTTTCTTTATTTCCTTCTTTTTATCTTTTCTCTTATATTCTCAAAGGTGCAAGTCATCCATATATCCTTATTTTTAACTTATGATATTTACAGACAATCGTAAGAGAGTTTCAGAATTTTTAAGACATTCTAAGACATTTAAGATATTTGTGAGATATTTACGACATTTTTCAAACATTTCAATACATTTTAATACATACTTTAGAGCATTTTAAACATACAAAAGACTATTATTTAACATTTACGATATTTTTTAAACATTTCTATACATTTTAAGATACATCAGAACATTTTAAACATATCTAGGGCATTTTTTAATATTTCAGACATTATCAGACATTTTTAAGACATTCCAAGGTATTTTCAGACACTTTGAGGACATTTTTATTGCTTCTTGAGTCCTTCCCTCCACATTCCCTCCATTCTTTTACTTTTTTTCTTTTTTTTTCTCAATGTTAAAGGTGCAAGTCATCCGGTCATCCTTGGGCCTCTCTCTCTCTCTCTCTCTCTCTCTCTCTCTCTCTCTCTCTCTCTCTCTCCGCTAAGGTCGTTCTGTCTTCGTTACAGCGCCAGTGTGTGTGTTCGTGTGTGTGTGTGTGTGTGTGTGTGTGAGATGGTGGCGCAACTTAGGAGGAGGAGGAGGAGGAGGAGGAGGAGGAGGATCTTGTGGAGGATATAGATAAGGGAATGAGTGGAGAAGAAGAAGAAGAAGAGGAAGAGGAAGAAAAAGGAAAAGGACAAGGAGAAGGAAGGAGGAGGAGGAGGAGGAGGAAATGAGAAGGAAGAAGGAGAAGGAGGAAAAGAAAAAAGAGTAGGAGTTATAGAAGGAAAACGACAAAGAAGAGAAGAATAAGGAGGAGGAGGAGGAGGAGAAGGAGGAGGAAGAAGAGAAAGGAGAAGGAGGAAAAGAACACAAAAAAGTAGGAGTTATGGAAGGAAAACGACAAAGAAGAGAAGAATAAGGAGGAGGAGGAGGAGGAGGAGGAGGAGGAGGAAGAGAAAGGAGAAGGAGGAAAAGAACACAAAAAAGTTGGAGTTATAGAAGAAAAACGACAAAGAAGAGAAGAATAAGGAGGAGGAGGAGGAGGAGGAGGAGGAGGAGGAGGAAGAGAAAGGAGTGGCAGGTATTGAAAGAGAAAAATGATGAGGCAAAGGAGGGAATAAAGGAGAATGATTAAGGAGAAAAAGAATGACCTGAACGAATGAGAAGAAGAAGGAGGAGGAGAAAGAAGAGGAAGAATTACAACAAGGAAGACAAAATAAAAACAAGAATATTGATGAGAAATAAAAAGACAAGGAGGAAGATGACGAGAGGGAAGACGAAGGAGGAGGAGGAGGAGGAGGAGGAGGAGGTGATAAGTATGAAGCCAAATCTATGCAAGAAGAAATATTTAGAGAGAGAGAGAGAGAGAGAGAGAGAGAGAGAGAGAGAGAGAGAGAGAGAGAGAGAGAGAGAGAGAGAGAGAGAGAGAGAGAGAGAGAGAGAGAGAGAGAGAGAGAGAGAGAGAGAGAGAGAGAGAGAGAGAGGACGTGTACTTTTCGCTTCACGCGGAAGCCTGACCTTGTGGGGGGGGAGGGGGGGGGTCAAGAGGGAGGAGAGAGAAAAGGAGAAAAAAAGGGAGGGAAGGAGAAACGGATAGAAGATAAATAAGTAGATAAGAGAGAGAGAGAGAGAGAGAGAGAGAGAGAGAGAGAGAGAGAGAGAGAGAGAGAGAGAGAGAGAGAGAGAGAGAGAGAGAGAGAGAGAGAGAGTAGGAAGAAAAAAAAACGTATATTAGAAAAGGAACCTGAATAACAATGAATAAAGATGATGTAGAAGAGAGGAAAGAGAGGAAGGAAAGAAGGAAGGAAGGGAAGGGGAGAAGGAAAGGGAGGAAGGAGGAAGGGAGAGGGGAGGAAGGGAAATGAGAAAGATATGGATCCAGGTAAAAAATGAGGAAAGAATAGGACAAGGAAGGGAATGGAAGGGAAGGGAAGGGAAGGGAAGGTGGGGAGGGAAACAGATAGGGAAGAAGAGGGGAAGGAAAGAAAGAAAAGAAAGAATGAAGGAAGAAAGGAAAGGGAAGGAAGGGAAGAGAAGGGAATGAAAAGGAAAATAATGTGAGGGGAAAAATAGATAGGGAAGAAGAGAGGAGGGAAAGAAAGAAAAGAAGGAAAGGAAGGAGGAAAGGAAAGGGAAGGAAGGGAAGAGAAGGAATGGAAAGGTAATTAAGGTGGGGAGGGAGACAGATAGGGAAGAAGAGGGGAAGGAAAGAAAAAAAAGAAAGAAATGAAGGAAGAAAAAACAGATAGGGAAGAAGAGGGGAAGGAAAGAAAGAAGGAGAGGAAGGAAGAAAGGAAAGGGAAGGAAGGGAAGAGAAGGAATGGAAAGGTAATTAAGGTGAGGAGGGAGACATAGGGAAGAAGAGGGGAAGGAAAGAAAAAAAAAGAAAGAAATGAAGGAAGAAAAAACAGATAGGGAAGAAGAGGGGAAGGAAAGAAAGAAAGAAAGGAAGGAGGAAAGGAAAGGGAAGGAAGGGAAGAGAAGGGAATTAAAAGGTAAATAATATGAGGAAGAAAATTGATAAGATAGAAGAAGGAAGGATGTCAAGAGGAAAGTAGTGTATAATAATAATAATAATAATAATAATAATAATAATAATAATAATAATAATAATAATAAACGGTTTATTCATTTGTAGGCAGCCATAAGGGTGAACATACACAAAAATACCATACAATGAGTAATGTGGTGAGTAATGGGGGAAGTGGGGGAAGGGTGATGTGTGTGTGTGTGTGTGTGTGTGTGTGTGTGTGTAGGAGTGGAGGGGTCATGTGATCATGGAGGTGTTAATGACCCTCACAAGTGTCGGTATCGCACTAAGCCGATACCTGCCCGTGCGAGTTTTGACCGGGACGAGAATATTGTGGTGTCTTGTGGGTCTAGTGGGGGAGGGAGGGCGGGTGGGAGTAGATCTCTATGACGGGGGTTGTGGAGGAGGGACTTGCCGAATTTGGTCAGGTTTGTCTGGTATCGGTCCTGTAGGGTGGGCATATTCAGCTGGGTGAGTGCATGCTCGTAGTTGGTGTAAGAATTGCCCAGAATCTGTCTGCATGCACGCCTTTGCACTCTCTCTAATTGGCGTTGCTGGGTCTTATTGATGGAGGAAGCCCAAGCAGGAGAGGCGTTGAGGAGTCTGGGAAGGATGAAGGTGGTGTACAGGTCCTTGAGCGACCTTTGGGGGGCTCCCAGTGCCTTCATGCGTCTCAGCATGAAAAGTTTGTAGGAAGCCGCCTTGATGATGGTGGTGACGTGCTTGCCCCAGCTCAGCTTGCTGTCCAGGGTGACTCCAAGTAGTTTGGTGGATTCAACCACCTGCAGCTGGTGAGGGCCAACCTCCAGGGCTGGCGGTGGGATGGCAGTGGTGGAGGTGTGAAAATGCATCACCACCGTCTTGGTGTTGATGGTGTGTATGTATGTATGTATGTATGTATGTATGTATGTATGTGTGTGTGTTAATTAAGGTGTGCAGGTGAATGTATGAGAGAGGGGAAACGTGTGTGTATGTGTGTGTATGGGGGCGTGTAGGAGTAGTTTTGCCGAAGAATAAGGTCAAAGAGAGAGAGAGAGAGAGAGAGAGAGAGAGAGAGAGAGAGAGAGAGAGAGAGAGAGAGAATGGAAGGAGAAAGATTTGCAGTCGTAACACAAACCGCAAGCACACACACACACACACACACACACACACACACACACGCACACACACACACAAGTGAAGACGCATTTTCTTGCACACAAATTCCGGGTCTCTCTCTCTCTCGGGACATTTCCCTACCTGTGGACACACCTGAGAGAGAGAGAGAGAGAGAGAGAGAGAGAGAGAGAGAGAGAGAGAGAGAGAGAGAGAGAGAGCAGGAAGGGAACGTCTATGAAGCTGTTTTCGATTGTTTGACGTCAATGATAATTATTCTAAACAACGTAATAATAATAATAATAATAATAATAATAATAATAATAATAATAATAATAAGAAGAAGAAGAAGAAGAAAAAGGAGAAGGAAAAGAAGAAGAGAGAGAGAGAGAGAGAGAGAGAGAGAGAGAGAGAGAGAGAGAGAGAGAGAGAGAGAGAGAGAGAGAGAGAGAGAGAGAGAGAGAGAGACATTGCGCTACGTGACATAAAACAACACACACACACACACACACACACACACACACACACACCGAATAACAACAACAACAACAACAACAAAAACATGTCACCATTTTTGTTTTTTTTATGTGGATGTATTTTTGAAGCGAAGGAGGAGGAGAAGGAGGAGGAGGAGGAGGAGGAAGAGGAGGAAGAAGAGGAGGAGATAGGCCTAGAGAGAGAATGCCCAGTTTAAATAGGCCTTACCTACATACCCCTTACCCCCCCACCGCCCCCCTCGCCCCCCTTCTAAGAAAAGCCAAGCCCCCCCTCTCTCATTTACCCTCCTCTTCCTCCTCCTCCACTTGTCTCTCCCTCCCTCCTGCCCACATCTCTCTCTCTTATAGTGCTTTCCCTTCCTCCTCCTCCTTCTCTTCTTTCTCTATCTCCTCTTTCTCCTTTCTTTTGTTCCCTCAAATCTTATCTTCCATCTCTTTCATCTAATTCCTCCTTCGTTCCTTTTTCCTTTTATCCGTTTCTTATCTCCACGCATCTGGTTCTTCTCTCTCCCTTCCCTCTTCTTCATCATTTTCCTCCCTCCTTCCTTCGTCCTCTTTCTCCTTATTTTTCGTTCATTTCCTTCCTTCGCTCACCTCTCTCCTTTCGTCAATCTCCCTCCCTTCTTTGTCCATTACCTTCACTCTATCCTTCGCCTCATACCATATTTATCCTCTGTTATTTTCTCTCATTCGTCTTCTTCCCTTCTCTTTATTCTTCACATTATTCTCTACACCTCCTTCGTCCATTCCCTCTCCTTCTATCCTTCGCCTCACATCACATTTATCCTTTCTTACTTTCTATACACCTCATTCGTCTCTTTCCCTTCTCCTTATTCCTCACATTTCATCCCCATCCTCCTTCTGCCTGCAAGAGTTCGGATTCTAACATTCATAAGCCTAGTGATAGTTTGACAAGGCTCCTTCACCATGAACCCGAAATACCCACTCCCAAGAACTCAACTAATCTCCCTTCTAGTGCCCTTTGGAAATCCTTGTTGTGACCTAGGCTAAGGCAGATTAAGTAATGGTGACTTGGATACTGTGAACGGGAGGGATGGGAGAGAAGGGGGGCATGTGTGGGGAGGTGCAAGGAGGTGTTTTTTGGGGTGACATGATGCGGGCTGGCGGGGGATAGGCGTGGATCAGCTTGTGTGTGTGTGTATGTATGTGTGTGTGTGTGTGGGATCCGGGAGGTGTAAGGGGCGGTTTATGGGCGTGTAAAGGGCATTGAGGACGTTTTGGGGCATGGGCATGGGTGTGGTGGGAGAGGGAAGAGGAAAGGGAGTGGAAGAGGAAGTGGGGTGGAAGAGGAAGGGGGGTGGAAGAGGAAGTGGGGTGGAAGAGGAAGGGGGGTGGAAGAGGAAAAGGGTGTGGAAGAGGAAGGGGAGGAAGAGGAAGGGGGTGGAAGAGGAAGGGGGTGGAAGAGGAAAGGCGGTGGAAGAGGAAAGGGGGTGGAAGAGGAAGGGGTGGAAGAGGAAAGGCGGTGGAAGAGGAAAGGGGGTGGAAGAGGAAAGGAGGGGGAAGAGGAAGGGGTGGAAAAGGAAGGGGTGGAAGAGGAAAGGAGGTGGAAGAGGAAAGGGGGTGAAAGAGGAAAGGGTGGAAGAGGAAGGGGTGGAAGAGGAAGGGGGTAGAAGAGGAAGGAGGTGGAAGAGGAAAGGGGGTGGAAGAGAAAGGGGGTGGAAGAGGAAGAGGTGGAAGAGGAAGAGGTGGAAGAGGAAGGAGGTGGAAGAGGAAGAGGTGGAAGAGGAAGGGGGAAGAGGAAGGGGGTGGAAGAGGAAGGGGTGGAAGAGGAAGGGGGTGGAAGAGGAAGGTGTGGAAGAGGAAGAGGTGGGAGAGGAAGAGGAAGGAGGTAGAAGAGGAAGAGGTGGAAGAGGAAGAGGTGGAAGAGGAAGGGGGAAGAGGAAGGGGTTGGAAGAGGAAGGGGGTGGAAGAGGAAGAGGTGGAAGAGGAAAGGGGTGAAAGAGGAAAGGTGGAAGAGGAAGAGGTGGAAGAGGAAGGGGGAAGAGGAAGGGGTGGAAGAGGAAGGGGGTGGAAGAGGAAAGGGGTGAAAGAGGAAAGGGGGTGAAAGAGGAAAGGGTGGAAGAGGAAGGGGTGGAAGAGGAAGGGGTGGAAGAGGAAGGAGGTGGAAGAGGAAAGGGGGTGGAAGAGGAAGGGGTGGAAGAGGAAAGGGGGTGGAAGAGGAAGGGGGTGGAAGAGGAAGGGGTGGAAGAGGAAGGGGTGGAAGAGGAAAGGAGGTGGAAGAGGAAAGGGGTGGAAGAGGAAGGGGGTGGAAGAGAAAGGGGGTGGAAGAAGAAAGGAGGTGGAAGAGAAAGGGGGTGGAAGAGGAAGAGGTGGAAGAGGAAAGGAGGTGGAAGAGAAAGGGGGTGGAAGAGGAAGAGGTGGAAGAGGAAGAGGTGGAAGAGGAAGTGGTGGAAGAGGAAGGGGGAAGAGGAAGGGGTGGAAGAGGAAGGGGGTGGAAGAGGAAGGAGGTGGAAGAGGAAAGGGGGTGGAAGAGGAAGGGGGGTGGAAAAGGAAATACTTGTTGTGACCTAGGCTAATGCAGATCAAGTAATGGTGACTTGGATACTGTGAACGAGAGGGATGGCGGTGAGGAGGGCATGTGTAGGGGGCTGCAAGGAGGTGTTTTTTGGGGTGACATGATGCGTGCTGGCGGGGGATAGGCGTGGATCAGCTTGTGTGTGTGTGTAAGGATGTGTGTGTGTGTGGGATCCGGGAGGTGTAAGGGGCGGTTTATGGGCGTGTAAAGGGCATTGAGGACGTTTTGGGGCATGGGCATGGGTGTGGTGGGGGGGAGAGGGAAGAGGAAAGGGAGTGGAAGAGGAAGGGGGGGGAAGAGGAAAGGCGGTGGAAGAGGAAGGGGTGGAAGAGGAAGGGGGTGGAAGAGGAAGGGGTGAAAGATGAAGAGGTGGAAGAGGAAGGTGTGGAAGAGAAAGGGGTGGAAAAGGAAGGGGGTGGAAGAGGAAGGTGTGGAAGAGGAAGGGGTGGAAGAGGAAGGTGTGGAAGAGGAAGGGGTGGAAGAGGAAGGGGATAATAATGTGTATTTTTCCCGCGTGGCGAAGGAAGATGATGATGCATTAATAATAATAAGAAGAAAAGGAAGAAAAAGAACAAGAAAAAGAAAAAGGAAAGGAAAGGAAAGAGGGAAATAAAGGAGAAAGAGGAGGATTAAGAAGAAGAAAGAGGAAGACTAAAACTAAAAACTGAAAAACTATAAAAAAACAATAAATAAAAAAATAATTGAAAATACAAAAGAAAGAAAAAAATACAAAATAAACAAAAACAGAAGAAATAAAAACGAAACAAAAAAATAAACAAACAAAAAAAGTAAAATTAATAAAAAAAATGAACCTTACAAACTTACACGAAAAATACAATAGGTAAAAAAATAACTGTAAAACAACTATTACTTAATGACAAACAATGAAAAAAATAACAGTGAAAATAACAATAGAAATAATAATAATAATAACAATAATGATAATAATAATAATGATGATGACGATGAAGACAAAAAAGAAGTTACATTCCTGTGGTGTTAAAAATAGAATGGATTGGAGTGGATTTATGAGGCTTCCGAGGAGAGAGAGAGAGAGAGAGAGAGAGAGAGAGAGAGAGAGAGAGAGAGAGAGAGAGAGAGAGAGAGAGAGAGAGAGAGAGAGAGAGAGAGAGAGAGAGAGAGAGAGAGAGAGAGAGAGAGAGAGAGAGAGAGAGAGAGAGAGAGAGAGAGAGAGAGAGAGAGAGAGAGAGAGAGAGAGAGAGAGAGAGAGAGAGAGAGAGAGAGAGAGAGAGAGAGAGAGAGATGATGAAGAAAAAGAAGAAAAAGAGAATACCAAGAAAGAAAGAAAGAAAAAAAGAGAGAAATGATAAAGAAAATAAGAAAATCGAAATATCAAGAAAAATAAAGAAATAAATAAAGAAAAAAGAAAGAAAGAATAAGAAGGAAACAATACTAAGAGAAATAAAGAAAGATAAAGATAAAGGAAAAAGAAAGAAAATATCGAAGGAAAAAAAAAGAAAAAGAAAGAAAAGGAGAAAGACAACACAACACAACACAACACAACACACACACACACACACACACACACACACACACACACACACACACACACACACACATACACACACACGCACACACACACACCTTGGCCACTTGCCATAACGAGGCCTCTTCGGGGATTCCCTCGGCCAGGTATGAGGGAGATCGTGTACGTTTTTTTCCCGGGGGTGTGTACGATTTTTTTGCCGTGTGTGTGTGTGTGTGTGTGTGTGTGTGTGTGTGTGTGTGATTACTCTCTCTTCCGCCTAAATGGTGTGTCGCAATCTTTGGTGGTGGTGGTGGTGGTGATGATGGTGGTGATGGTGATGGTGGTGTTTTGTTGTGGTGGTGAAGGCGTTGGACACGGTAGCGGAGGAGGAGGAGGAGAAAGAGGAGGAGGAGAAAGACAGAAGGAGGAGGAGGAAGAGAAGGAGGAGGAGGAGGAGGAGAAAGACAGGAGGAGGAGGAGGAGGAGGAGGAGGAGGAGGAGGCGGAAGAGGAGGAGGAGGAGGAGAAAGACAGGAGGAGGAGGAGGAGGAGGAGTCTTTTCTTCTTCTTCTTCTTCTTCTTCTTCTTCTTGTAGTTATTATATTATTGTCTAGATTGATGTTGTCCTTTTTGTTGTCCTTTAGTGGTGTTGCGTGCTTGCTGTCGTCAGGGGTCCACCACCACCACCACCACTAACAACAACAACAACAACAACAACAACACCTACCACTACGACAATTTTCTTATATTCTCTTGTATACGCTAAGGTCAACAAACGTGTGAATTCATATATATACAACACCACTATCACCACCACCACCACCACCATGAACAGTTCCACCACCACCACCACCACCATCACCACCACTATCATCTCCATCGCCGTCATAATACAAATACAATCATCATTATTACCATTACTATACCATTATCGTCATCACCACCTCCATCACCACCATCACCACTATCAACTTCATCACCATCACCATCATAATAGAAATACAATCATCATCACCACCACCACCACCAACAACAACTCCATCACCACTAATCTAACATACCAACAAAACACCATCACTATATCATCACCACCACCACCACCATCAACTCCATCACCACTAACCTAACATAACAAAACACCATCACCACCACCACCATCAACTCCATCACCACTAACCTAACATAACAAAACACCATCACCACCACCACCATCAACTCCATCCTCATCACCAACACCAACATAACCACTATCACCACCTCCATCACCAATTTAACACCACAACCACTAACAGCAACATCACCACCATAACACGTGCCACAACAGGTGACTTCACGCGCCCCCCCCTCCCCCCACATCATCACCACCACCACCACCACCACCACCACCAGCAGCTGCACACCTTGATTAATTTGCAGGTACACGTAGCAAGCAGGTGAGGCAAGGTAGGGAGGCCCACTGTACCTCCTGACCTACACGCAACACCACCACCACCACCACCATGCAATGTCTCCCTCACCATTACTCAACACCACTATCATCATCATCACCACCACCTGATATCACCACCCGCACAACACCTTCATCACCAGACTGGATTTCCTCACCTTACCTTCAATCATACCTTCCTTATTTACTCTCCTCCTCTTCCCTTCCCTTCTTCCTCCTCCCTTCCCTTCGTTCCCCCTTTCCCGCCTGTCTTTCCCCTCTTCTCCTCTCTCTAAAAAAAAGATCGTATGAAGTGAAACAAATAAAAAAAAACTAAAAGAAACAGTTGTATGGATTTTTGAACGTACGAACTTGTAATGCGAATAAAAATAAATAGATTGAACTGAACGAAATATCAAAATGAACTTACGGATTAGCGAAGTCTTACTGAATATATATCTTAGGTTACTCTTTCCATGGTAATATTATGTTCATTAACCTTTGTATTACCCCTCTCCGCTATGCTACGGTAGGTCGCTCTTTCTATAGGTTAAGTTACTCTCTATCGTAAAGTATTATGTAAGATTAAACTATATATTATCATCCATCTCTTCTGCAACGTTGCCACACCTTGCAAAATACTATCTCATTAACGTTTACCTGCCTACGCCCTTCCTACACACACACACACACACACAGAGACAGACGGCAACAGTCTCGACACCGAATTCCTGCAGCGTGCGATCCATGGTATGCATAATTGAGTAATAACGAAGGAGAAAGAAAGAAGGAAGAAAGATGGAGAATGAGAAGGAGGAGGAAGAAGAAAGAGGAGGAAGAAAAAGGAGAAAGGAGGAAGGAAGGAAAAAGAGAAGGAGGGGGAAGAAGAAGAGAAGGAAGAGGAAGAAGGAAGGAGAAAGAGAAGCAGGGGGAAGAAGAAGAGAAAAGGAGGAGGAAGAAAGAAGGAGAAAGGAAGAAGAAAGGAAAAAGAGGAGGAAGAAAGGAGAAAGAGAAAAAGATGAAGGAAGAAAGGAGAAAGAGAAGGAGAAAGGGAAGGAGAGAGAATGAGAAAAGAGGAAGAAAGGAGAAATGAGGAAAGAAAAATGAGAGAAAAGGAAGAAAAAAAGGAGAAAGAGAAGGAGAAAGGAAAGGAGAGAGAATGAGAAAACAGGAAGAAAGGAGAAATGAAGAAAGAAAATGAGAGAAAAGAAAGAAAAAAAGGAGAAAGAGAAGGAGAAAGGAGAGGAAAGAAGAATGAAGTGATAAAAAAAGAAATAAAAAAAAATAATGATAAATGTGAAATGGAGTACGAATGTTTTTTTTTTTTTTGTTATGATTTATGTTCTTGAGTTTTTGTTCTTTATTTTTTTTATTGAAGTTCGACCATAAGGGAAGAATTTTAGTGGTATCATTTTTATTATTATTATTTTATTGGTATTGATGTTGTTTTTGTTATTGTTGTTGTGGGTAGTATAAGCGCTCTCTCTCTCTCTCTCTCTTCCATATTCTCCACCTACTCCCACTCTCCTTCATCATCATTCCCGCCTATTTTCCCCTCATAAACTACCCCCCCTCCCCCTTAATCCCCTCCTCCCCCCCTTCCTGATTACATTCTGACAAACGATCCAATCCCGTCCCGCGACCTTCGGCAACTCTCGGCGTCGGCGTCTCGAACCGCGCGACGCAATCCGAGTCGAGGCAACGAATCAATGAAACCTGAGTGACCTTGAAAGAGGAGGAGGAGGAGGAGGAAGAGGGGGAGAAGAATGATGACTGCTCCCACCTCTTCCTATTCCTCCTCGTTCTTTTCTTCTTCTTCCTCCTCCTCCTCCTCTTGCTTGTGATATTCTTCCTGCGTATATTCTTTCTTCCTTCTATTCTTCCGGTTGAGAATAAAAAAGAAAGAAAAAGAAGGAGAATACATAAGAGTTAGTGGAGGAGGAGGAGGAGGAGGAGGACAAAAACGAGAAGAAGAAGGAAGCAGTAGCGGTAATGACAAAAAAGGAAGGGAAGAAAGAGGAAGAAAGAGATAAAAAGAGAAGGGGGAAAGGGGAAGGAGGAAGAGAGAAAGGAAGAAGAAGAAGAAGAAGAGAAAAGAAGATGAAAGTGGAGGTGAAAATGATATAGGAGAGGAAGCAAAAGGAAGAAATGGAGGAGGTAAAAGAACAAAAAGAACAAGAAAAACAAGAACAAGAAGATGAAAATGGAGGTGATAATGATATAAGAGAGGAAGCAAAAGGAAGAAAAGGAAGACGAAGAAGAACAAAAAGAACAAGAAGAACAAGAACAAGAAGAAAGTGATTTTGTTGTTAGTGTTAATAAGAGGAACAAAGAAGGAAGAAGAATATGAATAAGGAGGAGGAGGAGGAGGAGGAGGAGGTGGTTCATTGTTACCATAAAAGCATTGATGACGCACACAGACAATAATAGAAGACACTTTGATTGTTGTTGTTGTTGTTGTTGTTGTTGTTGTTGTTGTTGTTGTTGATGATGATAATAAAAATAGCGGTCCTGTTTTTTTTTCTATACAATGACAGGAATGATAGTGAAAACCTTAAGACGAATATGATGATAGTGATGATAAATAGGGTAACAATAGTGATGATGATGATGGTGATGATGATGGTGATGATGAAGGTCACGTGTTCTGCAAGGTCAATGAGATACGTAAAAGGGGAGAGCCAAGGTTGAGAGAGAGATTTACATAGATTTACATAGAAAATCAGACCACACAGACCCCATGGTCCAGACTTGGTGATCTGTCCTTAAACCTAAGTGATTTTACATTAATCAGAAGACTCCAAAACGTTGCATTTCTACTCTAGTTGATATTAAGTTGGAGAGAGAGAGAGAGAGAGAGAGAGAGAGAGAGAGAGAGAGAGAGAGAGAGAGAGAGAGAACAACAAACAACAACAACAACTACCACATATATAGCATGAAAAGGATAAAAAAAAACAAATAAATGAGAGAGAGAGAGAGAGAGAGAGAGAGAGAGAGAGAGAGAGAGAGAGAGAGACTAGAACAATAACAACAAACAACAACAACAATAACCACAAATACAGAATGGAAAGGAAGACAAACAAAACAAAAAACAAAAAAAATGGAAAGTAGAAGCAGGAGAGAGAGAGAGAGAGAGAGAGAGAGAGAGAGAGAGAGAGAGAGAGAGAAGGGGAGCAAGTGAAGTAGATAAATCCTTGACCTCGGAAGGGTAAACGGAGAGGAGGAGGAGGAGGAGGAGGAGGAGTTGAATAACAATCATCAGGAGGAACGAAAAAGAGAAGCGGGAAGAAGAAGAGGAGGAGGAAGAGGAGGAGGAAGAAGAAGAAGAAGAGGAGGAGGAGGAGGAGGAGGAGAAAGGAAGATCAGATGGAGAAAGAGAAAAAGTGAAGTAGGAAAATCTGAAGAAGTTAAAAGAGGAAAAACTGGAGGAGGAGGAGGAGGAGGAGGAGAAGATTTACATAGATTTACATAGAAAATCAGACCACACAGACCCCATGGTCCAGACTTGGTGGTCTGTCCTTAAACCTAAGTGATTTTACATTAATCAGAAGACTCCAAAACGTTGCATTTCTACTCTAGTTGATATTAAGTTGAAGGAAGTGACGGTCGAGCTTATTTTTGAAGGAGTCAATCGTGTTACACTGGACCACTGACGGTGGAAGCTTATTCCATTCTCGCACTACAACGTTGGTGAAGAAAAATTTGGTGCAGCCTGAATTTACTTGTCTACATCTGAGTTTTACGCCATTGTTCCTCGTGCGCAAAGTGTCATCGATCATAAACAATGTTGATCTGTCTACATTCGTGAAACCATTAAGTATTTTAAAACATTCGATCAGTTTTCCTCGGAGGCGACTTACATCTTTATTCTTGAATACAAAGTTTCTTTTAATGAAGCCCAACATTCTGTTCGCTTTATTTGCTGCATCGATGCATTGCTGTGAGAATTTGAGGTTTGACGCGATTTTGACCCCCAAGTCCTTGACGCATTGAACGCTTTTGAGTTAACGCCGCGCATTTCGTATTCGAACTTCTTATTCCTCGTTCCAACTTGAAGGACCTGGCACTTGTCTACGTTAAAAGGCATCTCCCATCTATCCGACCAAGCTGAAATTTTGTGCAAATCAGTCAGAACCGAGTTACCAATCTTTGTGTCGTCTGCAAATTTACTAATGCGGTTATTGAGTCCAACATCCACGTCGTTGATGTATATAATGAAGAGCACTGGGTCAAGGACCGAGCCCTGAGGGACGCCACTAGTGACAGGCGCCCACTCTGAGTTAAATCCGTCAATCACTACTCTTTGTTGTCTGTTGCTCAACCAATTCGCGATCCATTGGTTTACCTGACCGTCAATACCTATTTGCTTTAATTTGTAAAGTAATTTATGATGCGGGACTTTATCAAACGCTTTCTGGAAATCAAGATAGACTACGTCCAGTGATTTGGTTACGTCATAAACAGTGAAGAGGTCGTTATAAAACTTTAATAGGTTTGATAGGCAGGATCTTTTGTTTCGGAAGCCATGTTGTGAGTCCCCAATCAATGAGTGGCTTTCAAGGTACCTCACAATTTTGTCTCTAATTATGCCCTCAAGTAGCTTACCTACAACCGAAGTCAGACTAATGGGCCTGTAATTACCTGGTACTTTTTTGTCTCCTTTCTTAAAAATCGGTGTCACGTTAGCCTTCTTCCAATCTGAAGGGACGATGCCTTGTCGCAAGGACATATTGAATACGGTTGTGAGGGAGGGGAGTATTTCACTCTTTGTTTCTTTCAGCAGAGTTGGATATACTTTGTCAGGTCCAGGACTTTTATTTGTTTTAAGTGATTTGAGGGCTTTAAGGACTTCATCGGGTTTTATTTCAAAGTTAGACAATGCATGCTCGGGATTTACATTAGTACTGGTGTTGTTGGTGGTGGCGGGAGGACTGTTATTATTAAACACCGAGGAAAAGTAATTGTTTAATAGGTTTGCAACGTGTTGGCTGTCAGTCACTAGTGCACCGTCGCTGTTTGTTAAAGGTCCAATTCCACTTCTGATCGCCTTTCTGTTGTTTATGTAACTGAAGAAGGATTTCGGATTATTTTTACAGTTGGCTGCAATATTTTCTTCATATCTACGCTTTGCCTGACGCACTAATCTGTTAACTCGTCGCCTGGCATCATTGTAAAGTCTAATGTTTTCGGGCGTGCTTTGCTCTTTCTTTAACCTGTAAGACAATTTTCTCTCTTTGACTGAGTGTTTAATTTCGCTATTAAACCAAGGTGAACTTTTATTAGTGTTAATTCGCTTCTCGCACAAGGGGACAAATGTGTCCTGCTGAGTGAGTAAGTGATTTTTAAAGCTTAGCCAGGCTTCCTCTACATTGCCGTCATCTGATAGTTGCATATCTATTAGTTTTCGTCGGATTTCTACGAAGTTGGCTCTTTTGAAATTGGGCACCTTTACTTTATTTTCAGTCACCGATGTTTGAGCTCTAATGTCAACGCGCACTAGTTTATGATCGCAGGAACCGAGGTGTTCTCCTACCGTGACATTACTGACTAGGTTATCTTGGGTCGCTATAACAAGGTCAAGTATGTTATTTTGTCGAGTTGGTTCAGAAACCATTTGGCTTAGATAATTTACCTCTAGAAATTCGATCATTGTGTGGGACTCACCTTCTGTACCCGACAGTGTCGCCCAGTCGATATGGGGGAGGTTAAAGTCTTCTAGTATCAGTGAGTCGCTGTTATTAAGTGACTGCCTTAAGATGCTGTACATTTCAAGATCGGCATCGAGTGATTGCCCCGGAGGCCTGTAAGTGACAGATATATTTAAATTGACTTTTGCAGTGTTTACTCGCACGCACAAATGTTCAACGTTACTGTTTCTTGGTGTTTTGTCAGTGGGTTGCAAGTAGCTTTTGACAAAAAGGGCGACACCACCCCCTCTACGGTTTACACGATCATTGTTGAAGAATCTGTAGCCATCTATGTTGTATTCGGAACTTAAATCAATATTAGTGGTGTCGATAAATGTTTCGGTTATAGCAATTACGTCAAAGTTTTCTGTCAGAGCAAGACATCGCAGTTCATCAAACTTGTTTCTTAGGCTACGCGCATTGAAACTAAGGACTCTTAGGTTATCTCAATTGAAGCTTGGTAATAGAGGTGGTGGTACTGGCGGGTTCAATGTTACGAGTCTGTTGCGGTGTATGGTGTCTATTTACACGGGCGGGATGGAAGGACGTGGCTGAGAGTCGTTTTTTGTTGTTCGGGCGTTACGTACGGCGTTGTTGAGGAGCCTTCCGAATCTGGCTGCCCCGATGGGGGACAGGTGTATGCCGTCCCTTTGGAAAAGTTTACTCTGGCCGTAGAAATCGTTCCAGGCGTTAAAGAATTCGACGTCAAGCTCTCCGCAGAGAGTCTGCAGGCGGTTGTTGAGGCTGAAGGCCTTACTGTAGAAGTCGCCCTCATCCCATGTCCGTGGTAGAATTCCTGAAATCAAAATATTAGGGGATTTAGATTTATACTGCTGGATGAGCCTACGGTACTTGTCCAGCAGTTCCTCAGACCGGGTCGTGGTGACGTCGTTTGTACCTGTGTGGATAACAAAGAGTGAGTCATTAGAGGCCACAGCGGTGACCTCGTCCAGGGCAGCTGTGATGTCGTCAACACCAGCTCCAGGATAACAGTAGTTACGCCTACGACGGGGGACTCTGCCACAGAATTCAACTACTTGATGGCGAATCATAGAGTCACCGACCAAGAAGGTGCTCTGTTCCTCGTCCTCCTCCTCCAGTATGGCAAATCTGTTGTAGCAATGAGTAGGATAAATGGCTCTAGGGGCGGGTCTGGCTCCTTCTCTCACGGGGGTGAAGCAGGAGGAGGAGGAGGAGGAGGAGGAGGAGGAGGAGGAGGAGGAGAAGAAGGAGGAGGAAGACCAAAATAGCTGACCAACGATGAAAATTAGGCGGGAAACTTTCACAATACCGAGAGAGAGAGAGACTCTATAACCTAAACAAACAAAGCGATCATTTCCGAGCGATTTTCTTTACAACGAACGTCTTTGTTTCGTAAATTGAGAGAGAGAGAGAGAGAGAGAGAGAGAGAGAGAAGGTGAACCCATTCTATCATTCTCAACATCCTTCTTCTTTTCTTTCTTCTCTTTCCTTCTTCTTCTTCTTCTTCTTCTTCTTCTTCTTCTTCTATTTCCTCTTATATATTTCGTGTTCATGTTTTTTTCTCCTCTACCTCTTCCTCTTTCTCTATCTTCCTCTTCTTTTTCCTATGGTTTCAGTTCTTCTCTCCCTTCTTCTTCTTCTTCTTCTTCTTCTTCTTCTATTTCCTCTTATATATTCTGTGTCCATGTTTTTATTTTATTTTTCTCCTCTTCCTCTTCCTCCTTCTCTATTTTCCTCTTCTTTTTCCTGTTTTCTATTCTTCTCTCCCTTCTTCTTCTTCTTCTTCTTCTTCTTCTTCTTCTTCTTCTTCTATTTCCTCTTATATATTCTGTGTCCATGTTTTTATTTTATTTTTCTCCTCTTCCTCTTCCTCCTTCTCTATTTTCCTCTTCTTTTTCCTGTTTTCTATTCTTCTCTCCCTTCTTCTTCTTCTTCTTCTTCTCAGCAGTAGTAGTGGTGGTGATGGTGGTAGTGGTGATGGTGGTGGTAGTAAGGGTCATGTATGGAAGGGGGTGATGGTGGTGGTGGTGGTGATGTGAGGTGATGTAAGAGGGGAGAGGGGGGTGGGGGGTGATGGGGGGTGGGGAGAGGGGTGAAGAGAAGGGGTGACAAGGCTGGGGAGTTCCCGGGAAAAGGTCAACAACACAGCGGGGGAAAAAGAAAGGGGAGTGTGTGTGTGTGTGTGTGTGTGTGTGTGTGTGTGTACCAATCCCCCCTTCCCCCTCCCCATTCCCCCCCTTCCCCAGCATCACGTGAGCCCCAGTCTGGCGCCAGTAGGTGATGGGGAAGAGAAGGTAACGCCCGGAGACGCCCACTGCATCCTCATTCCTCCCCATCCTTCCCCACCCTTTCCCTATCTTCACTACCCTCTCCATCCTTTCTCCTTCCTTCCCAGCCTTCCAACTCTCTTCCCCTTCCTCCCCAGCCTTCCTACCCTCTTCTCCTTCCTCCTCATCCCCTTCTTCTCATCCCCAGCCTTCCCATCCTCTTCCCCTTCCTCCTCATCCCCAGCCTTCCCATCCTCTTTCCCTTCCTTCTCATCCCCTTCTCCTTCCTCCCCAGCATTCCCATCCTCTTCCCCTTCCTCCTCATCCCCAGCCTTCCCATCCTCTTTTCCTTCCTCCTTATCCCCTTCTCCTTCCTCCCCAGCCTTCCCATACTCTTCCCCTTCTTCCCCACCCACCCCTTCACCCTTCCTCTCTCTCAACCTATTCCTGACCCATTTCTCTCATTCACAACATCCTTCTTCTTCTTTTTCTTCTTCTTCTTCTTCTTCTTCTTCTTCTTATTATTATTATTATTATTATTATTATTATTATTTGTTATTATTATTTTTCTTCTTCCTTCTTCGTCTTCTATCGCTCCTTACTTATTTATGTCTTCTATATCTGTTTTTTTACTATGATTCTCCTCTTTCTCTTCCTTCATTCCTGTTCTTTTTCTTCATTTCTCTGTTCCCATTCTTCTTCTTTTCCTTAAATTTTCTTCTACATGTCTCTTATTTTTCTGTTCTTACTCTTTTTTCTTCTCCTCCTTCCCTTCCTCATTCTCCTTCTTGTCCTCCTCCTCCTCCTCCTCCTTACCCACTCCCAACCCTTCTCATAAAACACAACCCAAAGCAAACACGAAAACCCACAATCTTCAACCACACTATTTATTTCTCCACCACCTCCACCTCCACCTCCACCACCACCACATATGTCTGCCAAGCTATCAGGAAGGCTTTTTTAAGTGGTGGAGAAGGGCAGGCAATTTTGTGCTTTAAGTGACTGCTACTACTACTACTACTACTACTACTACTACTACTACTACTGCTACTACTCCTGCTACTACTTATATTACTACGACCACTACAACCACACAATAACAACAGAAACAGCAAGAAAAATAACAACAACTACTACTACTACTACTACTACTACTACTTCTACTACTAGTACTACCATTAAAAATAGTTACATAAGCTGGCGCCAGTGGTCGGAAGTGGTCACGTGAGGCGGGACGAAGACACGTGATCAAGAGAGAGAGAGAGAGAGAGAGAGAGAGAGAGAGAGAGAGAGAGAGTACCCTTTCTATCTAATATTAAACTCCTGAACGAAAAATACAAAATAATACAAATGAAAAATACAAAAAAATAAATAAGATACAAAAATAAAATGAAAATACCATGAAAAAAAAATTAAATAAAAATTCAAAACTAAAAATAAAATTGCAAAAAAAATGAAATAAAATACAAAAAATAAAATAAAATGAAATAATAAAAACACAAATAAAAATAAAAATACAAAAATAAAATACGAATAAAAAATACAAACAAAAAAAATACAAATACCAATAAAATATAAAAAAAAAAATATTGTAATCATCATCATTCCCACCACCACCATCATCACCATCATCATCATCATCATCATCATCATCATCATCATCAGTAACATAAGAAGTGAAATCCGGCTTGACACGAACGAAGGACAGAAACCCGCCTGTACTCTCTCTCTCTCTCTCTCTCTCTCTCTCTCTCTCTCTCTCTCTCTCTCTCTCTCTCTCTCTCTCTCTCTCTCTCTGACGTCATACACTCACATAATCATTCCGGTCCCATATCTTTCCTGTCCTGTCTCATATTCTTAGCACACACACACACACACACACACACACACAGGTAGGAAGGGCGTAGGTGCACAGAGGACGAATATAGAAGAGGAACTTAAATATAAATAGCTAGAGATAAAAAAGTAAGATAAGTATACATCAGGGGTTCCCGACCTTATTGTTCCCCTGTACCCCTTGGGCATTTTTATAGGTTCCCGTGTACCCCTAGAAATTTGGGATAAACAAAACGATGAAATTGTAATATTTTGATATTATTTAATGATGAAATCTGTGTGTAGACTGATGACATAATTTAAATAAGTTTTGTGTACTAAAATGAGGAAATTGAAAAAAAAACACGACATTGTGCAATTTGAATGCAGATTACAACACCATGTATTGTACAGTGGTGGTTATTTCCTCGGACCCAATGTACCCCCTGAAAAGTGCAAATGTACCACTGGGGTACATGTACCCCAGGTTGGGAACCCCTGGTATAAATAAATCAATGAATACATGACTTAACAGAAATACATGTGAATAGATAGATAGATAAATAGATGAGTAGAAGAATCAGTGAATTTAGTGTAATAGAAGGTTAGAATTACTGTTTTTTTTCTGCTTAGTTTATGTAGTTAGTTAGTTAGTTAGTTAGGTTAGGTTAGTTGGGTTAGGTTAGTTAGGTTAGGTTAGTTGGGTTAGGTTAGTTAGGTTAGGTTAGGTTAGGTTAGGTTATGTAGGATGGCAGTTACTTAGATAGACAGTTAGGTAGGTAAGTAGATATATAGATAGACGAATACAGGAAGGAAGGCGGTTAATTAGGTTAGGTTAAGTTAGGTAGAAAAGTATAAAGTTAGGTTAGGTAGATAGATACTAGATAGATAGACTGACTGACTAACACACACACACACACACACACACACACACACACACACACACACACACACACACACACACACACACACACACACACACACACACACACACCTGCGTATAATTAGCCCTTTCAGTCTATTTCAGTCTCTCATCCTGCCAAGAACAAACGAACTGACGTAACACAACCTTTCGCAATTTCCCTCTGACCTTACCTTTCCTCCTCCGCACAGGTACACACACACACACACACACACACACACACACACACACACACACACACCTTGTTGTTCTTATTTTTTTTCTCTCTCTCCCGTTTCTGCTGTTACCTATTCGTATTTATCTATCTATCTATTTATCTATCTATCTGTCTGTCTATCTATTTATCTATCTTTTTCTTCCCTGTTTTAACTTCACTTTCTATTCTTGCTTTTTCTTTCATATCATATTTGTCATAATTTTTTTTTTCATTTTCGTCAACGTCACCTTTCCATTTCCAGTTTTTCTTTACTTTCTTATTCATTCAATTAACTATCCCGTCTTTTTTTTCTTGTTTTTCACTATAACTTTCTTTCCTATAATTTCACTTCTCGTTTTCCTTCATTTAATTTTCGTGTATCTATTGCGTCTCTGTTTTCTTTCCTTTCTTCCATTCATTCCCCTCTTGTCTTCATTTTCCTCGTTTTTCTTCCCTTCCCATCATCCTCACCTCTGCTTCTTCTGTTTCTGTTACTTAGTTTGTCTGTTCTTTCCATCCTTTTCCTGTAACTTGTGTTCGTCATTTGTTAACTTTTTTTTTCCCTTCATATCATTCTTTTTTTTTACATTTTCTTCTCTCTTCCCTTTCTTTTCTTCCTCCTCACTCTCTTTCTCCTTTTATGTCCTTTCCTTTCTTCCATGCTTCACATTTTCTCCTGTCTTCCTTCTGTATTTCTTCCCTTTCTCCTTTCCTCCTTTTCTGTCCATTCCCTTCTCCCATTCTTCACATTCTCTCCTTTCTTCCTTTCTCCCATTTCTCCTTCCTCTTCCCTTCTCTCACATTTAATAACTAACCTACGACGATTTGGGTAATGTATCCTTTAGTATTTTTCTATTTCTGTATCTTTGAATGTGTCTTTTGTTTTCATCCATTAGTGTTGTTTACGTCCATTCCGTCAGTCAGTAAGTCAGAGTGTCCGTCAGTCAGTCAGTTAGTCAGTCAGTCAGTCAGTCAGTAAGGAAGCTCGTTAGTCAGCCAGTCATTCATTCAGTTAGTCAGTCAGTAAGCCCGTCAGTTAGTTAGTAAGTCAGTCAGTTAGTCAGTTTTTCAATCAGGTCGTCAGTCAGTCAGTTAGTAAGTACGTCAGTCCGTCCATCAGTCAGTCAGTCAGTGTCCATCCCATCCCGTTAGCCCTGCATTGTTGCCTGTCAGTCTGTCGTATTGTTACCCCGTTAGAATCGCGAAATTTAACCCCATTGTCTGTGGCTCTTGTGCTTCTTGTATACGAACTTTTTATCTGTATTTATAAGTGTGTGTGTGTGTGTGTGTGTGTGTGTGTGTCCTTAGTATGACCTTATCTTCTTTCACCCTTTGTTTGGAGTGGGTTGGTGGGAGGGTTCTGTCCTTATTAAAAAAAAAAAACATTCCTCTATTTTTCTTCTTTTTTTGTAGTTTTTTGTAGTACTTTTAATTTTCAGGTGCGTGTGTTCTTGAAGTAACTCGTCATCTTGTATTGTTATTTTCTTTTTCCTTTTTTCCTTCTGAATGGGAGAGGAGTTGCTGCCCTTCAAATACCCTTTCTTTCTTTTCTCTTCGTTTCTTTTTTTTGTGTGTGTATATTTTAATTCGTTTTTTACTACTTTTTATTGTGTGACCTTAAAATACCTGATCTTGCATATTTTTTTGAGGGGTAAGGAGTTGAGGGACATGTCTTTAAAATCGTCTACCCTCTTCTTTATCCTTCTTTCATTTTCTTTTCTTTCTTTTTTTCTTTAAGTACTCGTCCGCCTATACCTATTACCGTGCTTTAATAAGAATAAGAATAAGAATAAAAATAAGAGATAGAAGAGGAAGAGGAAGAAAAACCAAACTTATTCTTCCTTCCCTTTTTTTCTCAAGTACTCGTCCGGCTATACCTATTACCCTGCGTTTAATAATAATAATAATAATAAGAAGAAGAATAAAAATAAGAGAAAGAAAAACTAAACTTATTCTTCCTTCCCTTTTTTTCTCAAGTACCCGTCCGGCTATACCTATTACCCTGCGTTTAATAATAATAATAAGAAGAATAAGAAGAATAAAAATAAGAGATAGAAGAGGAAGAGAAAGAAAAACCAAACTTATTCTTCCTTCCCTTTTTTTCTCAAGTACTCGTCCGGCTATACCTATTACCCTGCGTTTAATAATAATAATAATAATAAGAAGAAGAAGAAGAAGAAAAATAAGAGATAGAAGAGGAAGAGGAAGCAGAAAAAAAACATACTCTTCCTCCTTCGTTTATTCTTGTCCCTTGTTTATTTCCCCTTTCGCTTCATTTACTTCCCTTTCTTAACTTAGCTCCCTACTCACTTCCCCCTCCCTCCCCCCTTCTTTCTCCCTCCCTTCTTCCTATCCTCCCTTTCTTCCTCCTCACTCTCATCCTCCTCCTCTGTCCTTCTCTTTTTCTTCCTCATCTGCCCTTCCTTTCTCCTTCTCTCATTCATTTTTCACATTTTCTCTCTTCTCTCTCCCTCCCTCAATCTTCCTCCTCCCCCTTTTCCTCCGTTTCTGTCCTTCCTTTCCTCCTTCCATTCTCCACATTCTCTCCCTCCTTCCTCCTCCTTCCCTCTCTCTCGCATTCCTCGGCTCAATTTCTCTCCCTCTCTCTCTCCCTTTTTTCTCTCCATTCCTCTGTTTTTTACGTCTTTCCTCCTTCATTGCATTCCTCGCCTTCCTCGCTTCCTCCCTTTTTTTTAACTCTCTCTCTCTCTCTCTCTCTCTCTCTCTCTCTCTCTCTCTCTCTCTCTCTCTCTCTCTCTCTCTCTCTCTCTCTCTCTCCATTTATCTCTCCCTTCTTTCATTATCTTCTCTTTCTCTCCCTTCCTCCATTATTCACTCACTCTCTCTTCCTAAATCAATTCCTCAGTCCTTCCCTCCTTCTCTTCTTCTCCCTTCCTTTGTCCTATTCCTTCCTTTTATCCATTCCTTTCTCCTTTCTTCCATTCCTCATTCCTCCAATTTATCATCTCTATTCTCACTACCTTCTTCCACTATTCTCCCTTTCTTCATCTTATTTCATCTTCCTTCCATTCCTCATTTTCCCTTCCTTCTAATTCTCTTCCATCTTTCTTTTCTTCTTTCCACACATCTTCGTTCCTTCTTCATTTTCTTCACCTTCCTTTCCCTCTTCTCCCTTCCTTCCTCCTCCTATTCCTTCCTTGCAACCATTCCTTATTCCCTCTTCTCTTAATCCCTCCCTCCTTCCTCCTTCCGTCATCTCCTCTACCTCCTTTTACGTCTCCAAACAAAGGAGTTCCCAGAAGCACAACACTTGACTCCTTTGCGTAATCCGTTGAGTTGCGTAATAAGAATGCTATGTTTACACCGACTCCTCTCTGCTTCTTCACTTTCCTCGGTTTTCTGTGACTGTTTCGGCTTTCACTAGTATTTCCCAAGGCCCAGAAAGGTTAGTCGAGTTTTCCTGAGTGTGTTTTCGCGTTCACCTTCTCTCTTTTTCCTTCCTATTCCCACGTTTTTCCCCCTCTCCCCTTTTCTCCTTCCTTCATCATTTTTCACATTTTCTCTCACTCCTCCTTTTCCTTCCTTCCTCCTTACTCTCTTCCTCCTTCCATTCCTCACATTCTCTCCCTCACTCATCACTAGGCTCATAAAACTACCCCCATGGAAATACTAACTCAACAATCTCTACGGAAGCCTTGTCAAACTATCACCAGGCTCATAAAACTACCCATGGAAATACTAACACAGCAACCTCTACGAAAGCCTTGTCAAACTATCACCAGGGTTATAAAACTACCCATGGAAATATTAACAGCACCACAACCTCTATAAAAGCCTTGTCAAACTATCACCAGGCTCATAAAACTACCCATGGAAATACTAACACAACAACCTCTATGAAAGCCTTGTCAAACTATCACCAGGCTTATAAAACTCCCCCCCATGGAAATACTACTAACACAACAACAACCTCTATGAAAGCCTTGTCAAATGTGTGTGTGTGTGTATGTGTGTGTGTGTGTGTGTGTGTGTGTGTGTGTGTGTGTGTGTGTGTGTGTGTTGCTAGGTTATTTTTTTTTCTTCACAGACACGCACGTTCGTTTTTTTTTTTTTTTTTTTTTTTTTGAAAAGTTTAATTAAAGAGAAATGAACGAATATTCCTGAGACCGTTACGAGTGTTTTTTCTTTTCCTTTCTTTTTTTCTTTTTCTTTTCTTTTTAGGGCATAACTCAGCGCTCTCTCATCATGCGACACGAGAGGAATGAATTGTGTGTGTGTGTGCGTGTATGTGTGTGTGTGTGTGTGTGTGTGTGTGTGTGTGTGTGTGTGTGTGTGTGTGTTCTCTACTTTATCATCATTCCTTTTTTTCTATGAAGCTCTCGTATTACTTCTCTACATCATTGAGCGGTTTAGCATACTCTCCTTCTACAGCATTTTCTTCATCTGTAACTTACTAGGAAAGATGACTCATATATCCTTAATCAAAGCCCTACACTATTATTTTTTTCCTCATGAGTAAGCTATGATGAAACACGAGTAACATATCCTTAATGAAAACACTATATTATTCATGAGTATCCTAAGAAAAAAAAAGATGATTCATAATATCCTTAATCAAAGCCTTTCGTTATTCCTTTGTTTCCTCATGAGTAAGCTATGATGAAAGACGAGTAACATATCCTTAATGAAAACACTATATTATTCATGAATATCCTAACAAAAAAGATGAGTCATAATATCCTTAATTAAAGCCTTTCGTTACTCCTTTGTTTCCTCATGAGTAAGCTATGATGAAAGACGAGTAACATATCCTTAATGAAAACACTATATTATTCATGAGTATCCTAAGAAAAAAAAGATGAGTCATAATATCCTTAATCAAAGCCTTTCGTTATTCCTTTGTTTCCTCATGAGTAAGCTATGATGAAAGACGAGTAACATATCCTTAATGAAAACACTATATTATTCATGAGTATCCTAAGAAAAAAAAGATGAGTCATAATATCCTTAATTAAAGCCTTTCGTTATTCATTTGTTTCCTCATGAGTAAGCTATGATGAAACACGAGTAACATATCCTTAATGAAAACACTACATTTTTTTTTCATGAATATCCTAACAAAAAAGATGAGGCATATATCCTTAATCAAAGCCTTTCGTTATTCCTTTGTTTCCTCATGAGTAAGCTATGATGAAAGACGAGTAACATATCCTTAATGAAAACACTATATTATTGTTATTCATTTGTTTCTCATGAGTAAGCTATGATGAAAGACAGTAACATATCAACACTACATTTTTTTTTCATGAATATCCTAACAAAAAAGATGAGGCATATATCCTTAATCAAAGCCTTTCGTTATTCATTTGTTTCCTCATGAGTAAGCTATGATGAAACACGAGTAACATATCCTTAATGAAAACACTACATTATTTTTTCATGAATATCCTAACTGAAAGACGAAACATATATCAATATGAACACTACATTATTTTTTCATGAATATCCTAACAAAAAAGATGAGTCATATATCCTTAATCAAAGCCCTACGTTAGTCTTTTGTTTCCTCATGAGTAAGCTATGATGAAAGACGAGTAACATATCCTTCATTTAAACTGTACTTTCTTTTTTCCTTGTTCATCAATAGCCTAGGTAAAGATGAGTCATGTTAAATACCGAAAGCAATCCATTATTTTTCTTTGTCTTCATGAGTAACTTGTGTAGGGATGAATAATGTATCCTTAATCAAAGCAGAACATTCTTTTTTTTCTTTTTTCTCATGAGTAAACTAAGCAGAGAGATAGTTTATATAGCCTCATACACTACATTCCTTTTTTCTTTATTCATGAGTAGCCTAGGAAGAGAGATGAGTCATATAGCCTTAATCAATTCAATACAATCTTCTTTTTTCCCCTTGAGTAAGCTACGGTCAGTATTGCCAGAAAAAAACACTACGGTCAGTATTGCCAAACATTCCCGCCTCTCACATCAAGTCTTTCCAAATGCCAACAAGGATATCAGTCGGGTCCTATATGAGTGTTTTTATAGGTTCGCGGTACAGAAGAAGGGTCACTCTACCATCAAGGTCATAAAAACTACCCCTGGAAATGCCCAAAGCTCTCACGAAAACCTTGTCAAATATGTGATTTTTAAGTTCATGGTACAGAAGAAGGGTCACACTACCACCAGGGTCACATAAACTACCCCTGGAAACGCCCCAAAACTCTTACGAAAGCTTTGTCAAATATGTTTTTTTTAGGTTCGCGGTACAGAAGCAGGGTTACTCTACCACCAGGGTCATAAAACTACCCCTGGAAATGCCCACAACTCTTACGAAAGCTTTGTCAAATATGTGTTTTTTTAGGTTTGCGGCACAGAAGAAGGATCACTCTACCACCAGGGTCATTAAACTACCCCTGAAAATGCCCCAAACTCTTACGAAAGCCTTGTCAAATATGTTTTTTTTTAGGTTCGCGGTACAGAAAAAGGGTTACACTACCACCAAGGTCACATAAACTACCCCTGGAAATGCCCCAAACTCATACGAAAGCTTTGTCAAATATGTTTTTTTTTAGGTTCGCGGTACAGAAAAAGGGTCACACTACCACCAGGGTCACATAAACTACCCCTGGAAATGCCCCAAAACTCATACGAAAGCTTTGTCAAATATGTGTTTTTTTAGGTTCGCAGTACAGAAAAAGGGTCACTCTACCACCAAGGTCACCAAACTACCCCTGGAAATGCCCCAAAACTCATACGAAAGCTTTGTCAAATATGTGTTTTTTTAGGTTCGCAGTACAGAAAAAGGGTCACTCTACCACCAAGGTCACCAAACTACCCCTGGAAATGCCTAAAGCTCTTACGAAAGCCTTGTCAAATAGGTGCATTCTTCTCTCCCATTTTCTTCCATTACATTCTTACCAACACAAAATTACGAACATTAACTTTTCACATCTTCCTCTTTTTATCTATCTTCACCTTCCTTCCTCATCACATCTTCCCCAGCAACACTAACTCTCTCACCCTCCCTTATTCGTACTCTTATTATTATCATTCTCCTCATTCCTCTCTTCCATTAAACATGATTCCCAATATAACACAAACATTCTTGGCAGCCCTTTTAGAAGTCCGCCTGGCCTGTTCCTCAAGTACACGCTTCCGTATAAGACGCGACAAACAGTATGCGCCTTCCCTCTTTATGTGTGTTTGTGTTTGTGTGTGTGTGTGTGTGTGTGTGTGTGTGTGTGTGTGTGTGTGTGTGTTAACGTTCTCACCTCCCTTTCACACCCCTATCTTTCCCTTCCATTGGTTTCCCACCTTCCCTTTCCCTCCCTTCCTTTTTTTTCCTTTTCGTGGCCCAAGGGAAAGAATGAGGGATGGAAAAGAGAAGGAGAGAGAGGGAAGAAGGGAGAAAGCGAGAAAGGGATGGAGGTGTAAGGAAAAAATATTAGAAAGATCGGAGAAGGAAAGGAGGAAAGGAAGGAAGGGAAGGAGGAAGAGAAGAGAGAATGGAGGAGAGGAGAGAAGGGAGGGGGAGGTAGGTTATCAGATGTTTCCATCTCTCACATCAACCCTCTCTCCCTCTCTCTCCCTTCCTCAAAATCATCTTTCCCTTCCATATCCTGTACATTTCCATTCCCATTACCATCCCATCTCTGCCCATGTGTGTGTGTGTGTGTGTGTGTTTGTGTGTGTGTTTGTGTGTGTGTGTGGTATTTCAAGACATTCCGGGAGGGTGCTGGCGTGCGTCCTTGTGTTCCTTTCCGGTCGCTCGAGGAAGGACCTTGAGGGACTCTTAGAATGCGGTGGGACTGCCTCGGACCACTGATTACGTGTACCCCGATGACAATAATATTAGTTTGCATTTGAGTGAGTAGATACATAAGGAGTTTCAGAAAGTTAATACACCTCGTAGACCTCAATTTGTGGTTTGTTTCTTTTGTTTCAATCAGCGGGCGAAGTTTAAATTGTATCTAACCTAACCTAACCTAAACCTAACCTAACGTAACCTAACCTAACCTAACCTAACCTAACTTAACCTAGTAAACATATAATAATGAATGTTATTAACTCTATGGACTTTATTATTTCGTTTCATTCAGTGCAAGAAACTTCAGAAAAAAAATAAAGTAGAGAAGGGGAGACTAACGTAAAGGAAGCAATAGAACAGAAAAGGAGAATAAAAAAGGAATAAAGAAAAATAACAATAAACGAGAGTAACGTAAAAGATAAAAAAGTAAAATATGAGAAAAGAAGAATAACATAGGTCTAAAAAATTAAAGTAGAGAAGGGAAGACTAACGTAAAGGAGAAACACAGAAGAGAGAAGAAAAAGGAATACAATAAAGAAAATAACAAAAAACGAGAGTAACGTAAAAGAGAAAAAAGTAAAATAACATAGGCCTAAAAAATTAAAGTAGAGAAGGGAAGACTAACGTAAAGGAGAAACACAGACGAAGAGAATAAAAAAAGAAAGAGAATAAAGAAAAATAACAAAAAATGAGAGAAATACGGTTAAAGAGAAAAACAAAATAAGAGAAAAGAATAACATAGGCCTAAAAAATAAAGTAGCGAAGGGAAGACTAACATAAAGGAGAAACACAGAAGAAGAGAATAAAAAAAGAAATAAAGAAAAATAACAATAAAAGAAAGTAATAATGTTCAGGAGGAAAACAAAAAAAGAGAAAGGAAAAAAAAATACAATCTCTCCCCTCCATTATTATTTCTCCCCATTATTTTTTCCTCCCCATTATCTTTTCCCTCTTTTATTTTTTTCTCCCCTCCATTATTATTTCTCCCCATTATTTTTTCCTCCCCATTATCTTTTCCCTCTTTTATTTTTTCTCCCATCCATTATTATTTCTCCCCATTATTTTCTCCTCCCCATTATCTTTTCCCTCTCTTATTTTTTCTCTCCCCTCCATTATTATTTCTCCCCATTATTTTCTCCTCCCCATTATCTTTTCCCCCTCTTATTTTTCTCTCCCCTCCATTATTATTTCTCCCCATTATTTTTTCCTCCCCATTATCTTTTCCCTCTTTTATTTTTTCTCCCATCCATTATTATTTCTCCCCATTATTTTCTCCTCCCCATTATCTTTTCCCTCTCTTATTTTTCTCTCCCCTCCATTATTATTTCTCCCCATTATTTTCTCCTCCCCATTATCTTTTCCCTCTCTTATTTTTCTCTCCCCTCCATTATTATTTCTCCCCATTATTTTCTCCTCCCCATTATCTTTTCCCTCTCTTATTTTTCTCTCCCCTCCATTATTTTCTCCTCCCCATTATCTTTTCCCTCTGTTACTTTTCTCTCCCCATTGCATCTCCCTCTTCACAACCTCTATAGCAACGTTCCCTTACTCTCTATAGCAACGAGGAGGAAGTGAAAACGTAAACAAAACAAAACAAAATATAAACAACACTTCTGCATTCCCTTACATCATGCCGTAGCTCCAAAATTAAGTCAACCTTCAATTTAAGTGGTTCAATTTAGGACGCCCTGCATGCTCTCTCTCTCTCTCTCTCTCTCTCTCTCTCTCTCTCTCTCTCTCTCTCTCTCTCTCTCTCGTCTGTTTTTTTCTTGTTTCTTTCTTTCGCTTTCTCTCTCCGTCTCTTCTTTTCCCTCTTTCTTTCTTGTAATTTCCTTCTCTCTCTCTCTCTCTCTCTCTCTCTCTCTCTCTCTCTCTCTCTCTCTCTCTCTCTCTCTCTCTCTCTCTCTAATGGCGGTTCTTTTATTCACAAATAGCATGAATAAGGATGATAAACGAAGCTGCTATGCATTAATGACCTCATATTACTTCCAAGGATCCGGGGACCTCTCTCTCTCTGACTTTAGTTATTCAAGTAGGAAGGAAATGCTAATGTTTGTTTGTGTGTGTGTGTGTGTGTGTGTGTGTGTGTGTGTGTGTGTGTGTGTGTGTGTGTGTGTGTGTGTGTGTGTGTGTGTGTGTGTCTGTGTTTACGTTCTCATTTCCCCTTCACGTTCCCATCTTCCCCTTCCTTTACTCCCCCATCTTCCCCCTTCCCCCCTCCTCTCCTTCTCTCCTCTTCCCTTCCCTCCCCTCTCTCTCTCTTCCCTTCCTTCCCCTTCCCCCAAATCGTCTCCCGCCTTCCATTTCCTGCACATTTCCTCTCCCCTTCCATCCCATTCCTGTATGTGTGATGATGATAATAATAATAATAATAATAATAATAATAATAATAATAATAATAATAAGAAGAAGAAGAAGAAGAAGAAAAAAAGAAGAAGAAGAAGAAGAAAAAGAAAATAAAAGGTGTGTGTGTGTGTGCGTGTGTGCGTAACACTTCCTAGGGCGTGGTGGCTTCCGCATCAGTTTTCACCGTTTTTCTACCTTTCCATAATTAATTAGCCCGGCCAGGTGAGCGATACACCTTGGCCTGGCTGTACTATCATTATTATTATTATTATTATTATTATTATTATTATTATTATTATTATTATTATTATTATTATTATTATTATTATTATTATTATTATTATACGCAAAAACACACCCACACTCTTCACTTTCATTAATTATACATCGAAAGAAAACAACAAGAACATCAACAGCAACAACAACAACAACAACAACAACAACAATAACAACAACAACAACAACAACATGGTTAAGAATAAATGCATGAATGAATGAATGTGATAATGCTAACTGTTCCAATCATTTATTTTTTTCCCTTTCCTTTTATCTTGCCTTTCTTTCTCTTTCTCTCTTTAATTTTCTCTCTTTTTATTCCTCTTTTCCTTATTTTCCTTTTCCCTTCTGTTTTGTCTTTCTTTTTCTCCACTAAATTATCACCTTCCTTTCTTTCCTTTCTTCTATAATTTTCTCTCTTTTTTTTCTTTTCCTTATTTTCCTTTTCCTTCCATTTTGTCTTTCTTTCTCTTTCTCCACTAATTATCACTTTTCCCTTCCTTTCCTTTCTTCTATACTTTTCTCTCTTTTTCTGTTCCTTATTTTCCTTTTTTTCCTCTTTTGTCCTTCTTTCTCATTCTCCTCTATTTATCACTTTTCCCTTCCTTTCCTTTCTTCTATACTTTTCTCTCTTTTCCTGTTCCTTATTTTCCTTTTCTTCCTCTTTTGTCCTTCTTTCTCCTTCTCCTCTATTTATCACCTTTTCCTTCCTTTCCTTTCTTCTATATTGTGTTCTTTTTTTCTTCTTTTCCTTTTTCTTCTGTTTTGTCCTTCTTTCTCTAACAATCGCCATTTCTCTTACCTCCCCTCTTTCTCCTCTTTCCTTCTCCTTCCACCCATCTCACGATCCACCTCTTCTTCTCCCCTTTCCATTCATCCACTTCTCCCCCACACGACCACCACCCTTCATCTCCCCTTCCCATAACTTCCCCTCCCCAATAACTCTTCCAATTGTTTCTCCTCCCCAGTACTTTCTCTACCCTCCATTATTTTTCCTCCCCACTATCTTTTCTCTCATATTTCTCTCCCCATTACATCTTCTCCCTCATTTTTCTCTCCCCATTATATCTCCCTCTTATTTTTTCTCTCCCCATTATCCCTCTTCTCCCCTTATCTCTTCTCCCCGGCAAAGGAGGAGTGGTCAGGAAATGGTAGAGGGAGGGAGGGAAGGAAATCCGGGAGAGAGAGGGAGAGAAAGGGGGAGAAAGGGAGGGGGGAGATAGGAAGGGGGGAGAAGGAGGGGAGGAGAAAAACCACACTCTATTATTCTTATCTATAGTGCTTCCTCTCTCTCTCTCTCTCTCTCTCTCTCTCTCTCTCTCTCTCTCTCTCTCTCTCTCTCTCTCTCTCTCTCTCTCTCTCTCTCTCTCTCTCTCTCTCTCTCTTTACTTCTTTACTTTCTTCTTTTTCCTTTTCTGTTTTCCTTTCCTTTCCTTTCTCTTCCTTTGTTTCCCTTTCCTAACATCCTCTTTTTTTGTTTTCCTTCCTCTTCATCTTTTTCTCTCCGTCTTTCTTTTTTCTTACTTCCATGTTCCTTCTCTTTTGTTTTCCTCTTCTCTATCATCTTTCCTTTATCTTTCTTCCTTCCTTTTCATCTTTACTATGTTTTCTTTTTATGTTTGTGTCTTCTGAATCTTTCTTCTTTCCCTCTTCCTCCCTTCCTTTCTCTATCTTCTCCTCCTCTTCCTCTTCCACTTTCTCTTTCTTCCTCTCTTTCCATCTTTACTGTATCTCTTTTTCTGTTTGTGTCTTCAAAATTTACTGCTTATTTCCCTCTTCCTCTTTTTCTTTATCTATCTCCTCCTCTTCCTCTTTCTCTTTCTCTTTCTTCTTCTCTTCCCATCTTTACTTTGTCTTCTTTTTCTGTTTGTGTCCTTTAAATTCACTGCTTCGTTCCCTCTTCCTCCCTTTCTTTCTCTCTCTCCTCCTCTTCTTCCTCTTTCTCTTTCTTCTTCTCTTTTCATCTTTATTCTGTTTTCTTTTCTGTTTGTGTCTTTTAAATTCACTGTTTCGTTCCCTCTTCCTCTCTTCTTTTCTCTATCTTCTCCTCCTCTTCTTCCTCTTTCTCTTTCTTCCTCTTTCCATCTTTATTCTTAATCCACTACTTCTTTCCCTCTTCCTCCCTTTCTTTCCCTATCTCCTCCTCCTCTTCCTTCCTTTTCTATCTTTACTCCGTCTTCTATATCCTCTACTTCTTTCCCTCTTCCTCTCTTTCTTTATACATCTCCTCCTCCTCCTCCTCCTCCTCCTCCTCCTCTTCATCTTTCTACAACCTCACTATTCGTTCTGATTCAACCCTTTTCTAAACCTTTTCAAATCCTTTCTTTTATCATATTTTCATAGGTTCCTGACCCTCCCCTCCCCCCCCTCCTCCTCCTCCTCCTCCTCCTCCTCCCTTTATCATTCTCCTTGCCCAATGCTCACGTCCGCTCACACACACACACACACACACACACACACACACACACACACACACACACACACCTTCAGTCATGTGCGTGTTATAAAAAAGATGAGTATTAAAGATTTATTGAATGAGAGAGAGAGAGAGAGAGAGAGAGAGAGAGAGAGAGAGAGAGAGAGGAAGCAAACTATGGATAATACACACTATCTTGTCTTAGTCGAACACACACACACACACACACACACAAACATACACACATACATACATTCTAGAGGCAGTGCTTAGCGGCTTTTCTTTCATTAATACTTTTTTTACCTTGAGCTGTAAAAAAAAAAAAGAAAACAGAGACAGGCGGAACTCTCTCTCTCTCTCTCTCTCTCTCTCTCTCTCTCTCTCTCTCTCTCTCTCTCTCTTCCATCCACCTGCACAGACTCACGGTTAACAACTTTTTCCCTACGCCTATACGCTCGCTCAGGGGCCCGCGTAACAGGTGGGGCCCCGCAGCGAGCATAAGCATGAAGGGAGGAAGGGCTGCTGTTGGC
Organism: Eriocheir sinensis; assembly: GCF_024679095.1. Taxonomy (NCBI): domain Eukaryota; kingdom Metazoa; phylum Arthropoda; class Malacostraca; order Decapoda; family Varunidae; genus Eriocheir; species Eriocheir sinensis. The sequence goes on from NC_066537.1 coordinate 7,858,682, forward strand.
TGTTATGGGTCTGGTATTGTTGTTGTTGTTGTTGTTGTTGTTGTTGTATGGGTCAAAGGGGTTGGGATGTATGGGAAGGAGAGAGAGAGGGATAGAGGGGAAAGGGAAGGGAAAGAAGAAGGGTGGGGATGTATGGGAAGGGGAAAAAAATCAAGAGAGGGAGGAGGGAAGGAAGAAGATGGAAAAGAGAGGAAGGGGAAAGGGAGGGAAGGGGAGAGAGAAGGAAGGGAGGAGGGAGGGAATAAGAAAGAGAAGGAAGGGGAGGGAAGAGAGAGGGAGGAGGGAAGAAGAAAGAAAATAAAGAAAATGAGAATGAAAATAAGAATGAAAATAAGAAAATAACATCAGAAAGAAATCGTGAAAAGAGAAAGATGATACGATTCCACTTACCGTCCCTTCCTTCCTTCATTCCTTCTTTCCTTCTTCCTCCTTCCTTCTCACCCCCTTCCTGCTGTACTTCTGCTGCCTGCTGTTTCGAGGTCAAGCAAGCTATGTAAAAGAAAAGAAAATTGCATAGTATTAGCGGTGGTAGTGGTGGTGGTGGTGGTGGTAATAGTAGTAGTAGTAGTAGTAGTAGTAGTAGTAGTAGTAGTAGTAGTAGTAGTAATAGTAGTAAAGTGAGATAGATAGACGCAGGTAAAGAATAAGTAAGTAAAAAGTACATTGATAAATAATTAACACACTAACGAAACCGGATAATAAACAAACAAACAAATAAACAAATAATCAAGAAAGAAGAAAATTAAAAAACGAACGAAAGAAAGGAAGAAGAGAAAGGAGAAAATAATAAAAAAATAAAAAAATCTATGTAGCCAGGAAAACAAAACAAAAACAAAGCAAATAAAGGAAGAATATAAAGAAGAAGAGCGTAAAGAAGAAACAAAACATAAATAGGAATATCAACGGGGCTGGAGAAGAAAGGACGAAAGGAGAGGAAGGAAGGAAGAGTATAAAAAGAGAAGAGAATGAAGAAGAGAAGACTTAGAGGAGTGGCATTGGTTAGTGGTAGTGGTGGTGGTGGATCCAATGTCACCTTGTACACGGTTTAGTCACGCAGAGGTGGTGGTGATGATGGTGGTGATGACGCGGTGGTGGTGGCGGTGGTGGTGGCGACGGTGGTGATGGTAATGGAGGTGGTGGTGGTGGTAGTGGTGATGATGACGGTGGTGGTGACGGTGGTGGTGGTAGTGGTGATGATGACGGTGGTGGTGGTGATGGTGGTCGTAATAATGGTGGTGGTGGTGGTGATGGTGGTAATGGTGGTGGTGGTGGTGGTGACAAGGTGCTGGTGGTGGTGGTGGGTTAGTAACATCACAAAACACACACACACACACACACACACACAAATGATGATGCTGGAAAAATGGAGATAAAAATAACAATAAAAAACAAGAGAATAACAATATCACAACTTAACACGTAGGAAAACAAAACATACGGGACATTGTGAACTGCATTCGAGGTTCAAGGAAAAAGAAAAGGATAGCGAAAAACTTGCCTGACATAGCGAAACAGGAAATATTTAATCGGATTTCGTTGTCGCAGAGATAAAACTAAAACCAGAATAAAAAAAAAAGGAAAAGAGGAAGCGTGACACTCATTCTTATTTTCGTTCTCATTTTCATTCTTATTTTCACTCTCATTTTCATTCTTATTTTTATTCTTATTTTCATTCTTATTTTTCTTCTCATTTTCATTCTTATTTTCTTATTTTCATTCTTATTTTCGTTCACATTTTCATTCTCATTTTCATTCTTATTTTCCTTCTCATTTTCATTCTTATTTTCTTATTTTCATTCTCATTTTCATTCTTATTTTCATTCTTATTTTCATTCTCATTTTCATTCTTATTTTCATTCTCATTTTCATTCTTATTTTCATTCTCATTTTCATTCTTATTTTCTTATTTTCATTCTTATTTTCACTCATTTTCATACTTATTTTCATTTTTCATTCTCAGTTTCATCCTCATTTTTTTTTCATTCTTATTTTCATACTCATCTTCCTTCTTATTTTCTTATTTTCATTCTCATATTCATTCTTATTTTCCTTCTCATCCTCAAGGACGAAAGAAAGGAAGGAATGTAAAAGAAGAAGAGGAGGAAGAAGAAAACGAAAAACGGACGTAAGGAAAGAAAGAATAACATAAAGGAGACGAAAGATATAGAAGATAGGACATAGAGAAATAAAGAGAGGACACATAGATAAAAGATAAGTCACATAGGATACACTAGAGAGATTAAATGTTATCGCAAAATAAGATACATCCAAAACAAGAAAACTGATAAAGACGAAAACAAAGAGAGATAAAAGGAAGGAGATAAAATACATGATAAAGATATGAAGCAAAACATAGAGAGATAGGAGATAAATCAAACAGAATGCTTGTATAATTAAATGCTGCATAAGAAGAAAAAAATAATAAAAAGATAAATAATCTATCATAAAAACTGGCTTGACGGTTTATGATTGACTGCATTTTATTTTGTTTGTTTGTTTGTGTGTGAATGAGATAATTGGTGACCCTCAGGTGTAGCCAGGTATGCAAGGTGAGCGGTAAGTGAACTAATGTGTTGATGACCTCCTGACTGGCTGACTGACTAAATGCTCTATCTTTATTTCTCTATGTCCTATCTTCTATATCTTTCGTCTTCTTTCCTTCCGTCCGTCTTTCGTTTTTTCTTCTTCCTCCTCTTCTTCTTTACATTCCTACCGTCTTTTCGTCCTTTCTTCTCTTGTTATGCCTATGTTTGTTTCTTCTTTATTCTCCTTTTCCTCTTCTTTATATTCTTCCTTCCTTCTCTCCCATGCATTACCTTTTACTCTTTTCCTTTTTCTCTTTTCTGCTCTCTTTTTCCTGCTCTACTTTCTGCTGTTTTCCTTTTTTTTTCCTTCCCATTCGTCTCCAAACTTTTCATCGTTTTTCCCGCTTAACTTTTTTTCCTATTTTTTTCCCTGCTCTTCCTTTTTTTCCTGCTTTCTTTTCTCGCTGTTTTCTGATACTTTCCTTTCCTTCCACTTTCTAACTCTTTTCTGCTTTATTTCCTGCTCTTCTTTTTTCACTAACTGACATACTGACTCACTGACTAAATGTAAAAATGACTGGATGACTGACTGACTGACTGACTAGCTGACTTGTAGATTCTATGGTTGCCTGACTAAAATACTAACTGATATACTAACTAATTGACTGACTGACTGACTTACTAACTGACTTGAAGATTCTATGACTGCCTAACTAAAATACTAACTGATAAACTGTAACTAATTGACTGACTGACTGACTGATTGACTGACTTGTAGAACCTTTACCTGACTAACTGGCTGACTGACCAAAATACTGACAAACTGACTGACTGGCTGACTAAAATGTAAAAGAGAGGGAAGAGGAGAGAGAAGGGAGGGAAAAGGGAGATAAGGGAGGAAGATGGGAAACTAGATAGATACATAGATAGATAGATAGAAAACGAATAAGGAGGGACAAAAAGAGGGAAGTAGAGAAAGAGGATTGACTAACTGACCTCACCTGCCTTACTAATGACTGCTCAGGTAATATTGCAACACCTGGGGCCGAATGAAAACTTCCCAGGTAACATCATTGCCTCACCTGACTAATGGCTGGCCAGGTGACTTTAAAATTGGATCACCTGACTACTTAGGACGCAACAGGTAAAACGTGTCTTAATTAGTTTACCTGGGGAGATTTTGGGTATTTCTTTTAGGTGTTTTGGTGGTGATGATGGTGATGACTGATGATGACTGGTGTTGATGTTGTTGGTGATGGTTGTGATGTTGGTTAGGATAATGATGAAGACAGTGTTGGTGATGATGAAATTTAGGTGTGATGATAATGGTGATGAATGGAGGTGACTGGTGGTGATGAGGTTTGTGGAGGTGGTGGAGGTGGTAGTGATCGACAGCTACAGGTGGTGGTGATGGTGGTGGTGGTGGTATTGACTTGTTGCAACTAGTGGTGATGGTGATGGTGGTGGTGGTGGTGGTGGTGATGGTGGTGATGGTGGTGGTGGTGGTGATGGTGGTGATGGTGGAGTAACAGCCAGTCACACTCCCTCTAGGCTCCAGCCAGTCGGGCGCCATTCACTGCCCCCAGCTCCTCCTCCTCCTCCTCCTTCTTCTCCTCCTCTTCCACCTCCTCCTCCTCTTCTTCTTCTTCCCTGCATAATATAACCTCTCCGAGTCCAGTTCCTCCTTTCTTTTTTTCTGCTTCCTTCCTCTCTTTTCTCTCTCTCTCTCTCTCTCTCTCTCTCTCTCTCTCTCTCTCTCTCTCTCTCTCTCTCTCTCTCTCTCTCTCTCTCTCTCTCTCTCTCTCTCTCTCTCTCTCTCTCTCTCTCTCTCTCTCTCTCTCTCTCTCTCTCTCTCTCTCTCTCTCTCTCTCTCTCTCTCTCTCTCTCTCTTCCCAATAGAAAAAGAGAGAAAAACAGGATTAGGTCAACTTCCTCTCTCTCTCTCTCTCTCTCTCTCTCTCTCTCTCTCTCTCTCTCTCTCTCTCTCTCTCTCTCTCTCTCTCTCTCTCTCTCTCTCTCTCTCTCTCTCTCTCTCTCTCTCTCTCTCTCTCTCTCTCACTTCCCAATAGAAAAAGAAAAACAGGATTAGTCTCTCTCTCTCTCTCTCTCTCTCTCTCTCTCTCTCTCTCTCTCTCTCTCTCTCTCTCTCTCTCTCTCTCTCTCTCTCTCTCACACACTTCCCAATAGAAAAAGAGAGAAAAACAGAATTTGGTCAACTTCCTCTCTCTCTCTCTCTCTCTCTCTCTCTCTCTCTCTCTCTCTCTCTCTCTCTCTCTCTCTCTATCTCTCTCTCTCTCTCTCTCTCTCTCTCTCTCTCTCTCTCTCTCTCTCTCTCTCTCTCTCTCTCTCTCTCTCTCTCTCTCTCTCTCTCTCTCTCTCTCTCTCTCTCTCCACACTTCCCAATAGAAAAAGAGAGAAAAACAGGAGTAGGTCAACTTCCTCTCTCTCTCTCTCTCTCTCTCTCTCTCTCTCTCTCTCTCTCTCTCTCTCTCTCTCTCTCTCTCTCTCTCTCTCTCTCTCTCTCTCTCTCTCTCTCTCTCTCTCTCTCTCTCTCTCTCTCTCTCTCTCTCTCTCCACTTTTTACCATCAACACCACATTTTTCTCACCTTTATCTCCCTCCTCCTCTAATCCTTCCTCCTCCTCCTCCTCCTCTTCGTCCTCCTCCTCCTCTACTTCATAATAACGGGACAAGAAATTCTGTGAACATATTTGATTTACTTTTATTTTCTTGTTTTCTTTATTTTTCTCATTATTTTTCTTCTTCCTGTTTGTCTTCAAGGTCACGAGAGTCTTATGTTATCTCTTTTCTTTCTTTTCTTTTTTTCTTCTTTTGTTTGTTTGTTTGTTTGTTTGTTTTTTTCTTCATTTTCTGTGTCTTTCTTTTATCATCGTGCTGTTGTTTTCCTTTCTTCGTTCGTATTTTTGTCTTCATTTATTTTCTCTCTCTCTCTCTCTCTCTCTCTCTCTCTCTCTCTCTCTCTCTCTCTCTCTCTCTCTCTCTCTCTTTTATCTATTCCTTCCTTCTATTTTTTTCTTTCTTCCTTCTTCCATAAGTTGTCTTCCTCTCTTCCCTTCTTTCCTCCCTTCCATCTCTTTTTGTTCCTTCTTTCCTTCTTCCACCTTTCTATTGCTTCCTTCCTTCCTTCCTTCCATTCCTCCTTTGTATTCCTTTCTTACTTCCTTCTTTCCGTCTTTCTCCTGTTTCCTTCCTTCCTTCCTTCCTTCGTATACCTTGTCTTTCTCTTCTTCCTTCCTTCCTTCTCTCTTTTCATTCCTCTTTCTTACTTCCTTCTTTCCATCTTTCTCCTGTTTCCTTCCTTCCTTCCTTCGTATACCTTGTTTTTCTCTTCTTCCTCCCTTCCTTCTCTCTTTTCATTCCTCTTTCTTACTTCCTTCTTTCCATCTTTCTCCTGTTTCCTTCCTTCCTTCCTTCCTTCCTTCCTTCGTATACCTTGTTTTTCTCTTCTTCCTTCCTTCCTTCCTTCTCTCTTTTTATTCTTCTTTCTTCCTTCCTTCTTTCCATCTTTCTCCTGTTTCCTTCCTTCCTTCCTTCGTATACCTTGTCTTTCTCTACTTCCCTCCCTTCCTTCTCTTCTTATTCCTCTTTCTCTCTCTCCCTTCTTTCTTTCCTTCCTTCATTCCATCTTTCCCGTGTTCCTTCCTTCCTACATTCCTTCTTTCCTTCCTTCCAACCTTACCTCTTTTCTTTCATTCCCTCCCTTCCAAAAACAACAAGAAAGAAGAATTGAAAGAAAGAGAAGGAAAGAAGAAAGAAAGAAAGAAAGATCAAGAACAAGCAAAAAAGGTTTAGAAAGAAAGAAAAAAAGAAAGAAAAATGAAAGAAAGACCAAGAAAAAGAAAAAAAAGTATATTTAAGAGGAAAGAAAGAGAAAGAAAGAGAGAAAGAAAGAAAGAAGAAAAACGACCGGAAATACAATAACAACTGCGCATTGCTCAGCACACACACACACACACACACACACACACACACACACACACACACACATTTTCCCTTCACACTTCTATCTTCCCCTTCCCTTGCTTTCCCATCATCTTCCCTCCCTTCTCCTCTCTCCCTTATCTCCCTTTTCCCTCCCTTCTCTCTCCCCTTTCCTCCCTTTTTCCTCCCTTCCCTCCCTTCTCTCCTTTTTCCCTCTTTTTCTTTCCCATCTTCTTCCTTCCCTTCTCCCTTTCTCTTCCCTTCCCTCCCTTCACTTTCTTTCCTCCTCCTCCTTCTCTCCCTTCCTCCTTCTCTCTTCCCTTTCTCCTTTTCCTCCTTCCTCCTTCTCTCCTTTTTCCCTCTTTTTCTTTCCCATCTTCTTCCTTCCCTTCTCCCTTTCTCTTCCCTTCCCTCCCTTCACTTTCTTCTTCCCTCCCTCCTCCCTTCTCTCCCCTTCCCTCCCTTCTCTCTTCCCCTTTTCCTTCCTTTTCCCTCTCTTTCCCATCTTCTTCCTTCCCTCCTCCCTCTATCCGCTTCCCTCCCTTCTCTTTCTTCTCCCCTCCCTCCTCCCTTCTCTCTCCTTCCTTCACACACACACACACACACACACACACACACACACACGGATCTCCCTCCATAGACAAAACCCAGCCCCCTTTAATCCCCCTCAATCCCCCCTCCCTTCCTCCCCCCCCCTCCCCCCCCCATACACCCAGCACCAAAACAACAACAACAAGCTCTGACGTAGGCACAAACACCCTCAGGAAACCATACAGGACACACACACACACACACACACACACACACACACACACATATTTGACGTCACCTGCGCGCTGGGGTGACAGACAGGCCGGCTAAGCTTAACACACACACACACACACACACACACACACACACACACACACAGGGGAGAGAATGTAGAGGAAATGGAAGGGGAGGGAGGATTTTAAGGGAGGGAAAATTGGGAGGAGAGAGAAGGAAAGAAAGAAAGAGGAAAAGGAGAGAAGGAAGAAGAGAAGGAGAGGAAGAAAGGAGGAGGAGGAGAAGAAGAAGATACACACACACACACACACACACACACACACACACACACACACACACACACACACACACACACACACACACACACGCACACACACACACACACACACACACACACACACACACACACACACTCACACACACACACACACACACACACACACACACACACACACACACACACACACACACACACACACACACACGCACACAGACAAGGTTAGCGTGTCTATTTTGAGTCAGTGGTTTACTCAGCTCAATTTACCTCAGCGTGCAGCATACTCAGCACCCCCTCCCCCCCCCTTCCCTTCCTCCCCCCTACCCCCTTCCCCTCCTCTCTCCTTCCCTCCTTTCTTAATTTTCCTCCACATCTTCTTAATCCCTCCCTTCCTCAGAACCTGCTTGCCTTTCCCTACCCTTTCCTTGACCTTCCTCACCCTTCTTACCTTCCATTTTGTCACCCTTCTGCTCTTTTCCTTTTCTTTCCTT